>NW_027192762.1:305000-605000 GCF_949987515.2 Delphinus delphis | reverse complement strand
AGTGCATCATTGTGGACGTTCTGCCTCTTTTCCTATGCTTTCAATGCAATTCCAGTCTACCTCCTGAAATCGGTTTCCTGCAATTCTGCCCCGCTTTCAAGTCCTCTTGGCAGCCTTACTTCAGTATATTTTTGGACGATAGCTGTCATTTATAACTCTGCAGGTTTGTGAATTACAGTGCCCCTGAGCTCCTTTCTTCAACTCGCTTTCTTGTGAGCTGGCCGCAACACCGCAGGATGGCTTCAGGCCCTAATCTGCTTCCGGCACAGCACGCTGAGCCTTTGGTAAATTCCTCTTCCTGGTGGGATATGAGAGTTAAATTTGCCCGTCCAGACACCTCCAACTAGTCTCTCATTGGTTCTCCCTATTCCTGTTCATCTTCCGCAGAAATTGCAAACTGGGCCAAACAGGAGGTTAAAGGGACTGACTCTCCAAGTCGGGAGAGTGTTAGTAAAGCGTCTGGAATGTTGCACCAGAGTACCAGGGGACCGAAACTGAGACATATTTGAACACATCTCCCGTTCACACGGTTGATCATACTCTGGGTTCCACATGCATGTTTTAGCTGAAGGAAGAATACCTTAAACCTGGAGAGTTGAGACCCGTGGAATGGGTACCATGCAATATGACTTCAAAGGGTCTTCATTTGCTCACCGAACCTCTCCAATCCTATCACTGCTGCGTTTATTCCCCTGTACACACGCTTGATTCTCTTTTGGAGACATAGCAATCCATACGTTTTAAGATAATTACTAGTCAGGTACATTCTTAGGCGTTTAATATGCGGTGTTGAGTCCATTTCGTTGAGCAAGGAGTAGCTCTTGTCTATTCCATATTTGGCTTAAGGAACTTTATCTGTACTCATTTCAATCTCTGGTTTTATGCAGCACCCCAACTCACCTTTCCCCTTAAGCAAGCATAAGTTGGTTTTCTAAATTTAAGACCCTGTTCTGTTCTGTAATTCAGTTCCTGTGTAGCCAAGTTTACATTCCGTGTATTACTGATATCTTATGATGTTTCTTTTTCTGTGTGACTTATTTCAGTTAGAATCATCATACCTGAATCCACTGATTGTGCTGCTAAGGGCCTGATGACACAGATTTCATTGCTGAGTGATATTGCTTTGTAAGTAAATACCACAACTTCTTTATCTATTTTTCACTTTCTGCGATGTTGAACTTGTACTGTAAACGAGGTTCTTGTAAACAGAGCTGTTCCAAACTTTAGGGTGGCTGTGTCTTTTTGATTTTAATTTCCCTAAGCTATAAGACCATAAGTGGGAGTGCCCTAGGCTCTGTTGCTTTGTTTTTTAGATGTTTCAGGAAACACCATACACTTCTCCAGAGTGTCTGTTGGCAATTTTCATCCCGCCCATCAGCATAACAAGGCTCCCAGTTCTCCATGGCCTGTCCTGCCTTTCTGGATTTTACACTTTTTTCAGATGGCCCTTTTGACCGGGGGGAAGTGAGACTTCATTGTAGTGCAGATTTCCTTTGCAAGCTTGCTTGGTTGGCCAAAAAGGGCGTTTGCGTTTTTTCCTGAATATACTCAGGAAAAAATGCATACGCCCTTTTTGGCCAAGTGCATCATTGTGGACGTTCTGCCTCTTTTCCTATGCTTTCAATGCAATTCCAGTCTACCTCCTGAAATCGGTTTCCTGCAATTCTGCCCCGCTTTCAAGTCCTCTTGGCAGCCTTACTTCAGTATATTTTTGGACGATAGCTGTCATTTATTATTCTGCAGGTTAGTGAATTACAGTGTCCCTGAGCTCCTTTCTTCAACTCGCTTTCTTGTGAGCTGGCCGCAACACCGCAGGATGGCTTCAGGCCCTAATCTGCTTCCGGCACAGCACGCTGAGCCTTTGGTAAATGCCTCTTCCTGGTGGGATATGAGAGTTAAATTTGCCCGTCCAGACACCTCCAGGTAGTCTCTCATTGGTTCTCCCTATTCCTGTTCATCTTCTGCAGAAATTGCAAACTGGGCCAAACAGGAGTTTAAAGGCACTGACTCTCCACGTCGGGAGAGTATTAGTAAAGCGTCTGGAATGTTGCACCAGAGTACCAGGGGACCGAAACTGAGACATATTTGAACACGTCTCCCGATCACACGGTTGATCATACTCTGGGTTCCACATGCATGTTTTAGCTGAAGGAAGAATACCTTAAACCTGGAGAGTTGAGACCCGTGGAATGGGTACCATGCAATATGTCTTCAAACGGTCTTCATTTGTTCACCGAACCTCTCCAATCCTAAAACTGCTGCGTTTATGCCCCTGTACACACGCTTGATTCTCTTTTGGAGACATAGCAATCCATAGGTTTTCAGATACTTACTAGTCAGGTACCTTCTTAGGCGTTTAATATGGGGTGTTGAGTCCATTTCGTTGAGCAAGGAGTAGCTCTTGTCTGTTCCATATTTGGCTTAAGGAACTTTATCTGTGCTCATTTCAATCTCTGGTTTTATGCAGCACCCCAACTCAACTTTCCCATTAAGCAAGCATATGTTGGTTTTCTCAATTTGAGACACTGTTCTGTTCTGTAATTCAGTTCTTGTGTAGCCAAGTTTACATTCCGTGTGTTAGTGATATCTTATGATGTTTCTTTTTCTGTGTGACTTATTTCAGTTAGAATCATCGTACCTGAATCCACTCATTATGCTGCTACAGGCCTGATGACATAGATTTCATTGCTGAGTGATACTGCATTGTACGTGAGTTCCACAAGTTCTTTATCCATTTTTCACTTTCTGTGATATTGAACTTGAACGGTAAACGAGGTTCTTGTAAACAGAGGCGTCCCAAACTTTGGGGTGGCTGTGTCTTTTTGATTTTAATTTCCCTAAGCTATAGGACCATAAGTGGAAGTGCTCTAGGGTCTGTTGCTTTGTTTTTTAGATGTTTCAGGAAACACCATACACTTCTCCCTAGTGTCTGTTGGCAATTTACATCCCGCCCATCAGCATAACAAGGCTCCCAGTTCTCCATGGCCTGTCCTGCCTTTCTGGATTTTACACTTTTTTCAGATGGCCCTTTTGACCGGGGGGAAGTGAGACTTCATTGTAGTGCAGATTTCCTTTGCAAGCTTGCTTGGTTGGCCAAAAAGGGCGTATGCGTTTTTTCCTGAATATATTCAGGAAAAAACGCATACGCCCTTTTTGGCCAAGTGCATCATTGTGGACGTTCTGCCTCTTTTCCTATGCTTTCAATGCAATTCCAGTCTACCTCCTGAAATCGGTTTCCTGCAATTCTGCCCCGCTTTCAAGTCCTCTTGGCAGCCTTACTTCAGTATATTTTTGGACGATAGCTGTCATTTATAACTCTGCAGGTTTGTGCATTACAGTGCCCCTGAGCTCCTTTCTTGAACTCGCTTTCTTGTGAGCTGGCCACAACACCGCAGGATTGCTTCAGGCCCTAATCTGGTTCCGACACCGCACGCTGAGCCTTTGGTTAATTCCTGTTCATGGTGGGATATGAGAGTTAAATTTGCCCTTCCAGACACCTCCAGCTAGTCTCTCATTGGTTGTCCCTATTCCTGTACATCTTCCGCAGAAATTGCAAACTGGGCCAAACAGGAGGTTAAAGGGACTGACTCTCCAAAACGGGAGAGTGTTAGTAAAGCGTCTGGAATGTTGCACCCGAGTACCAGGGGAGGAAAACAGAGACATATCTGAACACGTCTCCCGATCACACGGTTGATCATACTCTGGGTTCCACATACATGTTTTAGCTGAAAGAAAAATACCTTAAACCTGGAGAGTTGTGACCCGTGGAATGGGTACCATGCAATATGACTTCAAAGGGTCTTCATTTGCTCACCAAACCTCTCCAATCCTATCACTGTTGCGTTTATGCCCCTGTACACACGCTTGATTCTCTTTTGGAGACATAGCAATCCATCGGTTTTAAGATACTTACTAGTCAGGTACATTCTTAGGCGTTTAATATGGGGTGTTGAGTCCATTCTGTTGAGCAAGGAGTAGCTCTTGTCTATTCCATATTTGGCTTAAGGAACTTTATCTGTGTTCATTTCAATCTCTGGTTTTATGCAGCACCCCAACTCACCTTTCCCCTTAAGCAAGCATAAGTTGGTTTTCTAAATTTGAGACCCTGTTCTGTTTTGGAATTCAGTTCTTCTGTAGCTAAGTTTACATTCCATGTATTAGTTATATTTTTTGATGTTTCTTTTTCTGTGTGACTTATTTCAGTTAGAATCACCATACCCGAATCCACTCATTGTGCTGCTACGGGCCTGGTGACATAGATTTCATTGCTGAGTGATATTGCATTGTACGTGAGTACCACAACTTCTTTATCCATTTTTCACTTTCTGTGATATTGAACTTGTACTGTAAACGAGGTTGTTGTAAACAGAGCTGTCCCAAACATTGGGGTGGCTGTGTCTTTTTGATTTTAATTTCCCTAAGCTATAAGACCATAAGTGGAAGTGCCCTAGGCTCTGTTGCTTTGTTTTTTAGATGTTTCAGGAAACACCATACACTTCTCCAGAGTGTCTGTTGGCAATTTTCATCCCGCCCATCAGCATAACAAGGCTCCCAGTTCTCCATGGCCTGTCCTGCCTTTCTGGATTTTACACTTTTTTCAGATGGCCCTTTTGACTGGGGGGAAGTGAGACTTCATTGTAGTGCAGATTTCCTTTGCAAGCTTGCTTAGATGGCCAAAAAGTGTGTATGCGTTTTTTCCTGAATATATTCAGGAAAAAATGCATACACCCTTTTTGGCCAAGTGCATCATTGTGGACGTTCTGCCTCTTTTCCTATGCTTTCAATGCAATTCCAGTCTACCTCCTGAAATCGGTTTCCTGCAATTCTGCCCCGCTTTCAAGTCCTCTTGGCAGCCTTACTTCAGTATATTTTTGGACGATAGCTGTCATTTATAACTCTGCAGGTTTGTGAATTACAGTGCCCCTGAGCTCCTTTCTTCAACTCGCTTTCTTGTGAGCTGGCCGCAACACCGCAGGATGGCTTCAGGCCCTAATCTGCTTCCGGCACAGCACGCTGAGCCTTTGGTAAATTCCTCTTCCTGGTGGGATATGAGAGTTAAATTTGCCCGTCCAGACACCTCCAACTAGTCTCTCATTGGTTCTCGCTATTCCTGTTCATCTTCCGCAGAAATTGCAAACTGGGCCAAACAGGAGGTTAAAGGGACTGACTCTCCAAGTCGGGAGAGTGTTAGTAAAGCGTCTGGAATGTTGCACCAGAGTACCAGGGGACCGAAACTGAGACATATTTGAACACATCTCCCGTTCACACGGTTGATCATACTCTGGGTTCCACATGCATGTTTTAGCTGAAGGAAGAATACCTTAAACCTGGAGAGTTGAGACCCGTGGAATGGGTACCATGCAATATGACTTCAAAGGGTCTTCATTTGCTCACCGAACCTCTCCAATCCTATCACTGCTGCGTTTATTCCCCTGTACACACGCTTGATTCTCTTTTGGAGACATAGCAATCCATACGTTTTAAGATAATTACTAGTCAGGTACATTCTTAGGCGTTTAATATGCGGTGTTGAGTCCATTTCGTTGAGCAAGGAGTAGCTCTTGTCTATTCCATATTTGGCTTAAGGAACTTTATCTGTACTCATTTCAATCTCTGGTTTTATGCAGCACCCCAACTCACCTTTCCCCTTAAGCAAGCATAAGTTGGTTTTCAAAATTTAAGACCCTGTTCTGTTCTGTAATTCAGTTCCTGTGTAGCCAAGTTTACATTCCGTGTATTACTGATATCTTATGATGTTTCTTTTTCTGTGTGACTTATTTCAGTTAGAATCATCATACCTGAATCCACTGATTGTGCTGCTAAGGGCCTGATGACACAGATTTCATTGCTGAGTGATATTGCTTTGTAAGTAAATACCACAACTTCTTTATCTATTTTTCACTTTCTGCGATGTTGAACTTGTACTGTAAACGAGGTTCTTGTAAACAGAGCTGTTCCAAACTTTAGGGTGGCTGTGTCTTTTTGATTTTAATTTCCCTAAGCTATAAGACCATAAGTGGGAGTGCCCTAGGCTCTGTTGCTTTGTTTTTTAGATGTTTCAGGAAACACCATACACTTCTCCAGAGTGTCTGTTGGCAATTTTCATCCCGCCCATCAGCATAACAAGGCTCCCAGTTCTCCATGGCCTGTCCTGCCTTTCTGGATTTTACACTTTTTTCAGATGGCCCTTTTGACCGGGGGGAAGTGAGACTTCATTGTAGTGCAGATTTCCTTTGCAAGCTTGCTTGGTTGGCCAAAAAGGGCGTTTGCGTTTTTTCCTGAATATACTCAGGAAAAAATGCATACGCCCTTTTTGGCCAAGTGCATCATTGTGGACGTTCTGCCTCTTTTCCTATGCTTTCAATGCAATTCCAGTCTACGTCCTGAAATCGGTTTCCTGCAATTCTGCCCCGCTTTCAAGTCCTCTTGGCAGCCTTACTTCAGTATATTTTTGGACGATAGCTGTCATTTATTATTCTGCAGGTTAGTGAATTACAGTGTCCCTGAGCTCCTTTCTTCAACTCGCTTTCTTGTGAGCTGGCCGCAACACCGCAGGATGGCTTCAGGCCCTAATCTGCTTCCGGCACAGCACGCTGAGCCTTTGGTAAATGCCTCTTCCTGGTGGGATATGAGAGTTAAATTTGCCCGTCCAGACACCTCCAGGTAGTCTCTCATTGGTTCTCCCTATTCCTGTTCATCTTCTGCAGAAATTGCAAACTGGGCCAAACAGGAGTTTAAAGGCACTGACTCTCCACGTCGGGAGAGTATTAGTAAAGCGTCTGGAATGTTGCACCAGAGTACCAGGGGACCGAAACTGAGACATATTTGAACACGTCTCCCGATCACACGGTTGATCATACTCTGGGTTCCACATGCATGTTTTAGCTGAAGGAAGAATACCTTAAACCTGGAGAGTTGAGACCCGTGGAATGGGTACCATGCAATATGTCTTCAAACGGTCTTCATTTGTTCACCGAACCTCTCCAATCCTAAAACTGCTGCGTTTATGCCCCTGTACACACGCTTGATTCTCTTTTGGAGACATAGCAATCCATAGGTTTTCAGATACTTACTAGTCAGGTACCTTCTTAGGCGTTTAATATGGGGTGTTGAGTCCATTTCGTTGAGCAAGGAGTAGCTCTTGTCTGTTCCATATTTGGCTTAAGGAACTTTATCTGTGCTCATTTCAATCTCTGGTTTTATGCAGCACCCCAACTCAACTTTCCCATTAAGCAAGCATATGTTGGTTTTCTCAATTTGAGACACTGTTCTGTTCTGTAATTCAGTTCTTGTGTAGCCAAGTTTACATTCCGTGTGTTAGTGATATCTTATGATGTTTCTTTTTCTGTGTGACTTATTTCAGTTAGAATCATCGTACCTGAATCCACTCATTATGCTGCTACAGGCCTGATGACATAGATTTCATTGCTGAGTGATACTGCATTGTACGTGAGTTCCACAAGTTCTTTATCCATTTTTCACTTTCTGTGATATTGAACTTGAACGGTAAACGAGGTTCTTGTAAACAGAGGTGTCCCAAACTTTGGGGTGGCTGTGTCTTTTTGATTTTAATTTCCCTAAGCTATACGACCATAAGTGGAAGTGCCCTAGGCTCTGTTGCTTTGTTTTTTAGATGTTTCAGGAAACACCATACACTTCTCCCGAGTGTCTGTTGGCAATTTACATCCCGCCCATCAGCATAACAAGGCTCCCAGTTCTCCATGGCCTGTCCTGCCTTTCTGGATTTTACACTTTTTTCAGATGGCCCTTTTGACCGGGGGGAAGTGAGACTTCATTGTAGTGCAGATTTCCTTTGCAAGCTTGCTTGGTTGGCCAAAAAGGGCGTATGCGTTTTTTCCTGAATATATTCAGGAAAAAACGCATACGCCCTTTTTGGCCAAGTGCATCATTGTGGACGTTCTGCCTCTTTTCCTATGCTTTCAATGCAATTCCAGTCTACCTCCTGAAATCGGTTTCCTGCAATTCTGCCCCGCTTTCAAGTCCTCTTGGCAGCCTTACTTCAGTATATTTTTGGACGATAGCTGTCATTTATAACTCTGCAGGTTTGTGCATTACAGTGCCCCTGAGCTCCTTTCTTGAACTCGCTTTCTTGTGAGCTGGCCACAACACCGCAGGATTGCTTCAGGCCCTAATCTGGTTCCGGCACCGCACGCTGAGCCTTTGGTTAATTCCTGTTCCTGGTGGGATATGAGAGTTAAATTTGCCCTTCCAGACACCTCCAGCTAGTCTCTCATTGGTTGTCCCTATTCCTGTACATCTTCCGCAGAAATTGCAAACTGGGCCAAACAGGAGGTTAAAGGGACTGACTCTCCAAAACGGGAGAGTGTTAGTAAAGCGTCTGGAATGTTGCACCCGAGTACCAGGGGAGGAAAACAGAGACATATCTGAACACGTCTCCCGATCACACGGTTGATCATACTCTGGGTTCCACATACATGTTTTAGCTGAAAGAAAAATACCTTAAACCTGGAGAGTTGTGACCCGTGGAATGGGTACCATGCAATATGACTTCAAAGGGTCTTCATTTGCTCACCAAACCTCTCCAATCCTATCACTGTTGCGTTTATGCCCCTGTACACACGCTTGATTCTCTTTTGGAGACATAGCAATCCATCGGTTTTAAGATACTTACTAGTCAGGTACATTCTTAGGCGTTTAATATGGGGTGTTGAGTCCATTCTGTTGAGCAAGGAGTAGCTCTTGTCTATTCCATATTTGGCTTAAGGAACTTTATCTGTGTTCATTTCAATCTCTGGTTTTATGCAGCACCCCAACTCAACTTTCCCATTAAGCAAGCATATGTTGGTTTTCTCAATTTGAGACACTGTTCTGTTCTGTAATTCAGTTCTTGTGTAGCCAAGTTTACATTCCGTGTGTTAGTGATATCTTATGATGTTTCTTTTTCTGTGTGACTTATTTCAGTTAGAATCATCGTACCTGAATCCACTCATTATGCTGCTACAGGCCTGATGACATAGATTTCATTGCTGAGTGATACTGCATTGTACGTGAGTTCCACAAGTTCTTTATCCATTTTTCACTTTCTGTGATATTGAACTTGAACGGTAAACGAGGTTCTTGTAAACAGAGGTGTCCCAAACTTTGGGGTGGCTGTGTCTTTTTGATTTTAATTTCCCTAAGCTATACGACCATAAGTGGAAGTGCCCTAGGCTCTGTTGCTTTGTTTTTTAGATGTTTCAGGAAACACCATACACTTCTCCCGAGTGTCTGTTGGCAATTTACATCCCGCCCATCAGCATAACAAGGCTCCCAGTTCTCCATGGCCTGTCCTGCCTTTCTGGATTTTACACTTTTTTCAGATGGCCCTTTTGACCGGGGGGAAGTGAGACTTCATTGTAGTGCAGATTTCCTTTGCAAGCTTGCTTGGTTGGCCAAAAAGGGCGTATGCGTTTTTTCCTGAATATATTCAGGAAAAAACGCATACGCCCTTTTTGGCCAAGTGCATCATTGTGGACGTTCTGCCTCTTTTCCTATGCTTTCAATGCAATTCCAGTCTACCTCCTGAAATCGGTTTCCTGCAATTCTGCCCCGCTTTCAAGTCCTCTTGGCAGCCTTACTTCAGTATATTTTTGGACGATAGCTGTCATTTATAACTCTGCAGGTTTGTGCATTACAGTGCCCCTGAGCTCCTTTCTTGAACTCGCTTTCTTGTGAGCTGGCCACAACACCGCAGGATTGCTTCAGGCCCTAATCTGGTTCCGGCACCGCACGCTGAGCCTTTGGTTAATTCCTGTTCCTGGTGGGATATGAGAGTTAAATTTGCCCTTCCAGACACCTCCAGCTAGTCTCTCATTGGTTGTCCCTATTCCTGTACATCTTCCGCAGAAATTGCAAACTGGGCCAAACAGGAGGTTAAAGGGACTGACTCTCCAAAACGGGAGAGTGTTAGTAAAGCGTCTGGAATGTTGCACCCGAGTACCAGGGGAGGAAAACAGAGACATATCTGAACACGTCTCCCGATCACACGGTTGATCATACTCTGGGTTCCACATACATGTTTTAGCTGAAGGAAAAATACCTTAAACCTGGAGAGTTGTGACCCGTGGAATGGGTACCATGCAATATGACTTCAAAGGGTCTTCATTTGCTCACCAAACCTCTCCAATCCTATCACTGTTGCGTTTATGCCCCTGTACACACGCTTGATTCTCTTTTGGAGACATAGCAATCCATCGGTTTTAAGATACTTACCAGTCAGGTACATTCTTAGGCATTTAATATGGGGTGTTGAGTCCATTCTGTTGAGCAAGGAGTAGCTCTTGTCTATTCCATATTTGGCTTAAGGAACTTTATCTGTGTTCATTTCAATCTCTGGTTTTATGCAGCACCCCAACTCACCTTTCCCCTTAAGCAAGCATAAGTTGTTTTTCTAAATTTGAGACCCTGTTCTGTTTTGGAATTCAGTTCTTCTGTAGCTAAGTTTACATTCCATGTATTAGTTATATTTTTTGATGTTTCTTTTTCTGTGTGACTTATTTCAGTTAGAATCACCATACCCGAATCCACTCATTGTGCTGCTACGGGCCTGGTGACAGAGATTTCATTGCTGAGTGATATTGCATTGTACGTGAGTACCACAACTTCTTTATCCATTTTTCACTTTCTGTGATATTGAACTTGTACTGTAAACGAGGTTGTTGTAAACAGAGCTGTCCCAAACATTGGGGTGGCTGTGTCTTTTTGATTTTAATTTCCCTAAGCTATAAGACCATAAGTGGAAGTGCCCTAGGCTCTGTTGCTTTGTTTTTTAGATGTTTCAGGAAACACCATACACTTCTCCAGAGTGTCTGTTGGCAATTTTCATCCCGCCCATCAGCATAACAAGGCTCCCAGTTCTCCATGGCCTGTCCTGCCTTTCTGGATTTTACACTTTTTTCAGATGGCCCTTTTGACCGGGGGGAAGTGAGACTTCATTGTAGTGCAGATTTCCTTTGCAAGCTTGCTTGGTTGGCCAAAAAGGGCGTTTGCGTTTTTTCCTGAATATATTCAGGAAAAAATGCATACACCCTTTTTGGCCAAGTGCATCATTGTGGACGTTCTGCCTCTTTTCCTATGCTTTCAATGCAATTCCAGTCTACCTCCTGAAATCGGTTTCCTGCAATTCTGCCCCGCTTTCAAGTCCTCTTGGCAGCCTTACTTCAGTATATTTTTGGACGATAGCTGTCATTTATAACTCTGCAGGTTTGTGAATTACAGTGCCCCTGAGCTCCTTTCTTCAACTCGCTTTCTTGTGAGCTGGCCGCAACACCGCAGGATGGCTTCAGGCCCTAATCTGCTTCCGGCACAGCACGCTGAGCCTTTGGTAAATTCCTCTTCCTGGTGGGATATGAGAGTTAAATTTGCCCGTCCAGACACCTCCAACTAGTCTCTCATTGGTTCTCGCTATTCCTGTTCATCTTCCGCAGAAATTGCAAACTGGGCCAAACAGGAGGTTAAAGGGACTGACTCTCCAAGTCGGGAGAGTGTTAGTAAAGCGTCTGGAATGTTGCACCAGAGTACCAGGGGACCGAAACTGAGACATATTTGAACACATCTCCCGTTCACACGGTTGATCATACTCTGGGTTCCACATGCATGTTTTAGCTGAAGGAAGAATACCTTAAACCTGGAGAGTTGAGACCCGTGGAATGGGTACCATGCAATATGACTTCAAAGGGTCTTCATTTGCTCACCGAACCTCTCCAATCCTATCACTGCTGCGTTTATTCCCCTGTACACACGCTTGATTCTCTTTTGGAGACATAGCAATCCATACGTTTTAAGATAATTACTAGTCAGGTACATTCTTAGGCGTTTAATATGCGGTGTTGAGTCCATTTCGTTGAGCAAGGAGTAGCTCTTGTCTATTCCATATTTGGCTTAAGGAACTTTATCTGTACTCATTTCAATCTCTGGTTTTATGCAGCACCCCAACTCACCTTTCCCCTTAAGCAAGCATAAGTTGGTTTTCTAAATTTAAGACCCTGTTCTGTTCTGTAATTCAGTTCCTGTGTAGCCAAGTTTACATTCCGTGTATTACTGATATCTTATGATGTTTCTTTTTCTGTGTGACTTATTTCAGTTAGAATCATCATACCTGAATCCACTGATTGTGCTGCTAAGGGCCTGATGACACAGATTTCATTGCTGAGTGATATTGCTTTGTAAGTAAATACCACAACTTCTTTATCTATTTTTCACTTTCTGCGATGTTGAACTTGTACTGTAAACGAGGTTCTTGTAAACAGAGCTGTTCCAAACTTTAGGGTGGCTGTGTCTTTTTGATTTTAATTTCCCTAAGCTATAAGACCATAAGTGGGAGTGCCCTAGGCTCTGTTGCTTTGTTTTTTAGATGTTTCAGGAAACACCATACACTTCTCCAGAGTGTCTGTTGGCAATTTTCATCCCGCCCATCAGCATAACAAGGCTCCCAGTTCTCCATGGCCTGTCCTGCCTTTCTGGATTTTACACTTTTTTCAGATGGCCCTTTTGACCGGGGGGAAGTGAGACTTCATTGTAGTGCAGATTTCCTTTGCAAGCTTGCTTGGTTGGCCAAAAAGGGCGTTTGCGTTTTTTCCTGAATATACTCAGGAAAAAATGCATACGCCCTTTTTGGCCAAGTGCATCATTGTGGACGTTCTGCCTCTTTTCCTATGCTTTCAATGCAATTCCAGTCTACCTCCTGAAATCGGTTTCCTGCAATTCTGCCCCGCTTTCAAGTCCTCTTGGCAGCCTTACTTCAGTATATTTTTGGACGATAGCTGTCATTTATTATTCTGCAGGTTAGTGAATTACAGTGTCCCTGAGCTCCTTTCTTCAACTCGCTTTCTTGTGAGCTGGCCGCAACACCGCAGGATGGCTTCAGGCCCTAATCTGCTTCCGGCACAGCACGCTGAGCCTTTGGTAAATGCCTCTTCCTGGTGGGATATGAGAGTTAAATTTGCCCGTCCAGACACCTCCAGGTAGTCTCTCATTGGTTCTCCCTATTCCTGTTCATCTTCTGCAGAAATTGCAAACTGGGCCAAACAGGAGTTTAAAGGCACTGACTCTCCACGTCGGGAGAGTATTAGTAAAGCGTCTGGAATGTTGCACCAGAGTACCAGGGGACCGAAACTGAGACATATTTGAACACGTCTCCCGATCACACGGTTGATCATACTCTGGGTTCCACATGCATGTTTTAGCTGAAGGAAGAATACCTTAAACCTGGAGAGTTGAGACCCGTGGAATGGGTACCATGCAATATGTCTTCAAACGGTCTTCATTTGTTCACCGAACCTCTCCAATCCTAAAACTGCTGCGTTTATGCCCCTGTACACACGCTTGATTCTCTTTTGGAGACATAGCAATCCATAGGTTTTCAGATACTTACTAGTCAGGTACCTTCTTAGGCGTTTAATATGGGGTGTTGAGTCCATTTCGTTGAGCAAGGAGTAGCTCTTGTCTGTTCCATATTTGGCTTAAGGAACTTTATCTGTGCTCATTTCAATCTCTGGTTTTATGCAGCACCCCAACTCAACTTTCCCATTAAGCAAGCATATGTTGGTTTTCTCAATTTGAGACACTGTTCTGTTTTGGAATTCAGTTCTTCTGTAGCTAAGTTTACATTCCATGTATTAGTTATATTTTTTGATGTTTCTTTTTCTGTGTGACTTATTTCAGTTAGAATCACCATACCCGAATCCACTCATTGTGCTGCTACGGGCCTGGTGACAGAGATTTCATTGCTGAGTGATATTGCATTGTACGTGAGTAACACAACTTCTTTATCCATTTTTCACTTTCTGTGATATTGAACTTGTACTGTAAACGAGGTTGTTGTAAACAGAGCTGTCCCAAACATTGGGGTGGCTGTGTCTTTTTGATTTTAATTTCCCTAAGCTATAAGACCATAAGTGGAAGTGCCCTAGGCTCTGTTGCTTTGTTTTTTAGATGTTTCAGGAAACACCATACACTTCTCCAGAGTGTCTGTTGGCAATTTTCATCCCGCCCATCAGCATAACAAGGCTCCCAGTTCTCCATGGCCTGTCCTGCCTTTCTGGATTTTACACTTTTTTCAGATGGCCCTTTTGACCGGGGGGAAGTGAGACTTCATTGTAGTGCAGATTTCCTTTGCAAGCTTGCTTGGTTGGCCAAAAAGGGCGTTTGCGTTTTTTCCTGAATATACTCAGGAAAAAATGCATACGCCCTTTTTGGCCAAGTGCATCATTGTGGACGTTCTGCCTCTTTTCCTATGCTTTCAATGCAATTCCAGTCTACCTCCTGAAATCGGTTTCCTGCAATTCTGCCCCGCTTTCAAGTCCTCTTGGCAGCCTTACTTCAGTATATTTTTGGACGATAGCTGTCATTTATAACTCTGCAGGTTTGTGAATTACAGTGTCCCTGAGCGCCTTTCTTCAACTCGCTTTCTTTTGAGCTGGCCGCAACACCGCAGGATGGCTTCAGGCCCTAATCTGGTTCCGGCACGGCACGCTGAGCCTTTGGTTATTTCCTCTTCCTGGTGGGAAATGAGAGTTAAATTTGCCCGTCCAGACACCTCCAGCTAGTCTCTCATTGGTTCTCCCTATTCCTGTTCATCTTCCGCAGAAATTGCAAACTGGGCCAAACAGGAGGTTATAGGCGCTGACTCTCCAAGTGGGGAGAGTGTTAGTAAAGCGTCTGGAATGTTGCACCCGAGTACCAGGGGAGGAAAACTGAGACATATTTGAACACGTCTCCCATTCACACGGTTGATCATACTCTGGGTTCCACATGCATGTTTTAGCTGAAGGAAGAATACCTTAAACCTGGAGAGTTGAGACCCGTGGAATGGGTACCATGCAATATGACTTCAAAGGGTCTTCATTTGCTCACCGAACCTCTCGATTCCTATCACTGCTGCATTTATGCCCCTGTACACATGCTTGATTCTCTTTCGGAGACATAGCAATCCATAGGTTTTCAGATACTTACTAGTCAGGTACATTCTTAGGCGTTTAATGTGCGGTGTTGAGTCCATTTCGTTCAGCAAGGAGTAGCTCTTGTCTATTCCATATTTGGCTTAAGGAACTTTATCTGTGCTCATTTCAATCTCTGGTTTTATGCAGCACCCCAACTCACCTTTCCCCTTAAGCAAGCATAAGTTGGTTTTCTAAATTTGAGACCCTGTTCTGTTCTGTCATTCAGTTACTGTGTAGCCAAGTTTACATTCCGTGTATTACTGATATCTTATGATGTTTCTTTTTCTGTGTGACTTATTTCAGTTAGAATCATCGTACCTGAATCCACTCATTATGCTGCTACGGGCCTGATGACATTGATTTCATTGCTGAGTGATACTGCATTGTACGTAAGTACCACAAGTTCTTTATCCATTTTTCACTTTCTGTGATATTGAACTTGTACGGTAAACGAGGTTCTTGTAAACAGAGGCGTCCCAAACTTTGGGGTGGCTGTGTCTTTTTGATTTTAATTTCCCTAAGCTATAGGACCATAAGTGGAAGTGCCCTAGGCTCTGTTGTTTTGTTTCTTAGATGTTTCAGGAAACACCATACACTTCTCCCGAGTGTCTGTTGGCAATTTACATCCCGCCCATCAGCATAACAAGGCTCCCAGTTCTCCATGGCCTGTCCTGCCTTTCTGGATTTTACACTTTTTTCAGATGGCCCTTTTAACCGGGGGGAAGTGAGACTTCATTGTAGTGCAGATTTCCTTTGCAACCTTGCTTTTTGGCCAAAAAGGGCGTATGCGTTTTTTCCTGAATATATTCAGGAAAAAACGCATACGCCCTTTTTGTCCAAGTGCATCATTGTGGACGTTCTGCCTCTTTTCCTATGCTTTCAATGCAATTCCAGTCTACCTCCTGAAATCGGTTTCCTGCAATTCTGCCCCGCTTTCAAGTCCTCTTGGCAGCCTTACTTCAGTATATTTTTGGACGATAGCTGTCATTTATAACTCTGCAGGTTTGTGCATTACAGTGCCCCTGAGCTTCTTTCTTCAACTCGCTTTCTTGTGAGCTGGCCGCAACACCGCAGGATGGTTTCAGGCCCTAATCTGGTCCCGGCACGGAACGCTGATCCTTTGGGTAATTCCTCTTCCTGGTGGGAAATGAGAGTTAAATTTGCCCGTCCAGACACCTCCAGCTAGTCTCTCATTGGTTCTCGCTATTCCTGTTCATCTTCCGCAGAAATTGCAAACTGGGCCAAACAGGAGGTTAAAGGGACTTACTCTCCAAATGGGGAGAGTGTTAGTAAAGCATCTGGAATGTTGCACCCGAGTACCAGGGTACGAAAACTGAGACATATTTGAACACATCTCCCGATCACATGGTTGATCATACTCTAGGTTCCACATGCATGTTTTAGCTGAAGGAAGAATACCTTAAACCTGGGTAGTTGAAACCCGTGGAATGGGTACCATGCAATATGACTTCAAAGGGTCTTCATTTGCTCACCGAACCTCTCCAATCCTATCACTGCTGCGTTTATGCCCCTGTACACATGCTTGATTCTCTTTCGGAGACATAGCAATCCATAGGTTTTAAGATACTTACTAGTCAGGTACATTCTTAGGCGTTTAATATGCGGTGTTGAGTCCATTTCGTTGAGCAAGGAGTAGCTCTTGTCTATTCCATATTTGGCGTAAGGAAATTTATCTGTGCTCATTTCAATCTCTGTTTTTATGCAGCACCCCAACTCACCTTTCCCCTTAAGAAAGCATAAGTTGGTTTTCTAAATTTGAGACCCTGTTCTGTTTTGGAATTCAGTTCCTGTGTAGCCAAGTTTACATTCCGTGTATTAGTGATATCTTATGATGTTTCTTTTTCTGTGTGACTTATTTCAGTTAGAATCATCGTACCTGAATCCACTCATTATGCTGCTACGGGCCTGATGACATAGATTTCATTGCTGAGTGATACTGCATTGTACGTAAGTACCACAAGTTCTTTATCCATTTTTCACTTTCTGTGATATTGAACTTGTACGGTAAACGAGGTTCTTGTAAACAGAGGCGTCCCAAACTTTGGGGTGGCTGTGTCTTTTTGATTTTAATTTCCCTAAGCTATAGGACCATAAGTGGAAGTGCCCTAGGCTCTGTTGTTTTGTTTCTTAGATGTTTCAGGAAACACCATACACTTCTCCCGAGTGTCTGTTGGCAATTTACATCCCGCCCATCAGCATAACAAGGCTCCCAGTTCTCCATGGCCTGTCCTGCCTTTCTGGATTTTACACTTTTTTCAGATGGCCCTTTTAACCGGGGGGAAGTGAGACTTCATTGTAGTGCAGATTTCCTTTGCAACCTTGCTTTTTGGCCAAAAAGGGCGTATGCGTTTTTTCCTGAATATATTCAGGAAAAAACGCATACGCCCTTTTTGTCCAAGTGCATCATTGTGGACGTTCTGCCTCTTTTCCTATGCTTTCAATGCAATTCCAGTCTACCTCCTGAAATCGGTTTCCTGCAATTCTGCCCCGCTTTCAAGTCCTCTTGGCAGCCTTACTTCAGTATATTTTTGGACGATAGCTGTCATTTATAACTCTGCAGGTTTGTGCATTACAGTGCCCCTGAGCTTCTTTCTTCAACTCGCTTTCTTGTGAGCTGGCCGCAACACCGCAGGATGGTTTCAGGCCCTAATCTGGTCCCGGCACGGAACGCTGATCCTTTGGGTAATTCCTCTTCCTGGTGGGAAATGAGAGTTAAATTTGCCCGTCCAGACACCTCCAGCTAGTCTCTCATTGGTTCTCGCTATTCCTGTTCATCTTCCGCAGAAATTGCAAACTGGGCCAAACAGGAGGTTAAAGGGACTTACTCTCCAAATGGGGAGAGTGTTAGTAAAGCATCTGGAATGTTGCACCCGAGTACCAGGGTACGAAAACTGAGACATATTTGAACACATCTCCCGATCACATGGTTGATCATACTCTAGGTTCCACATGCATGTTTTAGCTGAAGGAAGAATACCTTAAACCTGGGTAGTTGAAACCCGTGGAATGGGTACCATGCAATATGACTTCAAAGGGTCTTCATTTGCTCACCGAACCTCTCCAATCCTATCACTGCTGCGTTTATGCCCCTGTACACATGCTTGATTCTCTTTCGGAGACATAGCAATCCATAGGTTTTAAGATACTTACTAGTCAGGTACATTCTTAGGCGTTTAATATGCGGTGTTGAGTCCATTTCGTTGAGCAAGGAGTAGCTCTTGTCTATTCCATATTTGGCGTAAGGAAATTTATCTGTGCTCATTTCAATCTCTGGTTTTATGCAGCACCCCAACTCACCTTTCCCCTTAAGAAAGCATAAGTTGGTTTTCTAAATTTGAGACCCTGTTCTGTTTTGGAATTCAGTTCCTGTGTAGCCAAGTTTACATTCCGTGTATTAGTGATATCTTATGATGTTTCTTTTTCTGTATGACTTATTTCAGTTAGAATCATCGTACCTTAATCCACTCATTATGCTGCTACGGGCCTGATTTCATAGATTTCATTGCGGAGTGATACTGCATTGTACGTAAGTACCACAAGTTCTTTATCCATTTTTCACTTTCTGTGATTTTGAACTTGTACGGTAAACTAAGTTCTTGTAAACAGAGGCGTCCGAAACTTTGGGGTGGCTGTGTCTTTTTGATTTTAATTTCCCTAAGCTATAGGACCATAAGTGGAAGTGCCCTAGGCTCTGTTGCTTTGTTTTTTAGATGTATCAGGAAACACCATACACTTCTCCCTAGTGTCTGTTGGCAATTTACATCACGCCCATCAGCATAACAAGGCTCCCCGTTCTCCATGGCCTGTCCTCCCTTTCTGGATTTTACACTTTTTTCAGATGGCCCTTTTGACCGGGGGGAAGTGAGACTTCACTGTAGTGCAGATTTCCTTTGCAAGCTTGCTTGGTTGGCCAAAAAGTGCGTATGCGTTTTTTCCTGAATATATTCAGGAAAAAACGCATACGCCCTTTTTGGCCAAGTGCATCATTGTGGACGTTCTGCCTCTTTTCCTATGCTTTCAATGCAATTCCAGTCTACCTCCTGAAATCGGTTTCTTGCAATTCTTCCCTGCTTTCAAGTCCTCTTGGCAGCCTTACTTCAGTATATTTTTGGATGATAGCTGTCATTTATAACTCTGCAGGTTTGTGCATTACAGTGCCCCTGAGCTCCTTTCTTCAACTCGCTTTCTTGTGACCTGGCCGCAACACCGCAGGATGGCTTCAGGCCCTAATCTGGTTCCGGCACGGCACGCTGAGCCTTTGGTTAATTCCTCTTCCTGGTGGGAAATGAGAGTTAAATTTGCCCGTCCAGATACCTCCAGCTAGTCTCTCATTGGTTCTCGCTATTCCTGTTTATCTTCCACAGAAATTGCAAACTGGGCCAAACAGGAGGTTAAAGGGACTGACTCTCCAAGTGGGGAGAGTGTTAGTAAAGCGTCTGGAATGTTGCACCCGAGTACCAGGGGAGGAAAACTGAGACATATTTGAACACGTCTCCCGATCACATGGTTGATCATACTCTGGGTTCCACATGCATGTTTTAGCTGAAGGAAGAATACCTTAAACCTGGAGAGTTGAGACCCGTGGAATGGGTACCATGCAATATGACTTCAAAGGGTCTTCATTTGCTCACCGAACCTCTCCAATCCTATCACTGCTGCGTTTATGCCCCTGTACACATGCTTGATTCTCTTTCGGAGACATAGCAATCCATAGGTTTTAAGATACTTACTAGTCATGTACATTCTTAGGCGTTTAATATGCGGTGTTGAGTCCATTTCGTTGAGCAAGGAGTAGCTCTTGTCTATCCCATATTTGGCTTAAGGAAATTTATCTGTGCTCATTTCAATCTCTGGTTTTATGCAGCACCCCAACTCACCTTTCCCCTTAAGCAAGCATAAGTTGGTTTTCTAAATTTGAGACCCTGTTCTGTTCTGTAATTCAGTTCCTGTGTAGCCAAGTTTACATTCCGTGTATTACTGATATCTTATGATGTTTCTTTTTCTGTGTGACTTATTTCAGTTAGAATCATCATACCTGAATCCACTCATTGTGCTGCTAAGGGCCTGATGACATAGATTTCATTGCTGAGTGATATTGCTTTGTAAGTAAATACCACAACTTCTTTATCCATTTTTCACTTTCTGCGATGTTGAACTTGTACTGTAAACGAGGTTCTTGTAAACAGAGGCGTCCGAAACTTTGGGGTGGCTGTGTCTTTTTGATTTTAATTTCCCTAAGCTATAGGACCATAAGTGGAAGTGCTCTAGGGTCTGTTGCTTTGTTTTTTAGATGTTTCAGGAAACACCATACACTTCTCCCAAGTGTCTGTTGGCAATTTACATCCCGCCCATCAGCATAACAAGGCTCCCAGTTCTCCATGGCCTGTCCTGTCTTTCTGGATTTTACACTTTTTTCAGATGGCCCTTTTGACCAGGGGGAAGTGAGACTTCATTGTAGTGCAGATTTCCTTTGCAAGCTTGCTTGGTTGGCCAAAAAAGGCGTATGCGTTTTTTCCTGAATATATTCAGGAAAAAACGCATACGCCCTTTTTGGCCAAGTGCATCATTGTGGACGTTCTGCCTCTTTTCCTATGCTTTCAATGCAATTCCAGTCTACCTCCTGAAATCGGTTTCCTGCAATTCTGCCCCACTTTCAAGTCCTCTTGGCTGCCTTACTTCAGTATATTTTTGGATGATAGCTGTCATTTATAACTCTGCAGGTTTGTGAATTACAGTGCCCATGAGCTCCTTTCTTCAACTTGCTTTCTTTTGAGCTGGCCACAACACCGCAGGATGGCTTCAGGCCCTAATCTGATTCCGGCACGGCACGCTGAGCCTTTGGTTATTTCCTCTTCCTGGTGGGAAATGAGAGTTAAATTTGCCCGTCCAGACACCTCCAGCTAGTCTCTCATTGGTTCTCGCTATTCCTGTTCATCTTCCGCAGAAATTGCAAACTGGGCCAAACAGGAGGTTAAAGGCGCTGACTCTCCAAGTGGGGAGAGTGTTAGTAAAGCGTCTGGAATGTTGCACCCGAGTACCAGGGGAGGAAAACTGAGACATATTTGAACACGTCTCCCGTTCACACGGTTGATCATACTCTGGGTTCCACATGCATGTTTTAGCTGAAGGAAGAATACCTTAAACCTGGAGAGTTGAGACCCGTGGAATGGGTACCATGCAATATGACTTCAAAGGGTCTTCATTTGCTCACCGAACCTCTCCAATCCTATCACTGCTGCGTTTATGCCCCTTCACACATGCTTGATTCTCTTTCGGAGACATAGCAATCCATAGGTTTTAAGATACTTACTAGTCAGGTACATTCTTAGGCGTTTAATATGGGGTGTTGAGTCCATTTCGTTGAGCAAGGAGTAGCTCTTGTCTATTCCATATTTGGCTTAAGGAACTTTATCTGTGCTCATTTCAATCTCTGGTTTTATGCAGCACCCCAACTCACCTTTCCCCTTAAGCAAGCATAAGTTGGTTTTCTAAATTTGAGACCCTGTTCTGTTCTGTAATTCAGTTCCTGTGTAGCCAAGTTTACATTCCGTGTATTACTGATATCTTATGATGATTCTTTTTCTGTGTGACTTATTTCAGTTAGAATCATCGTACCTGAATCCACTCATTGTGCTGCTACGGGCCTGATGACATAGATTTCATTGCTGAGTGATACTGCATTGTACGTAAGTACCAGAAGATCTTTATCCATTTTTCACTTTCTGTGATATTGAACTTGTACGGTAAACGAGGTTCTTGTAAACAGAGGCGTCCCAAACTTTGGGGTGGCTGTGTCTTTTTGATTTTAATTTCCCTAAGCTATAGGACCATAAGTGGAAGTGCCCTAGGTTCTGTTGCTTTGTTTTTTAGATGTTTCAGGAAACACCATACACTTCTCCCGAGTGTCTGTTGACAATTTACATCCCGCCCATCAGCATAACAAGGCTCCCCGTTCTCCATGGCCTGTCCTCCCTTTCTGGATTTTACACTTTTTTCAGATGGCCCTTTTGACCGGGGGGAAGTGAGACTTCACTGTAGTGCAGATTTCCTTTGCAAGCTTGCTTGGTTGGCCAAAAAGGGCGTATGCGTTTTTTCCTGAATATATTCAGGAAAAAACGCATACGCCCTTTTTGGCCAAGTGCATCATTGTGGACGTTCTGCCTCTTTTCCTATGCTTTCAATGCAATTCCAGTCTACCTCCTGAAATCGGTTTCCTGCAATTCTTCCCTGCTTTCAAGTCCTCTTGGCAGCCTTACTTCAGTATATTTTTGGATGATAGCTGTCATTTATAACTCTGCAGGTTTGTGCATTACAGTGCCCCTGAGCTCCTTTCTTCAACTCGCTTTCTTGTGACCTGGCCGCAACACCGCAGGATGGCTTCAGGCCCTAATCTGGTCCCGGCACGGAACGCTGATCCTTTGGTTAATTCCTCTTCCTGGTGGGAAATGAGAGTTAAATTTGCCCGTCCAGACACCTCCAGCTAGTCTCTCATTGGTTCTCGCTATTCCTGTTCATCTTCCGCAGAAATTGCAAACTGGGCCAAACAGGAGGTTAAAGGGACTTACTCTCCAAGTGGGGAGAGCGTTAGTAAAGCGTCTGGAATGTTGCACCCGAGTACCAGGGTACGAAAACTGAGACATATTTGAACACATCTGCCGATCACATGGTTGATCATACTCTAGGTTCCACATGCATGTTTTAGCTGAAGGAAGAATACCTTAAACCTGGGTAGTTGAAACCCGTGGAATGGGTACCATGCAATATGACTTCAAAGGGTCTTCATTTGCTCACCGAACCTCTCCAATCCTATCACTGCTGCGTTTATGCCCCTGTACACATGCTTGATTCTCTTTCGGAGACATAGCAATCCATAGGTTTTAAGATACTTACTAGTCAGGTACATTCTTAGGCGTTTAATATGGGGTGTTGAGTCCATTTCGTTGAGCAAGGAGTAGCTCTTGTCTATTCCATATTTGGCTTAAGGAAATTTATCTGTGCTCATTTCAAGCTCTGGTTTTATGCAGCACCCCAACTCACCTTTCCCCTTAAGCAAGCATAAGTTGGTTTTCTAAATTTGAGACCCTGTTCTGTTCTGTAATTCAGTTCCTGTGTAGCCAAGTTTACATTCCGTGTATTACTGATATCTTATGATGTTTCCTTTTCTGTGTGACTTATTTCAGTTAGAATCATCATACCTGAATCCACTCATTGTGCTGCTAAGGGCCTGATGACATAGATTTCATTGCTGAGTGATATTGCTTTGTAAGTAAATACCACAACTTCTTTATCCATTTTTCACTTTCTGCGATGTTGAACTTGTACTGTAAACGAGGTTCTTGTAAACAGAGGCGTCCCAAACTTTGGGGTGGCTGTGTCTTTTTGATTTTAATTTCCCTAAGCTATAGGACCATAAGTGGAAGTGCCCTAGGCTCTGTTGCTTTGTTTTTTAGATGTTTCAGGAAACACCTTACACTTCTCCCTAGTGTCTGTTGGCAATTTACATCCCGCCCATCAGCATAACAAGGCTCCCAGTTCTCCATGGCCTGTCCTGTCTTTCTGGATTTTACACTTTTTTCAGATGACCCTTTTGACCGGGGGGAAGTGAGACTTCATTGTAGTGCAGATTTCCTTTGCAAGCTTGCTTGGTTGGCCAAAAAGGGCGTATGCGTTTTTTCCTGAATATATTCAGGAAAAAACGCATACGCCCTTTTTGGCCAAGTGCATCATTGTGGACGTTCTGCCTCTTTTCCTATGCTTTCAATGCAATTCCAGTCTACCTCCTGAAATCGGTTTCCTGCAATTCTGCCCCGCTTTCAAGTCCTCTTGGCAGCCTTACTTCAGTATATTTTTGGATGATAGCTGTCATTTATAACTCTGCAGGTTTGTGAATTACAATGCCCCTGAGCTCCTTTCTTCAACTCGCTTTCTTTTGAGCTGGCCGCAACACCGCAGGATGGCTTCAGGCCCTAATCTGGTTCCGGCACGGCAGGCTGGGCCTTTGGTTAATTCCTCTTCCTGGTGGGAAATGAGAGTTAAATTTGCCCGTCCAGACACCACCAGCTAGTCTCTCATTGGTTCTCCCTATTCCTGTTCATCTTCCGCAGAAATTGCAAACTGGGCCAAACAGGAGGTTAAAGGCGCTGACTCTCCAAGTGGGGAGAGTGTTAGTAAAGCGTCTGGAATGTTGCACCCGAGTACCAGGGGAGGAAAACTGAGACATATTTGAACACATCTCCCGTTCACATGGTTGATCATACTCTGGGTTCCACATGCATGTTTTAGCTGAAGGAAGAATACCTTAACCCTGGGTAGTTGAAACCCGTGGAATGGGTACCATGCAATATGACTTCAAAGGGTCTTCATTTGCTCACCGAACCTCTCCAATCCTATCACTGTTGCGTTTATGCCCCTGTACACATGCTTGATTCTCTTTCGGAGACATAGCAATCCATAGGTTTTAAGATACTTACTAGTCAGGTACATTCTTAGGCGTTTAATATGCGGTGTTGAGTCCATTTCGTTGAGCAAGGAGTAGCTCTTGTCTCTTCCGTATTTGGCTTAAGGAACTTTATCTGTGCTCATTTCAATCTCTGGTTTTATGCAGCACCCCAACTCACCTTTCCCCTTAAGCAAGCATAAGATGGTTTCTAAATTTGAGACCCTGTTCTGTTCTGTAATTCAGTTCCTGTGTAGCCAAGTTTACATTCCGTGTATTAGTGATATCTTATGATGTTTCTTTTTCTGTGTGACTTATTTCAGTTAGACTCATCATACCTGAATCCACTCATTGTGCTGCTAAGGGCCTGATGACATAGATTTCATTGCTGAGTGATATTGCTTTGTAAGTAAATACCACAACTTCTTTATCCATTTTTCACTTTCTGCGATGTTGAACTTGTACTGTAAATGAGGTTCTTGTAAACAGAGGCGTCCGAAACTTTTGGGTGGCTGTGTCTTTTTTATTTTAAATTCCCTAAGCTATAGGACCATAAGTGGAAGTGCTCTAGGCTCTGTTGCTTTGTTTTTTAGATGTTTCAGGAAACACCATACACTTCTCCTGAGTGTCTGTTGGCAATTTACATCCCGCCCATCAGCATAACAAGGCTCCCAGTTCTCCATGGCCTGTCCTGCCTTTCTGGATTTTACACTTTATTCAGATGGCCCTTTTGACCGGGGGGAAGTGAGACTTCATTGTAGTGCAGATTTCCTTTGCAAGCTTGCTTGGTTGGCCAAAAGGTGCGTATGCGTTTTTTCCTGAATATATTCAGAAAAAAACGCATATGCCCTTTTTGGCCAAGTGCATCATTGTGGACGTTCTGCCTCTTTTCCTATGCTTTCAATGCAATTCCAGTCTACCTCCTGAAATCGGTTTCCTGCAATTCTGCCCCGCTTTCAAGTCCTCTTGGCAGCCTTACTTCAGTATATTTTTGGACGATAGCTGTCATTTATAACTCTGCAGGTTTGTGCATTACAGTGTCCATGAGCTCCTTTCTTCAACTCGCTTTCTTGTGAGCTGGCCGCAACACCGCAGGATGGTTTCAGGCCCTAATCTGGTCCCGGCACGGAACGCTGATCCTTTGGTTAATTCCTCTTCCTGGTGGGAAATGAGAGTTAAATTTGCCCGTCCAGACACCTCCAGCTAGTCTCTCATTGGTTCTCGCTATTCCTGTTCATCTTCCGCAGAAATTGCAAACTGGGCCAAACAGGAGGTTAAAGGGACTTACTCTCCAAGTGGGGAGAGTGTTAGTAAAGCGTCTGGAATGTTGCACCCGAGTACCAGGGTACGAAAACTGAGACATATTTGAACACATCTCCCGATCACATGGTTGATCATACTCTAGGTTCCACATGCATGTTTTAGCTGAAGGAAGAATACCTTAAACCTGGGTAGTTGAAACCCGTGGAATGGGTACCATGCAATATGACTTCAAAGGGTCTTCATTTGCTCACCGAACCTCTCCAATCCTATCACTGCTGCGTTTATGCCCCTGTACACATGCTTGATTCTCTTTCGGAGACATAGCAATCCATACGTTTTAAGATACTTACTAGTCAGGTACATTCTTAGGCGTTTAATATGCGGTGTTGAGTCCATTTCGTTGAGCAAGGAGTAGCTCTTGTCTATTCCATATTTGGCTTAAGGAAATTTATCTGTGCTCATTTCAAGCTCTGGCTTTATGCAGCACCCCAACTCACCTTTCCCCTTAAGCAAGCATAAGTTGGTTTTCTAAATTTGAGACCCTGTTCTGTTTTGGAATTCAGTTCCTGTGTAGCCAAGTTTACATTCCGTGTATTAGTGATATCTTATGATGTTTCTTTTTCTGTGTGACTTATTTCAGTTAGAATCATCATACCTGAATCCACTCACTGTGCTGCTAAGGGCCTGATGACATAGATTTCATTGCTGAGTGATATTGCTTTGTAAGTAAATACCACAACTTCTTTATCCATTTTTCACTTTCTGCGATGTTGAACTTGTACTGTAAACGAGGTTCTTGTAAACAGAGGCGTCCCAAACTTTGGGGTGGCTGTGTCTTTTTGATTTTAATTTCCCTAAGCTATAGGACCATAAGTGGAAGTGCCCTAGGCTCTGTTGCTTTGTTTTTTAGATGTTTCAGGAAACACCATACACTTCTCCCGAGTGTCTGTTGGCAATTTACATCCCGCCCATCAGCATAACAAGGCTCCCAGTTCTCCATGGCCTGTCCTGTCTTTCTGGATTTTACACTTTTTTCAGATGGCCCTTTTGACCGGGGGGAAGTGAGACTTCATTGTAGTGCAGATTTCCTTTGCAAGCTTGCTTGGTTGGCCAAAAAGGGCATATGCGTTTTTTCCTGAATATATTCAGGAAAAAACGCATACGCCCTTTTTGGCCAAGTGCATCATTGTGGACGTTCTGCCTCTTTTCCTATGCTTTCAATGCAATTCCAGTCTACCTCCGGAAATCGGTTTCCTGCAATTCTGCCCCGCTTTCAAGTCCTCTTGGCAGCCTTACTTCAGTATATTTTTGGATGATAGCTGTCATTTATAACTCTGCAGGTTTGTGAATTACAGTGTCCCTGAGCTCCTTTCTTCAACTCGCTTTCTTGTGACCTGGCCGCAACACCGCAGGATGGCTTCAGGCCCTAATCTGGTTCCGGCACGGCACGCTGAGCCTTTGGTTATTTCCTCTTCCTGGTGGGAAATGAGAGTTAAATTTGCCCGTCCAGACACCTCCAGCTAGTCTCTCATTGGTTCTCGCTATTCCTGTTCATCTTCCGCAGAAATTGCAAACTGGGCCAAACAGGAGGTTAAAGGCGCTGACTCTCCAAGTGGGGAGAGTGTTAGTAAAGCGTCTGGAATGTTGCAACCGAGTACCAGGGGAGGAAAACTGAGACATATTTGAACACATCTCCCGTTCACACGGTTGATCATACTCTGGGTTCCACATGCATGTTTTAGCTGAAGGAAGAATACCTTAAACCTGGAGAGTTGAGACCCGTGGAATGGATACCATGCAATATGACTTCAAAGGGTCTTCATTTGCTCACCGAACCTCTCCAATCCTATCACTGCTGCGTTTATGCCCCTTCACACATGCTTGATTCTCTTTCGGAGACATAGCAATCCATAGGTTTTAAGATACTTACTAGTCAGGTACATTCTTAGGCGTTTAATATGCGGTGTTGAGTCCATTTTGTTCAGCATGGAGTAGCTCTTGTCTATTCCATATTTGGCTTAAGGAACTTTATCTGTGCTCATTTCAATCTGTGGTTTTATGCAGCACCCCAACTCACCTTTCCCCTTAAGCAAGCATAAGATGGTTTTCTAAATTTGAGACCCTGTTCTGTTTTGGAATTCAGTTCCTGTGTAGCCAAGTTTACATTCCGTGTATTAGTGATATCTTATGATGTTTCTTTTTCTGTGTGACTTATTTCAGTTAGAATCATCATACCTGAATCCACTCATTGTGCTGCTAAGGGCCTGATGACATAGATTTCATTGCTGAGTGATATTGCTTTGTAAGTAAATACCACAACTTCTTTATCCATTTTTCACTTTCTGCGATGTTGAACTTGTACTGTAAACGAGGTTCTTGTAAACAGAGGCGTCCCAAACTTTGGGGTGGCTGTGTGTTTTTGATTTTAATTTCCCTAAGCTATAGGACCATAAGTGGAAGTGCCCTAGGCTCTGTTGCTTTGTTTTTTAGATGTTTCAGGAAACACCGTACACTTCTCCCTAGTGTCTGTTGGCAATTTACATCCCGCCCATCAGCATAACAAGGCTCCCAGTTCTCCATGGCCTGTCCTGTCTTTCTGGATTTTACACTTTTTTCAGATGACCCTTTTGACCAGGGGGAAGTGAGACTTCATTGTAGTGCAGATTTCCTTTGCAAGCTTGCTTGGTTGGCCAAAAAGGGCGTATGCGTTTTTTCCTGAATATATTCAGGAAAAAACGCATATGCCCTTTTTGGCCAAGTGCATCATTGTGGACGTTCTGCCTCTTTTCCTATGCTTTCAATGCAATTCCAGTCTACCTCCTGAAATCGGTTTCCTGCAATTCTGCCCCGCTTTCAAGTCCTCTTGGCCGCCTTACTTCAGTATATTTTTGGACGATAGCTGTCATTTATAACTCTGCAGGTTTGTGCATTACAGTGCCCCTGAGCTCCTTTCTTCAACTCGCTTTCTTGTGAGCTGGCCGCAACACCGCAGGATGGTTTCAGGCCCTAATCTGGTCCCGGCACGGAACGCTGATCCTTTGGTTAATTCCTCTTCCTGGTGGGAAATGAGAGTTAAATTTGCCCGTCCAGACACCTCCAGCTAGTCTCTCATTGGTTCTCGCTATTCCTGTTCATCTTCCGCAGAAATTGCAAACTGGGCCAAACAGGAGGTTAAAGGGACTTACTCTCCAAGTGGGGAGAGTGTTAGTAAAGCGTCTGGAATGTTGCACCCGAGTACCAGCGTACGAAAACTGAGACATATTTGAACACATCTCCCGATCACATGGTTGATCATACTCTAGGTTCCACATGCATGTTTTAGCTGAAGGAAGAATACCTTAAACCTGGGTAGTTGAAACCCGTGGAATGGGTACCATGCAATATGACTTCAAAGGGTCTTCATTTGCTCACCGAACCTCTCCAATCCTATCACTGCTGCGTTTATGCCCCTGTACACATGCTTGATTCTCTTTCGGAGACATAGCAATCCATAGGTTTTAAGATACTTACTAGTCAGGTACATTCTTAGGCGTTTAATATGCGGTGTTGAGTCCATTTTGTTGAGCAAGGAGTAGCTCTTGTCTATTCCATATTTGGCTTAAGGAACTTTATCTGTGCTCATTTCAATCTCTGGCTTTATGCAGCACCCCAACTCACCTTTCCCCTTAAGCAAGCATAAGTTGGTTTTCTAAATTTGAGACCCTGTTCTGTTTTGGAATTCAGTTCCTGTGTAGCCAAGTTTACATTCCGTGTATTAGTGATATCTTATGATGTTTCTTTTTCTGTGTGACTTATTTCAGTTAGAATCATCATACCTGAATCCACTCACTGTGCTGCTAAGGGCCTGATGACATAGATTTCATTGCTGAGTGATATTGCTTTGTAAGTAAATACCACAACTTCTTTATCCATTTTTCACTTTCTGCGATGTTGAACTTGTACTGTAAACGAGGTTCTTGTAAACAGAGGCGTCCCAAACTTTGGGGTGGCTGTGTCTTTTTGATTTTAATTTCCCTAAGCTATAGGACCATAAGTGGAAGTGCCCTAGGCTCTGTTGCTTTGTTTTTTAGATGTTTCAGGAAACACCATACACTTCTCCCGAGTGTCTGTTGGCAATTTACATCCCGCCCATCAGCATAACAAGGCTCCCAGTTCTCAATGGCCTGTCCTGTCTTTCTGGATTTTACACTTTTTTCAGATGGCCCTTTTGACCGGGGGGAAATGAGACTTCATTGTAGTGCAGATTTCCTTTGCAAGCTTGCTTGGTTGGCCAAAAAGGGCGTATGCGTTTTTTCCTGAATATATTCAGGAAAAAACGCATACGCCCTTTTTGGCCAAGTGCATCATTGTGGACGTTCTGCCTCTTTTCCTATGCTTTCAATGCAATTCCAGTCTACCTCCTGAAATCGGTTTCCTGCAATTCTGCCCCGCTTTCAAGTCCTCTTGGCAGCCTTACTTCAGTATATTTTTGGATGATAGCTGTCATTTATAACTCTGCAGGTTTGTGAATTACAGTGTCCCTGAGCTCCTTTCTTCAACTCGCTTTCTTTTGAGCTGGCCGCAACACCGCAGGATGGCTTCAGGCCCTAATCTGGTTCCGGCACGGCACGCTGAGCCTTTGGTTATTTCCTCTTCCTGGTGGGAAATGAGAGTTAAATTTGCCCGTCCAGACACCTCCAGCTAGTCTCTCATTGGTTCTCGCTATTCCTGTTCATCTTCCGCAGAAATTGCAAACTGGGCCAAACAGGAGGTTAAAGGCGCTGACTCTCCAAGTGGGGAGAGTGTTAGTAAAGCGTCTGGAATGTTGCACCCGAGTACCAGGGTACGAAAACTGAGACATATTTGAACACGTCTCCCGATCACATGGTTGATCATACTCTAGGTTCCACATGCATGTTTTAGCTGAAGGAAGAATACCTTAAACCTGGGTAGTTGAAACCCTTGTATGGGTACCATGCAATATGAATTCAAAGGGTCTTCATTTGCTCACCGAACCTCTCCAATCCTATCACTGCTGCGTTTATGCCCCTGTACACATGCTTGATTCTCTTTCAGAGACATAGCAATCCATAGGTTTTAAGATACTCACTAGTCAGGTACATTAATAGGCGTTTAATATGCGGTGTTGAGTCCATTTCGTTGAGCAAGGAGTAGCTCTTGTCTATTCCATATTTGGCTTAAGGAACTTTATCTGTGCTCATTTCAATCTCTGGTTTTATGCAGCACCCCAACTCACCTTTACCCTTAAGCAAGCATAAGTTGGTTTTCTAAATTTGAGACACTGTTCTGTTCTGTAATTCAGTTCCTGTGTAGCCAAGTTTACATTCCATGTATTACTGATATCTTATGATGTTTCTTTTTCTGTGTGACTTATTTCAGTTAGAATCATCATACCTGAATCCACTCACTGTGCTGCTAAGGGCCTGATGACATAGATTTCATTGCTGAGTGATATTGCTTTGTAAGTAAATACCACAACTTCTTTATCCATTTTTCACTTTCTGCGATGTCGAACTTGTACTGTAAACGAGGTTCTTGTAAACAGAGGCGTCCGAAACTTTGGGGTGGCTGTGTCTTTTTGATTTTAATTTCCCTAAGCTATAGGACCATAAGTGGAAGTGCTCTAGGGTCTGTTGCTTTGTTTTTTAGATGTTTCAGGAAACACCATACACTTCTCCCGAGTGTCTGTTGGCAATTTACATCCCGCCCATCAGCACAACAAGTCTCCCAGTTCTCCATGGCCTGTCCTGCCTTTCTGGATTTTACACTTTTTTCAGATGGCCCTTTTGACTGGGGCAAAGTGAGACTTCATTGTAGTGCAGATTTCCTTTGCAAGCTTGCTTGGTTGGCCAAAAAAGGCGTATGCGTTTTTTCCTGAATATATTCAGGAAAAAACGCATACGCCCTTTTTGGCCAAGTGCATCATTGTGGACGTTCTGCCTCTTTTCCTATGCTTTCAATGCAATTCCAGTCTACCTCCTGAAATCGGTTTCCTGCAATTCTGCCCCGCTTTCAAGTCCTCTTGGCAGCCTTACTTCAGTATATTTTTGGACGATAGCTGTCATTTATAACTCTGAAGGTTTGTGAATTACAGTGCCCCTGAGCTCCTTTCTTCAACTCGCTTTCTTTTGAGCTGACCGCAACACTGCAGGATGGCTTCAGGCCCTAATCTGGTTCCGGCACGGCACACTGAGCCTTTGTTTATTTCCTCTTCCTGGTGGGAAATGAGAGTTAAATTTGCCCGTCCAGACACCTCCAGCTAGTCTCTCATTGGGTCTCCCTACTCCTGTTCATCTTCCGCAGAAATTGCAAACTGGGCCAAACAGGAGGTTAAAGGCACTGACTCTCCAAGATGGGAGAGTGTTAGTAAAGCGTCTGGAATGTTGCACCCGATTACCAGGGTACGAAAACTGAGACATATTTGAACACGTCTCCCGATCACACGGTTGATGATACTCTGGGTTCCACATGCATGTTTTTGCTGAAGGAAGAATCCCTTAAACCTGGAGATTTGAGACCCGTGGAATGGGTACCATGCAATATGACTTCAAAGGGTCTTCATTTGCTCACCGAACCTCTCCAATCCTATCACTGCTGCGTTTATGCCCCTGTACACTCGCTTGATTCTCTTTCGGAGACATAGCAATCCATAGGTTTTCAGATACTTACTAGTCAGGTACATTCTTAGGCGTTTAATATGGGGTGTTGAGTCTATTTCGTTGAGCAAGGAGTAGCTCTTGTCCATTCCATATTTGGCTTAAGGAAATTTATCTGTGCTCATTTCAATCTCTGGTTTTATGCAGCACCCCAACTCACCTTTCCTCTTAAGCAAGCATAAGTTGGTTTTCTAAATTTGAGACCCTGTTCTGTTTTGCAATCCTGTTCCTGTGTAGCCAAGTTTCCATTCCGTGTATTAGTGATATCTTATGATGTTTCTTTTTCTGTGTGACTTATTTCAGTTAGAATTATCATACCTGAATCCACTCATTATGCTGCTACAGGCCTGATGACATAGATTTCATTGTTGAGTGATATTGCATTCTACGTAAGTACCACAACTTCTTTATCCATTTTTCACTTTCTGCGATATTGAACTTTTACCGTAAATGAGGTTCTTGTAAACAGAGGCGTCCCAAACTTTGGGGTGGCTGTGTCTTTTTGATTTTAATTTCCCTAAGCTATAGGACCATAAGTGGAAGTGCCCTAGGCTCTGTTGCTTTGTTTTTTAGATGTTTCAGGAAACACCATACACTTCTCCCGAGTGTCTGTTGGCAATTTACATCCCGCCCATCAGCATAACAAGGCTCCCAGTTCTCCATGGCCTGTCCTGCCTTTCTGGATTTTACACTTTTCTCAGATGGCCCTTTTAAGCAGTGGGAAGTGAGACTTCATTGTAGTGCAGATTTCCTTTGCAAGCTTGCTTGGTTGTACAAAAAGTGCATATGCGTTTTTTCCTGAATATATTCAGGAAAAAACACATACGCCCTTTTTGGCCAAGTGCATCATTGTCTACGTTCTGCCTCATTTCCTATGCTTTAAATGCAATTCCAGTCTACCTCCTGAAATCGGTTTCCTGCAATTCTGCCTTTCTTTCAATGCCTCTTCATAGCCTTTCCTCAATATCCTTTTTGAAAATTGTTGGCCTTTATAACTCTGCACGTTTTTGAATTGCAGTGGCCCTGAGCTCCATTTTTCAGATCTTATTTTTGTGATCTTGCCTCATAACCGCAGGATTCCTTCAGGCCCTATTGTTCTTGTGGGACACCTTGCTGTGCCTTTGGTTAATTCTTCTTACTGATGTGAAATTAGAGTGACATGTGCCCATTGAAACCACTACATTAGTTTCTCACTGGTTCCCCCTAACCCATTCATCCTCCGCACTATCTGCAGACTGTGCGATACTGGAACTTAAAGGCATTGACTCTCCATGTGAGGTTGTTGTTAGTAAAGTGGCTGGAATGTCGATCCGGAGCCCCAGGAGAGGAACAATGAGGTGTGTTTTAGAAACCTTTCCTGATCATATGGTATACCAGTCGCTGGGTTTCCCAAGCATGGTTTAGCTGTAGGAAGATTCCCTTCAACCTGGAGTGTTGGGACCCTTGGAATGAGTAGCATGAAGTATTGCATTAAACTTTTGGCAGTTGCTCACCAAAGCTCACCAATCCTCTCAGCCCCAAGTGTCCAGCCTTATGTCTTATCCAGCTGTGGGTTTATATGTGGTCAATCCAGGTTGCATCACAGCCCCTGAGCGAATTTTGTAAGAATTTTTCTCTCTTTCATTGTTTCTGCGTTTTGTTTTTAAAATTTATTTCTATAATGGGGTTTAGCTCATCTTCACTGCTGTGTTTGTGCCGCTCTGCACACACTTGATTCCCTTATGGAGATATATCAATACATGGGTTTTAAGATTCTTATTACTCAGATATATTTCTCTGCGGTGTATAGGGTGTGTTGAGGCCAGTTCATTGAGCAAGGTGTAGATCTTGTCTAATACCTATTTGGTTTATTGAACGGTATCTGTGCTAATTTCAAACTCTGGTTTTATGCATCACCCCACCTCTCCTTTCCCCTTAAGCTGACATAAGTGTGTTTTCTAAATGTGAGACACTGTTCTGTTCTGTAATTCATTTCTTGTGCAGCCATATTTACCCTCCCTCTATAAGTGATATCTTATGATATGTTTCTTTTTCTGTTTGACTTATTTCAAGTGGTATTATCGGACCTAAATCCACTCTTTATCCTTCTACTAGCCTTATTACATTGATTTCATGGTGAAGAGATATTCCATTGTACATAAGTACCACATCTTCTTTATCCATTGTTCTCTTTCCTGGGATATTTAAGGTGTACTGAAGTTGAGGTTCTTGTAAACAGAGTAGCCCTAAACTGTGGTGTGCTTGTGTCTTGTTGATTTTTAGACTTCCCTAGATATACTCCCATGATTGGAAGTGTCCTATGCTCTGTAGCTCTGTTTTTTAGATGATTTAGGAACCACCATACACTCCTCCAGAGTGGCTCTCGGCAGTTCACACACTGCCCATCAGCGTATAAAGGCTCCCTGTTCTCCATGGCCTGTCCTGCATTTCTGGTTTTTACAATTTTTTAGGATGGCCCTTTTGACCGGTGGGAAGTGAGACTTCTTTGTTGTGCACATTTGCATTGCTTGCTTGGTTCCTTGCCCATAAGGTGCATATGCGTTTTTTCCTGGATATAATCAGGAAAAAACGCATACGCCCTTTTGGGCCAACTGCATCATTGTCGAAATTCTGCCGCTTTTCATGTGCTTTAAAGACGAGTCCAATCTATCTCTTGAAATCTGTTTCTTGCAATTCTGTCTTGCATTCAGATCCTCTTCTTTGCCTTACCTCAACATAATTTTGGACGTTAGTTTTCATTTATAACTCTGCAGGTTTGTGAATTGCAGTGACCCTGAGCTCCATTTTTTAAGTTGCTCTTTTGTGAGCTGGCCTCAAACCCGCAAGATTGCTTCAGGCCCTATTTTGGCTCCGGCGAGGCAGGCTGAGCCTTTCTTTAATTCTTATTCTTAATGGGAAATTAGAGTGATATGTGCCCGTCCAAACCCCTACAACTATTCTCTCATTGGTTCCCCCTCTTCCCGTTCATCCTCCTCACAATTTGCAAAATGTGTGAAACAGAAGTTGAAATGTGCTGATTCTCCAAGTGGGGAGATTCTAAGTAACGTGGCTGGAATGGTGAACAGGAGCACCAGGAGAGGATAAATGAGCTGCATTTTAGACACATCTCCCGATCACATGGTGTACAGTCCTCTGGGTTTTCCATGCATGTTTTAGCTGTAGGAAGATCCCTTGAACCTGCAGATTTGGGACCCATTGAATGGGCACCAGGTAGTATTACTTTAAAGGGTGTGCATTTCCTCACCCAAGCTCACATTTCTCTTAGCACGAACAGTTTCCAGCCTTATGTCTCATCCTGCTGTGGGTCTAGACGTGTTCAATCCATGTTGCATCACTGTCCCTGAGGAAAAGTTGTAAGAGGTTTTCTCTGTCTCTCTGTCGTTTATTTTTTTCAATTTATTACTATATTGGTTACAGCTGATTTTCAAAGCTCTGTTTCTTGCTGCTGTACATCCACTTGATTCACGTACAGAGAGACATCAGTAAATTCTTTTTCAGATTCTTACCAGTCATATATATTCTTTTCCGGTGACTTGAGTGTGCTGAGTGTAGTTCTTTTAGCTACCGTGTAGGCCTTGTTGATTATCAGTTTGGTATTTGGAATGGTATCTTTGCTAATTTCAACCTCCTGGATGATGCCTCACCCCTCCCCACCTTTCCCGTTTAGCAGCCTTATGCGTGTTTTCTACATATTTGACTATGTTTTTGTTTTGTAATTTATTTCATGTGTAGCTATTTTGGATTCCACCTTTAAGTGATATCTTATGATATGTGTCTTTTTCTTTTTGAATTCTGTCACTTAGAATGATCATACGTAACTCCTCCAGAGTTGTTACAACTGGCCATATTTCATTGATTTCCAGGCTGAGTAATATTCCACTCTACATAAGTACCTCATCTCTATCCATTTTTTCCCTACAGAGACATTTAAGTTATATCCTAGTCGAGGATCTTTTAAACAGAGAGGGGGTAAACATTGGGGTGCCTGTGTCCTCTCGATTTTTGTTTTTCCCAAGATATACACCCATGAGTGCAAGTGCCCTATGCTCTGTAGCTCATTTTTTAGATGCTTTAGTAAACACAATATACTTCTCCAGAATGGCCGTTGGCAATATACATTTCCACTATAAGTCTCACAGGGCTCCCTCTTCTCGTTGCCCTGTCCTGCATTTCTGTTGTTTACGCTTTATGAGGATGGCTCTTGTGACTGATGCGAAGTGATATCTTTTGTAGTATTGATTTCCAGTGCCCACCTGTTTGGTTGGCTAAAAAAGTGTATGCCCTTTTCTTGAATATATACAGAAAAAAACGCATACACCCTTTTTGGCCAACTGCAATGTTGGCAATGTTCAGCTCCTTTTCTTGTGCTTAATGGCGAGTCCTTTCTACCTCCTCAAATCCCTTTCCTGCCATTCTCCCTTGCTTACAAGTCCTTTTCTCTGACTTTCCTCAAGACATTTTTCAGTGATGGATATTTTCAACTCTGCAGTTTCGTGAATTTTACTGCCCCTGAGTTCCATTGTTCAACTTGTGTTTATGGGAACTGGCCACAAAGCAGCAGGATTTCCTCAAGCCCTATACTGTTTCCATGGGCAACCCTAGCCTTTGGTCAATTCGTCTTCCTGATTGGAAATTAGAGTGACATGTGCCTGTCTGAACACCTAGGACTTGTCTCTCATTGTTCCTCATCCTTCCGCTTCATCCTCTGGACAAATTCCAAACTGTACGCAACAGGATGTTGACAGTGCTGACATCTCCAAGTGGGGAGACTGTTAGTAAAGACGCTGGAGGGGTGAACCCGAGCACCAGGAGATGAGGAGATGAGATGCCTTTTCCAAACTCTTCCCGATCAGACGGTATACTATCCTCTGGGTGTGACAGACATGTTTTAGCAGTAGGAAGAGTCCCATTCATGTAAGGAGAACACCAGGGCTTTTTCAAAATCAGTGTCTCCCCGAAACCCAAACTGGGGAATTTTTTAAGCTATGGCTACACATATGTTCATTAAGGGCCTTGGGAAGTAGGCAGAGTCCAAACTTTAGATGATTGAAGTCTTCAGGGTCAGAAGCACTCACCACCAGCTTCCCTTAGGTTACACTTTAACTGTCATTGATAGATGATGTCAATAAAAATATCTATTCTTTTTCAGATTATTTCCCCTTATAGGTTATTGCAAAATGTTGAGTGTAGTTCCCTGTGCTATACAGTAGTTCCTTGTTGATGATCTATTTTATACATAGCAGTGTGTATGTGTTAATCCCAAACTGTTAATTTATCCCTCCTCCCACCTTTCCCCTTTGGTAATAATAAATTATAAGATTTTATACTTCTCAGAAATGGGGGAGCTGAAAGAGAGGTATCATTTTCAATGGAAAAGCATTTAAAACAAGATTGAAGGTTTAACCAAGATTATTAGATGTACATCCTTGGAAAGAAATCACTTCGTTTCTCTAATATTGACCTGACAAATAAGACAAACCCTTTCACTGAACTTGCTTATAATAAAGTGATGGAAATATCAAATGGAAGTGTTAGAAACATCTTATTTTACCCGAGCCTTATACACTGTTCTATGTTAACTACAGTTTGGCTCACACATCTGTTCATTGAGGTTACAATAGTCTCAATTTCTGTTACTGATCCTCCAGAGTGGACCCCAACAAGTGTTCCTCTGCCCAGTGTCATTGGGGCCAACAGATCGAGACTGAGTTTGGTTCACAAGCAAAGGAAACTTTATATTTTGATCAGAGAATGGAGAGGTGAGAGCATGCACTACCCCGTGGGCTGTGGGCTGGGCTGCTGTGTAGAGATCCTGTCAGAGTCATTGGGAGGGAGGGGACAGAGCTTTCAAGGGCTGGGTTGGCTGCAGCTCAGGCTCTATATCGTGGAGTCTGCACTGGGCCCCAGGAGCTGAGGTGTCGACCCAGCCATTCTGCACTAGGAAATCTGGTCTGAAGTGGCGGGTGTGGAGCCTCTGCATGCGAGACCCTAGGAGTACGTGAAATTAGACAAAGCACAAAGGATAAAAAAGTTAGACTTGACTTTATTGCACAGATTCTATTTTTATCTCCCAGGGATTTTTAATGGGCTTTGCTGGGGACAAACCCCTCCTCTGCCTTTTGTCCCGTTCCTCATTCTTGGAGTTCTGAGGGTGCAGACCCTTCTTCTGTAACTGCTGAGTGCTGAGTTGGGAGCCCTCATACCCAGGGGCGAGGGTCAGAACTTCTCCCCAGCAGCCTCCAGGTGACGTTGATTGTCCCCAGGCACCCTGCCTCCTTGCTCGTCCACCTGAACACCAGCATTGGAAGTGTTATAGATTCTAATGACCTTTAAGGGTCCAGGAAAGAGATGTGCAGAGACGTTGTGGGGGCCGGTTTCACCCCGCCCCACATTTGTTCGGCCACCTTAGGCTGACCGTTTCTGCCAGCCTAGATGCTCTGACCAGTAGTCTGTGCTTTCTTCAATTAGGCCCCTGAATTAACGTACAAACAGCACCAGGTGTCAGAGCCCTGCCCACTCAACTCCCAGACAGTCCAGGGTCAGTGGTGATCAAGGACCATGATGGCCACTGAGTCAACAGCCTTTTGAAGTAAACAGGAGTCCAGCCGGTCTTATTGGCCACCATCATCACGGTGTCTGTAGGCTTTTCTATAGTGACAGTGTGATATACGGTTCCCCCGCCAAGATTATTAGCTCCCCTCTGGGTGCAGTAAGTCCTGCAAGCAGTAGTCTACTGTTTTGGGACACACTCTTGTTGTTTTATGAGAAAAACTCCAGGTCAAGTGATGTTCACACGAGTCGTCATGGTGCCCTGTTGCCCCCGGTTATCTCTCTGGATGTTGGAGTTGGAAGGCCTCCTCACTCGAGGTCGGTGTGCCAACGGAACGAACCCTGCAACTTCAGGGCATGGTTGGTGGTTAGGATCACCACGTGGGGTCCTTTTCCCTTAGGAGGGAGGTGGCCTTTTGGGCTGCTGATTTCCAGGTTTTTAGATACCGCCAGTATCTTGGCCAGATGTGGCAGTGGGTCAAGCCCCTTGGTGACCATAGTTTATCCTACCTGGATGGCATTCTTGCATTGTTCCATTTCAAGTGGTCCCAGTTTTTGCACTAATTCTCCAATGGCGATTCACCTTTCACCGGGAATGTAAAGGTCAAAGGGTTTAGCTAAATTAGGGAGTTTCAGGGCAAGGGTCTGAATTGACTGCTCTTTCCATTCTTGAAAGGCCACTTCTGGATTCTATTCAAAAGGATCATCATCTTTTCCTTTCAGTGTTTCATATAGAGGCCCAGCTAATAGACTGTAGTTAGGGATCCAGAAGCAGCAAACCCTGGCCTCCCCAGGAACCCCTAAGCTGTCTTCTAGTTTTAGAAAGGGGTAAGGCTGAAAATGGTTTCTTCCCTTTCCTGGGATGGGCTTCTCTGACCTTCTGTGAGAATGAAGCCCAGGCAGGTCACCGCAGTCTGTGATATTTGAGCTTCTTTTTGGACGACTTCTATCCTTTATTGGCTTGGTAGTTCAGAGGCCTCCTTAGTAGGGCTGGCGATCAGAATGTCGTCTGCGTATTGAAGGAGGGTTTCCTTTTCCAGAGGTAGAACTTTTAGGTCTTTACCTAAGCTTTCCCCAAAGACGGTGTGGGAATTTTTGCACCCTTGGGGCAAGACGGCCCGGAAGTATTGTTTTAGTTGTATGTTGAGTCCTGCCACTCACAAGCCAAAATTTCTTGTGACTCTGGGACTAATGGAATACAAAAGAAGGCATCATTGAAGACTAATACAGAATACCATGTCCTGGTGGTTGGTAGAATGACCAGCAGGGTGTAGGAATTAGGAGCAGCTGGAGGTATATCCTCGGTGGCTTCACTGACTGTCCTGACATTCTTTACCAGGTCCCCAGCAGCCCATGGGGCTCTCGTGGTCAGACCAATCCCCGGATACAGAGCTACCCTTGCAGGTACCGTGGCAGGGCTGGGCACACAGGAACCATGCACATAGCCCTCATTGCAGAGCACCCCCAGCTCACCTGTCACTCAGAGCTGACACAGAGCACCTCAGAGCAGGACTTGAACTAACAAACAGCAGCTGCGACAGGTCTGTGACCCTGGGCATCACTCTGTACGGCCTCCCTCCACCTGGTCTTCCAGAGACTTCCACTGCACCCGGGGCACCAGGCCTCTGTCTCCAACCACCACCCACCCCTCCTCTCCCTGACTCCTGGGTTCCTCTCATTAGGAGAGTGTTTTCTTGAAGTTGTCTCCCACTCATGGGCCAGATAAAATGATTAGAAAACAAGCCAAAGCTGCAGCCCCTTGTCTATCTTGACTCTCAGGAGCCCACACCTGTTCCTTGGACCTGGCCGGTTCAGCAAGTTCCATTTTCTGCAACTGTGAGCCCCTGAGGGGTGATGATTGGCTGACCTGGGCAGCCTTACCGTGCCGGCCAGCCCTCCCCAGGTGTGCCTGGGTTGAGATCAATATAAATACCACTCCAGGCAGCAAGAGCCCCTGCAGCCATGCCTGACGCCATTTTCTCTGCCCTGTCAGCAGTCTCGGGGCTGGGCTGGTGGGAGGGAGTGAGAGGCCACAGCTTTGTGGGTGGCCCAGTGTGAGTGGGGCTCTGTTGGACTTTCTGCAGCAGTTGCCAGGCTGCCACCTGCTAAGGAAGAGGATGTGTCACCCATACCTGCTGCTGGAATTTCTCCCTGGGCAGAGGTGAGGAAGGAAAAAAGCAGTGGGGGCAGGGACAGGACGGGTATCTCAGGCAGGGAAATGGAAATCTTCCAGAAGAGCACCCAGGGCCAGTACCATCCTGGCTGGCCTGCAGGCACCAAGTCGGCTGGCATGCTGTCACTCGTGTGGCTCCATGGCCCTTCCTCTAGGCTTTCAAGTCCTTGTACATATTCAGGTGTTTTACCTGGGAAGGTTGGGAACAGTTCAGCAGCAGCTGGCCTGGGGCTCATCTCACGTTTACTCACAGATGCCTCGGCACGGTCCCCCAGGCTTGTAATGAGGACACTCCTTGCGGGGGGGCTGCTGGCTGCATGCGAGATGATTCCCCACCTCTGACCAACTTCAGAATTGTCTACCACTGAAGCAAGTGCCCTGATAGGGTTTTCATCTGTATAACTGGTGGGTTCTGTTTTGTTTTTTCTTTTTTGTTTCAAGGTAGGTTTTATTCCTCTTTTTTGTACTTATGGATGTAAGCATGGAAATAATTCATTCATATAAATACATGTATGTGAAGGGAATAACTTTTTTCCGTTTTTTAAAAACTTTTATTTTTCATTTTATTTTATTTATTTTTATACAGCAGGTTCTTATTGGTTATCTATTTTATACATATAAATGTATACATGTCAATCCCAATCTCCCAACTCCTCCCACCGCCACCCCCCCCATGGTTTTCCCCTCTTTGTGTCCATACATTTGTTCTCTACATCTGTGTCTCTATTTCTGCCCTTCAAACTGGTTCATCTGTACCATTTTTCTAGGTTCCACATATATGCGTTAATATACAATATTTGTTTTTCTCTCTCTGACTTACTTCACTCTGTATGACAGTCTCTAGATCCATCGACGTCTCTACAAATGACACAATTTCATTCCTTTTTATGGCTAATAGTCCATTTTATATATGTACCACATCTTTATCCATTCGTCTGTCTGTGGGCATTTAGGTTGCTTCCATTACCTGGCTATTGTAAATAGTGCTGCAATGAACATTGTGGTGAATGTGTCTTTTTGATTTATGGTTTTCTCTGGGTATATGCCCAGTAGTGGGTTGCTGGATCATATGGTAATTCTATTTTTAGTTTTTTAAGGAACCTCCATACTGTTCTCCATAGTGACTATCAATTTACATTCCCACCAATCGTGGAAGAGGGTTCCTTTTCTCCACACCCTCTCCAGCATTTGTTGTTTGTAGATTTTCTGATGATGCCCATTCTAACAGGTGTGAGGTGATACCTCATTGTAGTTTTGATTTGCATTTCTCTAATAATTAGTGATGTAGAGCAGCTTTTCATGTGCTCCTTGGCCATCTCTACATCTTTTTGGAAGAAATGTCTATTTAGATCTTCTGCCCATTTTTGTATTGGGTTGTTTGTTTTTTTAATATTGAGCTGCATCAGCTGTTTATATATATTGGAGATTAATCCTTTGTCCATTGATTCAGTTGCAAATATATTCTCCCATTCTGAGGGTTGTCTTTTTGTGTTTGTAGTTTCCATTGCTTTGCAAAAGCTTTTACGTTTCATTAGGTCCCATTTGTTTAGTTTTCTTTTTTATGTCATTACTCTAGGAGGTGGATCAAAAAAGATCTTGCTGTGATTTATGTTAGAGTATTCTTCCTATGTTTTCCTCTAAGAGTTTTATACTGTCCAGTCTTACATTAAGGTCTCTAATCCATTTTGAATTTATTTTTGTGTATGGTGTTAGGGGGTGTTCTAATTTCATTCTTTTACATGTAGCTGTCCATTTTTCCCAGCACCACTGATTGAAGACACTGTCTTTTCTCCATTGTATAGTCTTGCCTACTTTGTCATAGATTAGTTGACCATAGGTGTGTAGGTTTATCTCTGGGCTTCTTTCTTTTTTATTTTCCTTTTACACCTTTATTGGAGTATAATTGCTTTACAATGGAGTGTTAGTTTCTGCTGTATAACAAAGTGAGTCAATTATACATATACATATATCACCATATCCCCTCCCTCTTACATCTCCCTCCCACCCTCCACATCCCACCCCTTTAGGTGGTCGCAAAGCACCGAGCTGATCTCCCTGTGCTATGTGGCTGCTTCCCAGTAGCTATCGATGTTACATTTGGTAATGTATATATGTCCATGGCACTCTCTCACTTCGTCCCAGCTTACCCTTCCCCCTCCCCGTGTCCTCAAGTCCTTTCTCTATGTCTGTGTCCTTAATCCTGTCCTGCCCCTAGGTTCTTCATAAACTTTTTTCTTTAGATTCCATATATCTCTGTTAGTACACGGTATTTATTTTTCTCTTTCTGACTTACTTCACTGTGTAGGACAGACTCTAAGTCCATCCCCCTCACTACAAATAACTCAGTTTTGTTTCTTTTTATGGCTGAGTAATATTCCATTTATATATGTGCCAGATATTCTTTATCCATTTATCTGTCGATGGACACTTAGGTTGCTTCCATGTCCTGGCTATTGTAAGTAGAACTGCAATGAACATTGTTGTATATAACTCTTTTTGAATTATGGTTTTCTCAGGGCAAATGCCCAGTAGTTGGATTGCTGGGTCGTATGGTACTTCTATTTTTAGTTTTTTCAGGAACCTCTATACTGTTATCCCTAGTGGGTATAGCAATTTACATTCCCAGCAACAGTGCAAGAACGTTCCCTTTTCTCCAGTAAATGCCTCTCCAGCATTTATTGTTTGTAGATTTTTTGATGATTGCCATTCTGACTGCTGGGAGTTGATACCTCACTGTAGTTTTGATTTGCATTTCTCTAATGATTAGTGATGTTCAGCATCCTTTCACGTGTTTATTGGCAATCTGTATATCTCCTTTGGAGAAATGTCTATTTAGGTCTTCTGCCCATTTTTGGATTGTGTTGTTTGTTTTTGTGATATTGAGCTACACGAGCTGCTTGTAAATTTTGGAGATTAATCTTTTGTCATTTGCTTCATTTGAAAACATTTTCTCCCATTCTGAGGGTTGTATTTTCGTCTTGTTTATGTTTTCCTTTGCTGTGCAAAAGCTTTGAAGTTTCATTAGGTCCCATTTGTTTATTTTTGTTTTTATTTCCACTTCTCTAGGAGGTGGGTCAAAAAGGATCTTGCTGTGATTTATGTCATAGAGTGTTCTGCCTATGTTTTCCTCTAATAATTTTATAGTGTCTGGTCTAACATTTAGATCTCTAATTCATTTTGAGTTTATTTTTGTGTATGGTGTTATGGAGTGTTCTAATTTCATTCTTTCACGTGTAGTTGTCCAGTTTTCCCAGCACCACTTACTGAAGAGACTGTCTTTTCTTCATTGTATATCTTTGCCTCCTTTGTCATAGATGAGTTAGCCATAGGTACGTAGGTTTATCTCTGGGCTTTCTATCTTGTTCAATTGATCTATATTTCTGTTTTTGTGCCAGTACCATATAGTCTTGATTAATGTAGCTTTGTAGTATAGTCTGAAGTTAGGAAGTCTGATTCCTCCAGCTCTTTTAATTTCCCTCAAGACTGCTTTGGCTATTCGGGGTCTTTTGTGTCTCCATACAAATTTTAAGATTTTTTTGTTCTAGTTCTGTAGAAAATGCCAGTGGTATTTGATAGGGATTGCATTGAATCTGTAGCTTGCTTTGGGTACTATAGTCATTTTCACAATATTGATTCTTCTAATCCAAGAACATGGTTTATACCTCCATATGTTTATATCATCTTTGATTTCTTTCAGCAGTGTCTTATAGTTTTCTGAGTACAGGTCTTTTACCTTCTTATGTAGGGTCATTCCTCCGTATTTTATTCTTTTTGTTGCAATGGTGAATGAGATTGTTTCCTTAATTTCTCTTTCTGATCTTTCATTGTTAGTGTATTGGAATGCAAGAGATTTCTGTGCATTAATTTTGTATCCTGCAACTTTACCAAATTCATTGATTAGCTCTGGTAGTTTTCTGGTGGCATCTTTAGGATTCACTATGTGTAGTATCGTGTCATTTGCAAACAGTGACAATTTTACTTCTTCTTTTCCAATTTGTATTCCTTTTATTTCTTTTTCTTCTCTGATTACTGTGTCTAGGACTTCCAAAAACTATGTTGAGTAATAGTGGTGAGAGTGGACATCCTTGTCTTGTTCCTGATCTTAGAGGAAATGCTTTTAGTTTTTCACTATTGAGAATGATGTTTGCTGTGGGTTTGTCATATACTGCCTTTATTATGTTGAGGTAGATTCCCTCTATGCCCACTTTTTGGAGACTTTTAATCATAAATTGGTGTTGAATTTTGTCAAAAGCTTTTCCTGCATCTATTGGGATGATCATATTTTTATTCTACAATTTGTTAATATGGTGTATCACATTGATTGATTTGTGTATATTGAAGAATTCTTGCATCCCTGGGATAAACCCCACCTGATCATGGTGCATGATCCTTTTAATGTGTTGTTTAATTCTGTTTCCTAGTATTTTGTTGAGGATTTTTACATCTATATTAATCAGTGATATTGGTCTTTAATTTTCTTTTTCTGTAGTATCTTTGTCTGGTTTTGGTATCAGGGTGATTGTGGCCTCATATAATGAGTTTGGGAGTGTTCCTTCCCCTGAAAAGTTCTGAAGAGTTTGAGAAGATTGGGTGTTAGCTCTTGTCTAAATGTTTGATAGAATTCACTTCTGATGCCATCTCGTTCTGGACTTTTGTTTGTTGGAAGATTTTTAATCACACTTTCAATTTCATTACTTGTGATTGGTCTGTTCATATTTTCTATTTCTTCCCGGTTCAGTCTTGGAAGGTTATACCTTTCTAAGAATTTGTCCATTTCTTCCAGGTTGTCCATTTTATTGGCATAGAGTTGCTTGTAGAGGTCTCTTAGGATGCTTTGTATTTCTGTGGTGTCTGTTACAACTTCTCCTGTTTCATTTCTAATTTTATTGATTTGAGTCCTCTCCCTCTTTTACTTGAGTCTGGCTAAAGGTTTATCATTTTTGTTTATCTTCTCAAAGAACCAGCTTTTAGTTTTATTGATCTTTGCTATTGTTTTTATTTCATTTATTTCTGCTCTGATCTTTATGATTTCTTTCCTTCTATTAACTTTGGGTTTTGTTCTTCATTCTCTAGTTCCTTTAGGTGTAGGGTTAGATTGTTTATTTGAGATTTTTCTGGTTTCTTGAGGTAGGCTTTTATTGCTATAAACTTCCCTCTTAGAACTGTTTTTGCTGCATCCTATAGGTTTTGGATCATCGTGTTTTTGTTGTCATTTGTCTCTAGGTATTTTTTGATTTCCTCTTTGATTTCCTCAGTGATCTCTTGGTTATTTAGAAATGTATTGTTTAGCCTCCATGTGTTTGTTTTTTACGTTACTTTCCCTGTAATTGATTTCTAATCTCATAGCATTGTGGTCGGAACAGCTGCTTGATATGATTTCAGTTTTCTTAAATTTACTGAGGCTTTATTTGTGACCCAAGATGTGATCTATCCCGGAGAATGTTCCGTGTGCCATTGAGAAGAACTTGTAGTCTGCTGTTTTTGGATGGAATGTCCTATAAATATCCATTAAATCTATCTGGTCTATTGTGTCATTTAAAGCTTGTGTTTCCTTATTAATTTTCTGTCTGGATGATCTCCATTGGTGTAAGTGAGGTGTTAAAGTCCCTTGCTATTATTGTGTTACTGTTGATTTCCTCTTTTATAGCTGTTAGCAGTTGCCTTATGTATTGAGGTGTTCCTGTGTTGGGTACATATATATTTATAATTGTTATATCTTGGATTGATCCCTTGATCATTATGTAGTGTCCTTCCTTGTCTCTTGTAACATTCTTTATTTTAAAATCTATTTTATCTGATATGAGTATTGCTACTCCAGCTTTCTTTTGATTTTCATTTGCATGGAATATATTTTTCCATCCTCTCACTTTCAGTCTGTATGTGTCCCTAGGTCTGAAATGGGTCTCTTGTAGACAGCATATATATGGATCTTGTTTTTGTATCCATTCAGTGAGCCTGTGTCATTTGGTTGGAGCATTTAATCCATTCACGTTTAAGGTAATTATCAATATGTATGTTCCTATTATTATTTTCTTAATTGTTATGGGTTTGTCTTAGTGGGTCCTTTTCTTCTCTTGTGTTTCCCACTTAGAGAAGTTCCTTTAGCATTTGTTGTAGAGCTGGTTTCGTGGTGCTGAATTCTCTTAGCTTTTGCTTGTCTGTAAAGCTTTTGATTTCTCCATCAAATCTGAATGAGATACTTGCTGGGTGGAGTACTCTTGGTGGTAGGTTCTTCCCTTTCATCACGTTAAATTTATCATGCCACTCCCTTCTGGCTTGTAGATTTTCTGCTGAGAAATCAGCTGTTAACCTTATGGGAATTCCGTTGTATGTTGTCATTTTTCCCTTGTTGCTTTCAATAATTTTTCTTTGTCTTTAATTTTTTCAATTTGATTACTGTGTGTCTCGGCATTTTTCTCCTTTGGTTTATCCTGCCTGGGACTCTCTGCGCTTCGTGGACTTCGGTGGCTATTTCTTTTCCCATGCTAGGGAAGTTTTCAACTATAATCTCTTCAGATATTTTCTCGAGTCCTTTCTCTCTCTGTTCTCCATCTGGGACCCCTATAATGCGAATGTTGTTGCATTTAATGTTGTCCCAGAAGTCTCTTAGGTTGTCTTCATTTATTTTCATTCTTTTTCTTTATTTTGTTCCATGGCAGTGATTTCCACCTTTCTGTCTTCCAGGTCACTTATCCGTTCTTCTGTCACAGTTATTCTGCTACTGATTCCTTCTAGTGTATTTTTCATTTCAGTTATTGTATTGTTCATCTCTGTTTGTTTGTTCTTTAATTCTTCTAGGTGTTTGTTCCTTAATTCTTCTAGGTCTTTGTTAAGCATTTCTTGCATCTTCTCGATCTTTGCCTCCATTATTTTTCTAAGGTTTTGGATCATCTTCACTATCATTATTCTGAATTCTTTTACTGGAAGGTTACCTATCCCCACTTCATTTCGTTGTTTTTCTGAGGATTTATCTTGTTCCTTGATCTGGTATAAAGTCCTCTGCCTTTTCATTTTCTCTATCTTTCTGTGAATGTGGTTTTCCTTCCACAGGCTGCAGAATTGTAGTTCTTCTTGCTTCTGCTGTCTGCTCTCCAGTGATTGAGTCTATCTGAGAGGCTTGTGCAAGCTTCCTTATGCGAGGGACTGGTGGTGGGTAGAGCTGGGTGTTGTTCTGGTGGGCAGAGCTTTAATCTGCTTGTCTGTGGATTAAATAAAAGTTTAATAAAAAGTTTAATCCACGTGTCTGCTGATGCATGGGGCTGGGTTCCCTCCCTGTTGGTTGTTTGGACTGAGGCGACCCAGCACTGGAGCCTACCTTGCTCTTGGTGGGGCTAATGGTGGACTCTGGGAGAGTTCACGCCAAGGAGTATTTCCCAGAACTTCTGCTGTCAGTGTCGTTGTCCCCATGGTGAGCTGCAGCCACACCCCACCTCTGCAGGAGACCCTCTAAAACTAGCAGCTAGGTATGATCATTCACCTACGGGGTGACTGCTCCTTCCCTTGGGTCCTGATGTGCACACTACTTTGTGTGTGTCCTCCAAGAGTGGAGTCTCTGTTGAGACTCTGAGTCTCTGAATGCAGTTGAGACTCTGAGTGGAGTCGCACAGACTCTGGGTCCTGTGAAGCTTCGATGTTTTGTGGTTCTAGAAATCCTATAGGAGACAGTCCACAGCAGGTGAAGCTAATGCTGTCATAGAGGTGGTGAAACCAAAGATCTGCAGTTCCGACTAGAGGTGCTGATGTACAAACAGGACAAAATCATCTCATGTGAATGTAGTTCAGGCACGTTTAAAATGAATGCAGTCATGTTAATGCCTAACATCTTCTATCTTGTGCCTCTCCTCAAGGACCCCCTCCTCAGTTCCTGAGGCTCCTGTAAGTCATGTACAGGGGAATGGAGAGTGGGCTCTGTCCAGTCTGAGCCCTGAGTTACCCTGTGTGTATCTTAGGATACTTTGTATTTCTGTGGTGGCTCTTGTAACATCATCTCTTTCAGTTCTGATTTATTTGGCCCCTCTCTTTAAAAAAAATACTACTGTTGTCTTTTATTCTTTACAGAAGTTTAATAAGTGTTTGATCTACTACCCTTACTCTATGTATACTTTTTGCCGTGAGATTTTTACTTTTGTTTGTTTTCTTGTTACTGTCAATAATTAGTGAGAATTCTTTTAAGCTACCTTCAACATTGCTTATAAAGCTGCTTTATTAGTGATGACAGAGCTTTAATGGAAGTCGTGTTCTGGTTGTAAATTAGAATGCAATGTGCCAGCAAAAAGCCCCTTAAGTGTATGTCTCATTACTTCTCGTTCTTTTTTTCCCCTTTTTTTCTCTCTTTTTTTTCTTGTTCTTTTTTTAATGTTTATTTTTTATCAGAGCAAATTTGATTAAAATGTTTTGTTTGTTCTAGGTGTGTAAGATGTTGTTCTTTTACACATATACATGTATCTATACTTCTTCAGATCGTTTTCTCATGTAGCTTGTGACACAATGTTGAGTAGTCTTCTCTTGGTATTCCATAGGTCTTTGGTGATTATATATTTCACATGTGTTTCTATATCTATGTTAACCCCAATATCCTAATGTATCCAGTCCTCACACCTTTCCATTTGGTGAACCATAACTTTGTTTAATGAATCTGTGATTGCCTTTCTCTGTGGAAATATCTTCATTGGTATCAATTTTTAGCTAACACCTATAAGTGATATTATAGGATATGTGTCTTTTGCTGTCTGACTTAGTACAATTTGCCTGATTACCTCTAGAATCATCTACGGTGCTGCAAATGGCATTGTTTCATTTTTTTCCCTAGATAATATTCCATCTGTACATGTACCAGTTCTTCTTTGTCCACTCACCTGTTGATGGACTTTTTGGTTGCCTCCATGTCTTGGCTATTGTAATACTGCTGCACTGCACATTTGCCTGCCTGTGTCTTTACAATTCTGTCTTCTTATGTTATAGGCCCAGGAGTGGGCATCCTGTATCATATGGTATCTCGGGGTTTACCGTTTAAATGCACCACGATTCTGTGCTCATTATTGGCTCTTTCCAGGTTACATCCCACTTAAAGTTGAGGGTATGCATTTCTCCACAACACCTTCAGCATTTATTTATTTATTTATTTTTAATATCTTTATTGAAGTATAATTGCTTTACAATGGTGTGCTAGCTTGTGCTTTACAACAAAATGAATCAGTTATACATATACATATGTTCCCATATCACTTCCCTCTTGCGTCTCCCTCCCTCCCACCCTCCCTCCCCTCCAGGCGGTCACAAAGCACCGAGCTGATCTCCCTGTGCCATGCTGCTGCTTCCCACTAGCTATCTACCTTACGTTTGGTAGTGTATATATGTCCATGCCTCTCTCTCCCTTTGTCACAGCTTACCCTTCCCCCTCCCCATATCCTCAAGTCCATTCTCTAGTAGATCTCTGTCTTTATTCCTGTTTTACCCCTAGGTTCTTCATGACATTTTTTTCCCTTAAATTCCAGGTATATGTGTTAGCATACGGTATTTGTCTCTCTCTTTCTGACTTACTTCACTGTGTATGACAGACTCTAGGTCTATCCACCTCATTACAAATAGCTCAATTTCGTTTCTTTTTATGGCTTCAGCATTTATTGTTTGTAGTTTTCTTGCTGATGGATATTCTGACTGGTGTGAGCTGATACCTCTTTGTGGTTGAATTTGCATATGACTCATAATCCTTTGAAATTGAGCTTTAAGTCATGTCCTTTTTATTTTTCAAACTGTGATTACAGCTTAGCTCTTCAAAGTGTTTTCTAAAGTATGTGTTACATTTTGAAATTTATTGGCCATTACCTCCCTCAAAACATTTTGAGGGCAGGTTTCATTTACAGCCCTGCAGTACTTGTTCACATGAAGTGACCATTAGCACAGGCTTTAAAGCTGCTTTTGCAGGTAACGGCCAGATTGCGGCAGCCTTTCTTTGTTCCCCATGCTGGTACTAGGGAAACAGAGCTTCCGGCCGGTGGTCTTCCTCGGTTATAAATTAGAGTGGAATGTGCCCGGATAAACCCCCAAAGGCTGATGTCTCCTTACTTTTGTTTGTTTTTTTAATTTAATTTATATTTTTATCGGAATAATATTCCATTTTGTATATGGACCACTTCTTGGTGCATTGCTCTGTTGAGGGACATTTTCGTTGCTTCCAAGTGTTGGCTATATTAAATATTGCTGGAGTGCAAGATTGCCAGCTTGTGACTTTTTGATTCTCATTTTCTCAGGTGATAGTCCCAGCAGTGGGTATGACTGATTGACTAGTAGCTCAATGTTTACCTTTTCAAAGCACCTCCATTGTGTTTTCATTAGTGGCTCTTACCATGTCTCCCTTAGAGCCGAGGGTACGAACTTCTCCACAATCCCTTCAGCATTTATAGTTTGCAGCATTTTTGCTAATGGCCAATCTGACTGTTGTGACCTGATAGGTTTTTGTAATTTGGGTTTGCATGACTTTAAAAATTCCTAAAATTCATCATTTTCCACGCCTTTTTCCTTTCTGTTAAAAATCAAGTGTGAGTACAATCTATCTCTTGAAGCTGTCTTCTTGGAAGGTTGCCCTCTTTTGAATTTTTGGTGGATATTCGACCCCAGGATTTTTTTGGAGGGCAGATGTCATTACAGAACTGCAAGTTTGGTGAATATTTAGTGACCATTAGCACTGGGTTTAAAGCTGCTGTTGTGGGAAACGGCCACAAGGAGGCAGCATTTGTCCTTTCCCAAATCTGGGTACTAGGGCAGCAGAGCCTTTCTGGAAGTCGTGGTCCTAGGTTTTAAGTTAGAATGGAATGTGCCAGGAGGAACGCCCATAAGTTTATGTCTCATTACATCTTGGTTTTTAAAATTTATTTAATCGGGGTAATGATTAGATATTGTTTGTCCAGATGTACACAATCTGGTTCATTTGTACAATATATATGTCTATTCATGTTCAGATCCTCTTCCCATGTAAAATATTACAGTGTTCCATAGACCTCCCTTGCTATATGGTCCGTCTTTTTGATATATGTTTATTATATGTATTTGTATACGTATGGTAACGTTAATCTTAATTTATCCATTCTGCCCACCTTTCCTTTTAGATAAGCATACTTAATTTCTAAGTCTGTGAGTGTCTTTCTCTGTGGAAATATGTTCATTTGTGTTAGTTATTAGATAACGCCTATAAGTGATATCATAGGATATAGGTCTTTTGCTTTCTGACTTACCTCATATTCTGTGATTATCTCCAAGCTCATCTATGGCACCTCAAATAGCAGTGTTTCATTGTTTTCCATGGCTAATATTCTATTGTGAACGTGGACCACTTCTTCTTCATCCATACATCTGTTGATGGACATTTTGGTGGCTTCACTGTCTTGGCTATTGTGAATAAGGCTGCAGTGCAGCTTTTGCAGCCCGCGTCTTCTCGATTCTGGTCTTCTCAGGTGAGAGGCCCAGTGGTGTGACTGCTGCATCGAATGGTACCTCAACTTTTACTTTTAATCGTAGCTCCTTTCTGTTCTCATTATTGGCTCTTACCACGTTACATCTCACCAGCAGCTAGAGGGTACACAGTTCTCTAAAACCCCTTCAGAATTTATTGTTTGTAGACCTTTTGCTGATGGTCAGTCGACTGGTGTGAGTTGAAACCTTTTTGTACATTAGATTTGCATGAGTCTAATAATTCCTGAGGTTGAGCTTTCACCCATTTTCCTTTTTTTAAACAAGAGAGTGAGTCAAACTTACCTCTTCATACTATCGTCTTGAAAAATTTGCCAGTTTTGAATTTTATTGTCCATTCCCTACCTCAGCACAGTTGTTTAGGGCAGGTGTCCTTTGCAGCCCTGAGTCCTTGTGAATGTTAAGAGAACATTAGCTGTGGGCTTAACGCCGCTCTTGCGGAAAACGGCCACAAGGCAGCAGAATTTCTACATTTCCAACTCTGGGTTTTTGGGCAGCAGAGCCTTCCTGGAAATCGTGTTAGTAGGCTGCAAATTAGAGTGGAATGTGCCAGAGCACATCCCCAAGAGCTTATATCTCCTTACTTCTTGTTTGTTTTATAAATTTAATTTTTATTAATTATCAGAGCAAACTTGATAAAAATATTTTGTTTCTCCTAGGTGTACAGAATCTCGTTCATTATATCAATGTATCTGTCATTTATCTTTGCATTCTTTACCATGTAGGTTATTACAGAGTGTTGCCTAGACCTCTCTTGGTATTCCATAGGTATTTTGTGATTATATATTTCATATGTATTAGTACATGTCTGTTAACCCTCATATCCTAATTCACACATTCCTTACACTTTTCCATTGGTTAAACATAATTTTTTTTTCTTAATCCATGCTTTTCCTTCTCTTGGAAATAAGTTCATGAGTATCAACTTTTAGGTAACACCTAGAAGTGATGTCATAGGATATCTGTCTTTCACTTTCTTTCTTTAATTTGAGTGATTATCTCTAGGTCCTTATATGGTGGTGCAAACGGCACTGTTTCATTGTTTTCCATGGCTTATATTCCATTGTTTACATGGACCACTTCCTCTTTGTGCATTTTTCTGTTGATGGACATTTTGGTTTCTTCCAAGTCTTGGCTATGTTAAATATTCCTGCAGTGCAGGATTGCCAGTCTGTGTCTTTTCCATTCTGCTCTGCTCAGGTGATAGGCACATCAAAGGACCTACCAGATCACATGGTAGCTCAATTTTTACCCTTAAACGCACCTCCATTATGTTCTCACTACTGGCTGTTACCAGTTTACATCCCCCCCAGCAGCTGGAGGGTACACAGTTCTCTGAAACCCCTTCAGCATTTATTCTTTGTAGACTTTTTGCTGAAGAACATTCTGACGGCTGTGAGGTGAACATTTCTGTAATTGAATTTGCATGGCTTTATTCATTGCTGATGTTGCGCATTTTTCAATTCCCTTTTATTTTAAAGAGAAAAAAAAGAAAAGACAAAATGTGCGTAAAATATGCCTCTTGACATTGTCTTCTTGAAATGTTGACGTCTTTTGAATTTTCTGGTCGATTACGACCCCAGGACATTTTTGAGGCCCGGTGTCCTTTACAGTGCTGCACATATTTTGAATATTAAGTGACCATTACCTCTTGGTTTAAAGCTGCTGTTGTGTGAAACAGTCACAAGGCGGCAGCATTTCTCCTTTACCAAATCTGGTTACCAGGGCAACAGAGCCTTAATGGAAGTCCTGTTCTAGGTTGAAAATTAGAATGGGATGTGCCAGGAAAAATTCCTTTCAGTTTATGTCTCATTATTTCTTGTTCATATTTTTAATTTAATTTTTATTTTTTATCGCAGCAAATTTGATTACAATGTTTTTTTTTTTTTGTTCTAGGTGTGCAAGATGTGGTTCTTTCACACACATACATATATCTATTCTTCTTCGGAACCTTTTCCCAGGTAGGTTATGACACAATGTTGAGTAGTCTTCTCTTGGTATTCCGTAGGTCTTTGGTGATTATATATTTCACATGTGTTTCTATATCTATGTTAACCCCAATATCGTAATGTATCCAATCCTCACACCTTTCGATTTGGGGAACCATAAGTTTGTTCAATGAATCTGTGATTGCCTTTCTCTGTGGAAATATCTTCATTGTTATCAATTTTCAGGTAACACCTATAAGTGATATACGTTAGGTGTCTTTCGCTTTCTCACTTACTACAAGTTGCATGGTTACCTCTAGACTCATCTATGGTGCTGCAAATGGCATTGTTTCACTTTTTTCCCGAGCTAATATTCCATCTCTACATGTAACAGTTCCTCTTTGTCCACTCATCTGTTGATGGACTTTTGGTTGCTTCCATGTCTTGGCTATTGTAATACTGCTGCAGTGCAGATTTGCCTGCCTGTGTCTTTCCAATTCTGTCTTCTTATGTTATAGGCCCAGGAGTGGGCCTGCTGGATCATATAATAGCTCAATATTTACCTTTTAAAGGCACCTCCACCCTGTTCCCATTAGTGACTCTTACCAGGTTACGTCCCACTTCAAATTAAGGGTATGCATTTCTCCACAACCTCTTCAGCATTGATCGTTTGTAGTTTCTTTCCTGATGGTTATTCTGAATGGTGTGAGCTGATACCTCTGTGTGGTTGGATTTGCATGTGTCTCATAATCCTTTGAAACTGAGCTTTCAGGCATGTCCTTTTATTTTTCAAACGGTTATTACAGCTTAGTTCTTCAAATGGTTTTCTTGAAATATGTGCCACATTTTGAAATACTTTGGCCTTTACCTCCCGCAAGACATGATGAAGACAGGTTTCCTTTACAGCCCTGCAGGACTTGTTCATATGAAGTGACAATTAGCATAGGTTTTAAAGCTGTTTTTTCAGGTAATGGCCAGAGGGTGGAGCATTTCATAATTCTATGAAACGTAACTGAACACACAATATATACTTTTTCTTTTAAATTTCCATTGTTACTTTTTTAAAGTACAATTATAATTGAAGTTCTTTGTAACAAGTGAAATTTAAAAAATTAAAGGAAAAGATAATATTTTACCACTTGCCATCCTTTCCCATTTACTGAAACGACCAGCATAATGTGTAGATTTCTCATTTTATCCAGGTGTTCTATACATCTGGAATATCATGCTTCTCACTGTAGAAAAACAGATTTAGCTCTCACACTTTTTATAGGCTACATAACATTCCATAGAACAGAAGTACCAACTATTTCAGACTTAGCTTTTTGAGGGACACTCAGGTTACTTTCTGTTTTATTTTGTTGTTCTTTTTTTGGGGGGGGTAGGAGTTTATTATTTATTTATTTATTTTTGTTGTGTTGGGTCTGAGTTTCCGTGTGAGGGCTTTCTCTAGTTGTGGCAAGTGGGGGGCCACTCTTGATCTCGGTGCGCAGGCCTCTCACTATTGCGGCCTCTCTTGTTGCAGAGCACAGGCTCCAGATGCGAGGGCTCACTGGTTGTGGCTTATGGGCCTAGTTGCTCCATGGCATGTGGGATCCTCCCAGACCAGGGCTCGAACCTGTGTCCCCTGCATTAGCAGGCAGATTCTAACCACCGCACCACCAGCGAAGCCCTCTATTTTGTTGTTCTGCTAGTTTGTTTTAACCCAAGAAAATATTTTTTTAAATACAAAAAAACAAAATTAAGCTAAGGGTAAGGATTAGGGTTTAGGGTAAGATTTAGGGTTAGGGTACGGGTTAGGATTATTGTATGGCTTAGAGTATGGTTTAGGGTTATGGTTATGGTACGGGTTAGTGTTAGGGTACAGTTTAGGGTATGGCTATGGTTTAGTGTTAGGGTACGGGTTAAGGTATGGGTTAGTGTTAGGGTATGGGTTAGGATTCAGGTACGGTTTATGTTCAGGGTTATGGTTAGGTTTAGTGTATGGGTTAGTGTTAGGTACGGGTTAGGGTTAGGTTTAGTGTTAAGGAAGGGGTAGAGTTTAGGGTACAGGATAGGGAACAACAAAGGGTTAGGGTTAGGGTACGTGTTAGGGTACAGTTTAGTGTTAGTGTACGGGTTAGGATTAGGGTACGGTTTAGGGTAAGGTTTAGAGTTAGGGTTAGGGGACGGGTATGGTTTGGGGTACAGTTTAGGGTATGACCACGGGTTAGGAGTAGGGTAAGTGTTAGGGTACGGTTTAGTGTTAGTGTACAGGTTAGGATTATGGTACGGGATAGTGTAAGGGTTAGGGTTAGGGAATGGGTACAGATTAGGTTGCAGGTTAGGGTATGACAACGGGTTAAGGTTAGGGTACGTGTTAGTGTATGGGTTAGGATTAGGGTACGGGTTAGGTTATGGGTTAGTGTTAGGGGATGGGTTAGGATTAGGATACGGGTTATGGTACGGTTTAGGGAAAGGGTTAGGATACGGGGTAGGGTTAGGATAAAGTTTAGTGTATGGCTATGTGTTACTGTTAGGGTACATGTTAGCGTACGGGTTAGTGTTCGTGTACAGCTTAGGGTAAGGGTTAGGGTTAGGGAACGGGTACGGTCTCAGGTACAGGTTAGGGTATGGTAGCGGGATAGGGATAGTGTACGTGTTAGGATGAGACTTCTTTGTAGTGCAGATTTGAATTTCCCGCTTGCTTGGTGGGCCAAAAAGTGTGTATACATTTTATCCTGAATATACTCAGGAAAAAACGTATACGCCCTTTTTGGCCAAGTGCATCGCTGCCAAACGATGTGCCAAACAGGAGGTTACAAGCACTGACTCTCCAAGTGGGGAGATTGTTAGTAAAGCGTCTGGAATGGCGAACCCGAGTACCAGAGGACGAATAATGAGATGCGTTTTAGAAACCTTGCCCGATCACACTGTGGACCATCCTCTGGGTTTCCCACGCATGTTTTAGCTGTAGGAAGAATCCCTTAAACCTGGAGGGTTGGGACCCATGGAATGGGTAGCACGCAGTACTACTTCAAAGGGTCTGCATTTGCTCACCGAACCTCACCAATCCTCACAGCCCCAAGTGTCCAGCCTTATGCCTCACTCAGCTGTGGGCGTAGATGTGGTAAATCCAGGTTTCATCACAAGCCTGAACGAGTTATTTAAGAATTTCTCTCTCTTTCACTGTCTTTGTGTTTTGATTTTGAAATTTATTTTTATAATGGGGTTTAGCTGATTTGCACTGCTGTGTTTATGCCGCTCGATGCACACTTGATTCTCTTACGGAGACATATAAATACATAGGTTTTAAGATTCTTACTACTCAGATATATTCCTCTGCGGTGAATAGGGGGTGTTGAGTCCACTTCGTTGAACAAGGAGTATATCTTGTCTATTACTGGCTTATGGAACGGTATCTGTGCTCATTTCAATCTCTGGATTTATGCAGCACCCCAACTCACCTTTCCCCTTAAGCAAGCATAAGTTGGTTTTCTAAATGTGAGACTCTGTTCTGTTTTGTAATTCAGTTCATGTGTAGCCAAGTTTACATTCCCTCTATAAGTGTTATCTTATGACTAGTTTCTTTTTCTGTGTGACTTATTTCACTCAGAATCATCGAACCTAAATCCACTCATTATGCTGCTATGGGCCTGATGACATTGATTTCATTGCGGAGTGATATTCCATTGTATGTAAGTACCACAACTTCTTTATCCATTTTTCTCTTTCTGGGATATTTAAGTTGTTCCGTTGTCGAGGTTCTTGTAAACACAGCAGCCCTAAACTTTGGGGTGGCTGTGTCTTTTTTATTTTAATTTCCCTAAGCTATAGGACCATAAGTGGAAGTGCCCGAGTCTCTGTAGCTTTGTTTTTTAGATGTTTCAGGAAACACCATACACTTCTCCAGAGTGGCTGTTGGCCATTTACATCCCGCCCATCAGCATAACAAGGCTCCCAGTTCTCCATGGCCTGTCCTGCCTTTCTGGATTTTACACTTTTTTCAGATGGCCCATTTAACCGGTGGGAAGTGAGACTTCATTGTAGTGCAGATTTCCATTGCACGCTTCCTTGGTTGGCAAAAATGGCCGTATGCGTTTTTTCCTGGATATATTCAGGAAAAAACGCATATGCATTTTTTGGCCAAGTGCATCATTGTCGAAGTTCTGCCGCTTTTCATATGCTTTAAATGCAATTCCAATCTACCTCCTGAAATCTGTTTCCTGCAATTGTGCCTTGCTTTCAAGTCCTCTTCGCAGCCTTACCTCAATATATTTTTGGACGATAGTTGTCCTTTATAACTCTGCAAGTTTGTGAATTGCAGTGACCCTGAGCTCCTTTTTCCAACTCGCTTTTTTGTGAGCTGGATGCAAAACGGCAGGATTGCTTCAGGCCCTAATCTGGTTCCAGCGTGGCACGCTGAGCCTTTGGTTAATTCTTCTTCTTGGTGGGAAATTAGAGTGAAATGTGCCCGTCCAAACAACTACAGCTAGTCTCTCATTGGTTCTCCCTATTCCCGTTCATCCTCCGCAGAAATTGCAGAGTGTGCCAAACAGGAGGTTACAAGCACTGACTCTCCAAGTGGGGAGATTGTTAGTAAAGCGTCTGGAATGGCGAACCCGAGTACCAGAGGACGAATAATGAGATGCGTTTTAGAAACCTTGCCCGATCACACTGTGGACCATCCTCTGGGTTTCCCACGCATGTTTTAGGTGTAGGAAGAATCCCTTAAACCTGGAGAGTTGGGACCCATGGAATGGGTAGCACGCAGTACTACTTCAAAGAGCCTGCATTTGCTCACCGAATCTCACCAATTCTCTCAGCCCCAAGTGTCCAGCCTTATGTCTCACCCAGCTGTGGGTGTAGATGTGGTAAATCCAGGTTTCATCACAAGCCTGAACGAATTATTTAAGAATTTCTCTCTCTTTCACTGTCTTTCTGTTTTGTTTTTGAAGTTTATTTTTATAATGGGGTTGAGCTAATTTTCACTGCTGTGTTTATGCGTCTGTACACACACTTGATTCTCTTACGGAGACATATAAATACATAGATTTTAAGATTCTTACTAGTCAGATATATTCCTCTGCGGTGAATAGGGGGTGTTGAGTCCACTTCGCTGAGCAAGGAGTAGGTCTTGTCTATTACATATTTGGCTTATGGAACGGTATCTGTGCTCATTTCAATCTCTGGATTTATGCAGCACCCCAACTCACCTTTCCCCTTAAGCAAACATGTTTGTTTTCTAAATGTGAGACTCTGTTCTGTTTTGTAATTCAGTTCATGTGTAGCCAAGTTTACATTCCCTCTATAAGTGATATCTTATGATAAGTTTCTTTATCTGTGTGACTTATTTCCTTAGAATCATCGTACCTAAATTCACTCATTATGCTCCTACGGGCCTGATGATATTGATTTCATTGCTGAGTGATATTTCATTGTACATAAGTACCAAAACTTCTTTATCCCTTTTCCTCTTTCTGGGATATTTAAATTGTACCATAGTTGAGGTTCTTGTAAACACAGCAGCCCTAAACTTTGGGGTGGCTGTGTCTTGTTGATTTTAATTTTCCTAAGCTATAGGACCATAAGTGGAAGCAACCTAGGCTCTGTAGCTTTGTTTTTTAGAGGTTTCAGGAAACACCATACACTTCTCCAGAGTGGCTGTTGGCAATTTACATCCCGCCCATCAGCATAACAAGGCTCCCAGTTCTCCATGGCCTGTCCTGCCTTTCTGGTTTTTACACTTTTTTCAGATGGCCCTTTTGACCGGTGGGAAGTGAGACTTCATTGTAGTGCAGATCTCCGTTGCAGGCTTGCTTATTTGGACAAAAAGAGCATATGCGTTTTTTCCTGCATGTATTCAGGAAAAAAACGCATACGCCCTTTTTGGCCAAGTGCATCATTGTCAAAGTTCTGCCGCTTTTCATATGCTTTAAATGCAGTTTCCATCTACCTCCTGAAATATATTTCCTGCAATTGTGCCATGCTTTCAAGTCCTCTTCGCAGCCTTACCTCAATATATTTTTGGACGATAGCTGTCATTTATAACTCTGCAGGTTTATGAATTACAGTGCCCCTGAGGTCCTTTCTTCAACTCGCTTTCTTGTGCGCTGGCCGCAGAACTGCAGGATTGCTTCAGGCCCTAATCTTGTTTCATCACGGCACGCTGAGCCTTTTGTTAATTCCTCTTCCTGGTGGGAAATTAGAGTGAAATGTGACCGTCCAAACACCTACAGCTAGTCTCTCATTGGTTCTCCCTATTCCCGTTCAACCTCCGCAGAAATTGCTAACTGTGCCAAACAGGAGTTTTAAGGCACTGACTCTCCACGTGGGGAGATGTTTAGTAAAGCGTCTGGAATGGCGAACCCGTGTACCAGGGGACAAAAAATGAGATGGGTTTTAGAAACGTTGCCCGATCACATGGTCTACAATCCTCTGGGTTTCCCATGCATGTTTTAGCTGTAGGAAGAATCCCTTAAACCAGGAGAGTTGGGACCCAGAGAATGGGTAGCATACAGTATTACTTCAAAGGGTCTGCATTTGCTCACCGAACCTCACCAATCCTCTCAGCCCCAAATGTCCTGCCTTATGTCTCACCCAGCTGTGGGTGTAGATGTGGTAAATCCAAGTTTCATCACAAGCCCTGAACGAATTATTTAAGAACTTTCTCTCCTTCACTGTCTTTGTTTTTGAAATTTATTTTAATAATGGGGTTTAGTTGATTTTTCACGGCTGTGTATACTGCTCTACACACACTTGATTCTCTTACAGAGACATATAGATACATATGTTTTAATATTCTTATTGTCAGATATATTCCTCTGCGGTGAATAGGTGGTGTTGAGTCTAATTCGTTGAGCAAGGAGTATATCTTGTCTATTATATATTTGGCTTATGGAATAGTATCTGTGCTCATTTCAATCTCTGGTTTTACGCAGCACCCCAACTCACCATTCCCCTTAAGAAAGCATAAGTTTGTTTTCTAAATGTGAGACTCTGTTCTGTTTTGTAATTCAGTTCATGTGTAGCCAAGTTTACATTCCCTCTATAAGTGATATCTTATGATAAGTTTCTTTTTCTGTGTGACTTATTTCCTTTGAATCATCGTACCTAAATCCATTCATTATGCTTGTACGGGCCTGACGACATTGATTTCATTATTGAGTGATATTCCATTGTACGTAAGTACGAAAACTTCTTTATCCATTTCTCTCTTTCAAGGATATTTAATTTGTACCGTAGTCAAGGCTCTTGTAAACAGAGCAGCCCTAAACTTTGCGGTGGTTGTTTCTTGTTATTTTAATTTTCCTGAGCTACAGTGCTATAAGTGGGTTTAGGGTAGGGTTAAGGTTAGCATTAGGGAACGGGTATGGTTTAGGATGCGACAATGGTTTAGGGTGAGCGAAAGTGTTAGGGTACAGGTCAGTGTTAGTGTACCGTTTAGGATTAGGGTAAGTGTTAGGGTAATGCTTCGGGTTAGGGTTACAGTTAGGGAACGGGGACGGTTTAGGGTACAGGTTAGGGTACGACAACAGTTTAGGGATAGCGTACATGTAAGGGTAAGATTTAGTGTTAGCGTAAGGGTAAGGATTAGGGGACGGGTGAGGGTCAGGCTTCGGGGAAGGGTTAGGGTTAGGGTTCGGGCTAGGGTTAGGGTTAGGGGACGGGGACGGTTTAGGGTCCAGGTGAGGGTACGGCAACGCTTTAGGGGGAGCGTGCGTGTGAGGGCGCGGGTTAGTGTTAGCGTGCGGGTTAGGATTAGGGGACGGGTGAGGGTCAGGCTTCGGGGAAGGGTTAGGGTTTGGGCTAGGGTTAGGGTTAGGGGACGGGGACGGTTTAGGGTCCAGGTGAGGGTACGGCAACGCTTTAGGGGGAGCGTGCGTGTGAGGGCGTGGGTTAGTGTTAGCGTACGGGTTAGGATTAGGGGACGGGTGAGGGTCAGGCTTCGGGGAAGGGTTAGGATTAGGGTTCGGGCTAGGGTTAGGGTTAGGGGACGGTGACGGTTTAGGGTCCAGGTGAGGGTACGGCAACGCTTTAGGGGGAGCGTGCGTGTGAGGGCGCGGGTTAGTGTTAGCGTACGGGTTAGGATTAGGGGACGGGTGAGGGTCAGGCTTCAGGGAAGGGTTAGGGTTAGGGTTCGGGCTAGGGTTAGGGGACGGGGACGGTTTAGGGTCCAGGTGAGGGTACGGCAACGCTTTAGGGGGAGCGTGCGTGTGAGGGCGCGGGTTAGTGTTAGCGTACGGGTTAGGATTAGGGAACGGGTGAGGGTCAGGCTTCGGGGATGGGTTAGGGTTAGGGTTCGGGCTAGGGTTAGGGTTAGGGGACGGGGACGGTTTAGGGTCCAGGTGAGGGTACGGCAACGCTTTAGGGGGAGCGTGCGTTTGAGGGCGCGGGTTAGTGTTAGCGTACGGGTTAAGATTAGGGGACGGGTGAGGGTCAGGCTTCGGGGAAGGGTTAGGGTTAGGGTTCGGGCTAGGGTTAGGGTTAGGGGACGGGGACGGTTTCGGGTCCAGGTGAGGGTACGGCAACGCTTTAGGGGGAGCGTGCGTGTGGGGGCGCGGGTTAGTGTAAGCGTACGGGTTAGGATTAGGGGACGGGTGAGGGTCAGGCTTCGGGGAAGGGTTAGGGTTAGGGTTCGGGCTAGGGTTAGGGTTAGGGGACGGGGACGGTTTAGGGTCCAGGTGAGGGTACGGCAACGCTTTAGGGGGAGCGTGCGTGTGAGGGCGCGGGTCAGTGTTAGCGTACGGCTTAGGATTAGGGGACGGGTGAGGGTCAGGCTTCGGGGAAGGGTTAGGGTTAGGGTTCGGGCTAGGGTTAGGGTTAGGGGACGGGGACGGTTTCGGGTCCAGGTGAGGGTACGGCAACGCTTTAGGGGGAGCGTGCGTGTGAGGGCGTGGGTTAGTGTTAGCGTACGGGTTAGGATTAGGGGACGGGTGAGGGTCAGGCTTCGGGGAAGGGTTAGGATTAGGGTTCGGGCTAGGGTTAGGGTTAGGGGACGGGGACGGTTTAGGGTCCAGGTGAGGGTACGGCAACGCTTTAGGGGGAGCGTGCGTGTGAGGGCGCGGGTTAGTGTTAGCGTACGGGTTAGGATTAGGGGACGGGTGAGGGTCAGGCTTCAGGGAAGGGTTAGGGTTAGGGTTCGGGCTAGGGTTAGGGGACGGGGACGGTTTAGGGTCCAGGTGAGGGTACGGCAACGCTTTAGGGGGAGCGTGCATGTGAGGGCGCGGGTTAGTGTTAGCGTACGGTTTAGGATTAGGGGACGGTTGAGGGTCAGGCTTTGGGGAAGGGTTAGGGTTAGGGTTCGGGCTAGGGTTACGGTTAGGAGACGGGGACGGTTTAGGGTCCAGGTGAGGGTACGGCAACGCTTTAGGGGGAGCGTGCGTGTGAGGGCGCGGGTTAGTGTTAGCGTACGGGTTAGGATTTGGGGACGGGTGAGGGTCAGGCTTCGGGGAAGGGTTAGGGTTAGGGTTCGGGCTAGGGTTAGGGTTAGGGGACGGGGACGGTTTAGGGTCCAGGTGAGGGTACGGCAACGCTTTAGGGGGAGCGTGCGTGTGAGGGTGCGGGTTAGTGTTAGTGTACGGGTTAGGATTAGGGGAGGGGTGAGGGTCAGGCTTCGGGGAAGGGTTAGGGTTAGGGTTCGGGCTAGGGTTAGGGTTAGGGTACGGGGACGGTTTAGGGTCCAGGTGAGGGTACGGCAACGCTTTAGGGGGAGCGTGCGTGTGAGGGCGTGGGTTAGTGTTAGCGTACGGGTTAGGATTAGGGGACGGGTGAGGGTCAGGCTTCGGGGAAGGGTTAGGGTTAGGGTTCGGGCTAGGGTTAGGGTTAGGGGACGGGGACGGTTTAGGGTCCAGGTGAGGGTACGGCAACGCTTTAGGGGGAGCGTGCGTGTGAGGGCGCGGGTTAGTGTTAGCGTACGGGTTAGGATTAGGGAACGGGTGAGGGTCAGGCTTCGGGGATGGGTTAGGGTTAGGGTTCGGGCTAGGGTTAGGGTTAGGGGACGGGGACGGTTTAGGGTCCAGGTGAGGGTACGGCAACGCTTTAGGGGGAGCGTGCGTGTGAGGGCGCGGGTTAGTGTTAGCGTACGGGTTAAGATTAGGGGACGGGTGAGGGTCAGGCTTCGGGGAAGTGTTAGGGTTAGGGTTCGGGCTAGGGTTAGGGTTAGGGGACGGGGAAGGTTTCGGGTCCAGGTGAGGGTACGGCAACGCTTTAGGGGGAGCGTGCGTGTGAGGGCGCGGGTTAGTGTTAGCGTACGGCTTAGGATTAGGGGACGGGTGAGGGTCAGGCTTCGGGGAAGGGTTAGGGTTAGGGTTCGGGCTAGGGTTAGGGTTAGGGGACGGGGACGGTTTAGGGTCCAGGTGAGGGTACGGCAACGCTTTAGGGGGAGCGTGCGTGTGGGGGCGCGGGTTAGTGTTAGCGTACGGGTTAGGATTAGGGGACGGGTGAGGGTCAGGCTTCGGGGAAGGGTTAGGGTTAGGGTTCGGGCTAGGGTTAGGGTTAGGGGATGGGGACGGTTTAGGGTCCAGGTGAGGGTATGGCAACGCTTTAGGGGGAGCGTGCGTGTGAGGGCGCGGGTTAGTGTTAGCGTACGGCTTAGGATTAGGGGACGGGTGAGGGTCAGGCTTCGGGGAAGGGTTAGGGTTAGGGTTCGGGCTAGGGTTAGGGTTAGGGGACGGGGACGGTTTAGGGTCCAGGTGAGGGTACGGCAACGCTTTAGGGGGAGCGTGCGTGTGAGGGCGCTGGTGAGTGTTAGCGTACGGGTTAGGATTAGGGGACGGGTGAGGGTCAGGCTTCGGGGAAGGGTTAGGGTTAGGGTTCGGGCTAGGGTTAGGGTTAGGGGACGGGGACGGTTTAGGGTCCAGGTGAGGGTACGGCAACGCTTTAGGGGGAGCGTGCGTGTGAGGGCGCGGGTGAGTGTTAGCGTACGGGTTAGGATTAGGGGACGGGTGAGGGTCAGGCTTTGGGGAAGGGTTAGGGTTAGGGTTCGGGCTAGGGTTAGGGTTAGGGGACGGGGACGGTTTAGGGTCCAGGTGAGCGTACGGCAACGCTTTAGAGGGAGCGTGCGTGTGAGGGCACGGGTTAGTGTTAGCGTACGGGTTAGGATTAGGGGACGGGTGAGGGTCAGGTTTCGGGGAAGGGTTAGGGTTCGGGCGAGGGTTAGGGTTAGGGGACGGGGACGGTTTAGGGTCCAGGTGAGGGTACGGCAACGCTTTAGGGGGAGCGTGCGTGTGAGGGCGCGGGTTAGTGTTAGCGTACGGGTTAGGATTAGGGGACGGGTGAGGGTCAGGCTTCGGGGAAGGGTTAGGGTTAGGGTTCAGGCTAGGGTTAGGGTTAGGGAACGGGGACGGTTTAGGGTCCAGGTGAGGGTACGGCAACGCTTTAGTGGGAGCGTGCGTGTGAGGGCGCGGGTTAGTGTTAGCGTACGGGTTAGGATTAGGGGATGGGTAAGGGTCAGGCTTCGGGGAAGGGTTAGGGTTAGGGTTCGGGCTAGGGTTAGGGTTAGGGGACGGGGACGGTTTAGGGTCCAGGTGAGGGTACGGCAACGCTTTAGGGGGAGCGTGCGTGTGAGGGTGCGGGTTAGTGTTAGCGTACGGGTTAGGATTAGGGGACGGGTGAGGGTCAGGCTTCGGGGAAGGGTTAGGGTTAAGGTTCGGGCTAGGGTTAGGGTTAGGGGACGGGGACGGTTTAGGGTCCAGGTGAGGGTACGCCAACGCTTTAGGGGGAGCGTGCGTGTGAGGGCGCGGGTGAGTGTTAGCGTACGGGTTAGGATTAGGGGACGGGTGAGGGTCAGGCTTCGGGGAAGGGTTAGGGTTAGGGTTCGGGCTAGGGTTAGGGTTAGGGGACGGGGACGGTTTAGGGTCCAGGTGAGGGTACGGCAACGCTTTAGGGGGAGCGTGCGTGTGAGGGCGCGGGTTAGTGTTAGCGTACGGGTTAGGATTAGGGGACGGGTGAGGGTCAGGCTTCGGGGAAGGGTTAGGGTTAGGGTTCGGGCTAGGGTTAGGGTTAGGGGACGGGGACGGTTTAGGGTCCAGGTGAGGGTACGGCAACGCTTTAGGGGGAGCGTGCATGTGAGGGCGCTGGTGAGTGTTAGCGTACGGGTTAGGATTAGGGGACGGGTGAGGGTCAGGCTTCGGGGAAGGGTTAGGGTTCGGGCTAGGGTTAGGGTTAGGGGACGGGGACGGTTTAGGGTCCAGGTGAGGGTACGGCACCGCTTTAGGGGGAGCGTGCGTGTGAGGGCGCGGGTTAGTGTTAGCGTACGGGTTAGGATTAGGGGACGGGTGAGGGTCAGGCTTCGGGGAAGTGTTAGGGTTAGGGTTCGGGCTAGGGTTACGGTTAGGGGACAGGGACGGTTTAGGGTCCAGGTGAGGGTACGGCCACGCTTTAGGGGGAGCGTGCGTGTGAGGGCGCGGGTGAGTGTTAGCGTACGGGTTAGGATTAGGGGACGGGTGAGTGTCAGGCTTCGGGGAAGGGTTAGGGTTCGGGCTAGGGTTAGGGTTCGTGGACGGGGACGGTTTAGGGTCCAGGTGAGGGTACGGCAACGCTTTAGGGGGAGCGTGCGAGTGAGGGCGCGGGTTAGTGTTAGCGTACGTGTTAGGATTAGGGGAAGGGTGAGGGTCAGGCTTCGGGGAAGGGTTAGGGTTAGGGTTCGGGCTAGGGTTAGGGTTAGGGGACGGGGACGGTTTCGGGTCCAGGTGAGGGTACGGCAACGCTTTAGGGGGAGCGTGCATGTGAGGGCGCGGGTTAGTGTTAGCGTACGGGTTAGGATTAGGGGACGGGTGAGGGTCAGGCTTCGGGGAAGGGTTAGGGTTAGGGTTCGGGCTAGGGTGAGGGTTAGGGGACGGGGACGGTTTAGGTTCCAGGTGAGGGTACGGCAACGCTTTAGGGGGAGCGTGCGTGTGAGGGCGCGGGTTAGTGTTAGCATACGGGTTAGGATTAGGGGACGGGTGAGGGTCAGGTTTCGGGGAAGGGTTAGGGTTAGGGTTCGGGCTAGGGTTAGGGTTAGGGGACGGGGACGGTTTAGGGTCCAGGTGAGGGTACGGCAACGCTATAGGGGGAGCGTGCGTGTGAGGGCGTGGGTTAGTGTTAGCGTACGGGTTAGGATTAGGGGACGGGTGAGGGTCAGGCTTCGGGGAAGTGTTAGGGTTAGGGTTCGGGCTAGGGTTAGGGTTAGGGGACGGGGATGGTTTAGGGTCCAGGTGAGGGTACGGCAACGCTTTAGGGGGAGCGTGCGTGTGAGGGCGCGGGTGAGTGTTAGCGTACGGGTTAGGATTAGGGGACGGGTGAGGGTCAGGCTTCGGGGAAGGGTTAGGGTTAGGGTTCGGGCTAGGGTTAGGGTTAGGGGAAGGGGACGGTTTAGGGTCCAGGTGAGGGTACGGCAACGCTTTAGGGGGAGCGTGCGTGTGAGGGTGCGGGTTAGTGTTAGCGTACGGGTTAGGATTAGGGGACGGGTGAGGGTCAGGCTTCGGGGAAGGGTTAGGGTTAAGGTTCGGGCTAGGGTTAGGGTTAGGGGACGGGGACGTTTTAGGGTCCAGGTGAGGGTACGGCAACGCTTTAGGGGGAGCGTGCGTGTGAGGGCGCGGGTGAGTGTTAGCATACGGGTTAGGATTAGGGGACGGGTGAGGGTCAGGCTTCGGGGAAGGGTTAGGGTTAGGGTTCGGGCTAGGGTTAGGGTTAGGGGACGGGGACGGTTTAGGCTCCAGGTGAGGGTACGGCAACGCTTTACGGGGAGCGTGCGTGTGAGGGCGCGGGTTAGTGTTAGCGTACGGGTTAGGATTAGGGGACGGGTGAGGGTCAGGCTTCGGGGAAGGGTTAGGGTTAGGGTTCGGGCTAGGGTTAGGGTTAGGGGACGGGGACGGTTTAGGGTCCAGGTGAGGGTACGGCAACGCTTTAGGGGGAGCGTGCATGTGAGGGCGCTGGTGAGTGTTAGCGTACGGGTTAGCATTAGGGGACGGGTGAGGGTCAGGCTTCGGGGAAGGGTTAGGGTTCGGGCTAGGGTTAGGGTTAGGGGACGGGGACGGTTTAGGGTCCAGGTGAGGGTACGGCACCGCTTTAGGGGGAGCGTGCGTGTGAGGGCGCGGGTTAGTGTTAGCGTACGGGTTAGGATTAGGGGACGGGTGAGGGTCAGGCTTCGGGGAAGGGTTAGGTTTAGGGTTCGGGCTAGGGTTACGGTTAGGGGACAGGGACGGTTTAGGGTCCAGGTGAGGGTACGGCAACGCTTTAGGGGGAGCGTGCGTGTGAGGGCGCGGGTTAGTGTTAGCGTACGGGTTAGGATTAGGGGACGGGTGAGGGTCAGGCTTCGGGGAAGGGTTAGGGTTCGGGCTAGGGTTAGGGTTCGTGGACGGGGACAGTTTAGGGTCCAGGTGAGGGTACGGCAACGCTTTAGGGGGAGCGTGCGAGTGAGGGCGCGGGTTAGTGTTAGCGTACGGGTTAGGATTAGGGGAAGGGTGAGGGTCAGGCTTCGGGGAAGGGTTAGGGTTAGGGTTCGGGCTAGGGTTAGGGTTAGGGGACGGGGACGGTTTCGGGTCCAGGTGAGGGTACGGCAACGCTTTAGGGGGAGCGTGCGTGTCAGGGCGCGGGTTAGTGTTAGCGTACGGGTTAGGATTAGGGGACGGGTGAGGGTCAGGCTTCGGGGAAGGGTTAGGGTTAGGGTTCGGGCTAGGGTGAGGGTTAGGGGACGGGGACGGTTTAGGGTCCAGGTGAGGGTACGGCAACGCTTTAGGGGGAGCGTGCGTGTGATGGCGCGGGTTAGTGTTAGCATACGGGTTAGGATTAGGGGACGGGTGAGGGTCAGGTTTCGGGGAAGGGTTAGGGTTAGGGTTCGGGCTAGGGTTAGGGTTAGGGGACGGGGACGGTTTAGGGTCCAGGTGAGGGTACGGCAACGCTATAGGGGGAGCGTGCGTGTGAGGGCGCGGGTTAGTGTTAGCGTACGGGTTAGGATTAGGGGACGGGTGAGGGTCAGGCTTCGGGGAAGGGTTAGGGTTAGGGTTCGGGCTAGGGTTAGGGTTAGGGGACGGGGATGGTTTAGGGTCCAGGTGAGGGTACGGCAACGCTTTAGGGGGAGCGTGCGTGTGAGGGCGCGGGTGAGTGTTAGCGTACGGGTTAGGATTAGGGGACGGGTGAGGGTCAGGCTTCGGGGAAGTGTTAGGGTTAGGGTTCGGGCTAGGGTTAGGGTTAGGGGACGGGGATGGTTTAGGGTCCAGGTGAGGGTACGGCAACGCTTTAGGGGGAGCGTGCGTGTGAGGGCGCGGGTGAGTGTTAGCGTACGGGTTAGGATTAGGGGACGGGTGAGGGTCAGGCTTCGGGGAAGGGTTAGGGTTAGGGTTCGGGCTAGGGTTAGGGTTAGGGGACGGGGACGGTTTAGGGTCCAGGTGAGGGTACGGCAACGCTTTAGGGGGAGCGTGCGTGTGAGGGTGCAGGTTAGTGTTAGCGTACGGGTTAGGATTAGGGGACGGGTGAGGGTCAGGCTTCGGGGAAGGGTTAGGGTTAAGGTTCGGGCTAGGGTTAGGGTTAGGGGACGGGGACGGTTTAGGGTCCAGGTGAGGGTACGGCAACGCTTTAGGGGGAGCGTGCGTGTGAGGGCGCGGGTGAGTGTTAGCGTACGGGTTAGGATTAGGGGACGGGTGAGGGTCAGGCTTCGGGGAAGGGTTAGGGTTAGGGTTCGGGCTAGGGTTAGGGTTAGGGGACGGGGACGGTTTAGGGTCCAGGTGAGGGTACGGCAACGCTTTAGGGGGAGCGTGCGTGTGAGGGCGCGGGTTAGTGTTAGCGTACGGGTTAGGATTAGGGGACGGGTGAGGGTCAGGCTTCGGGGAAGGGTTAGGGTTAGGGTTCGGGCTAGGGTTAGGGTTAGGGGACGGGGACGGTTTAGGGTCCAGGTGAGGGTACGGCAAAGCTTTAGGGGGAGCGTGCGTGTGAGGGCGCGGGTGAGTGTCAGCGTACGGGTTAGGATTAGGGGACGGGTGAGGGTCAGGCTTCGGGGAAGTGTTAGGGTTAGGGTTCGGGCTAGGGTTAGGTTTAGGGGATGGGGAAGGTTTAGGGTCCAGGTGAGGGTACGGCAACGCTTTAGGGGGAGCGTGCGTGTGAGGGCGCGGGTTAGTGTTACTGTACGGGTTAGGATTAGGGGACGGGTGAGGGTCAGGCTTCGGGGAAGGGTTAGGGTTAGGGTTCGGGCTAGGGTTAGGGTTAGGGGACGGGGACGGTTTAGGGTCCAGGTGAGGGTACGGCAACGCTTTAGGGGGAGCGTGCGTGTGAGGGCGCGGGTTAGTGTTAGCGTACGGGTTAGGATTAGGGGACGGGTGAGGGTCAGGCTTCGGGGAAGTTTTAGGGTTGGGTTCGGGCTAGGGTTAGGGTTAGGGTTAGTGGACGGTTTAGGGTCCAGGTGAGGGTACGGCAACGCTTTAGGGGGAGCGTGCGTGCGAGGGCGCGGGTTAGTGTTAGCGTACGGGTTAGGATTAGGGGACGGGTGAGGGTCAGGCTTCGGGGAAGGGTTAGGGTTAGGGTTCGGGCTAGGGTTAGGGTTAGGGGACGGGGACGGTTTAGGGTCCAGGTGAGTGTACGGCAACGCTTTAGGGGGAGCGTGCGTGTGAGGGCGCGGGTGAGTGTTAGCGTACGGGTTAGGATTAGGGGACGGGTGAGGGTCAGGCTTCGGGGAAGGGTTAGGGTTAGGGTTCGGGCTAGGGTTAGGGTTAGTGGATGGGGAAGGTTTAGGGTCCAGGTGAGGGTACGGCAACGCTTTAGGGGGTGCGTGCGTGTGAGGGCGCGGGTTAGTGTTAGCGTACGGGTTAGGATTAGGGGACGGGTGAGGGTCAGGCTTCGGGGAAGGGTTAGGGTTAGGGTTCGGGCTAGGGTTAGGGTTAGGGGACGGGGACGGTTTAGGGTCCAGGTGAGGGTACGGCAACGCTTTAGGGGGAGCGTGCGTGTGAGGGCGCGGGTTAGTGTTAGCGTATGGGTTAGGATTATGGGACGGGTGAGGGTCAGGCTTTGGTGAAGGGTTAGGGTTAGGGTTCGGGCTAGGGTTAGGGTTAGGGGACGGGGACGGTTTAGGGTCCAGGTGAGGGTACGGCAACGCTTTAGGGGGAGCGTGCGTGTGAGGGCGCGGGTTAGTGTTAGCGTACGGGTTAGGATTAGGGGACGGGTGAGGGTCAGGCTTCGGGGAAGGGTTAGGGTTAGGGTTCGGGCTAGGGTTAGGGTTAGGGGACGGGGACGGTTTCGGGTCCAGGTGAGGGTACGGCAACGCTTTAGGGGGAGCGTGCATGTGAGGGCGCGGGTTAGTGTTAGCATATGGGTTAGGATTAGGGGACGGGTGAGGGTCAGGATTCGGGGAAGGGTTAGGGTTAGGGTTCGGGCTAGGGTTAGGGTTAGGGGACGGGGACGGTTTAGGGTCGAGGTGAGTGTACGGCAACGCTTTAGAGGGAGCGTGCGTGTGAGGGCACGGGTTAGTGTTAGCGTACGGGTTAGGATTAGGGGACGGGTGAGGGTCAGGTTTCGGGGAAGGGTTAGGGTTAGGGTTCGGGCTAGGGTTAGGGTTAGGGGACGGGGACGGTTTAGGGTCCAGGTGAGGGTACGGCAACGCTATAGGGGGAGCGTGCGTGTTAGGGCGCGGGTTAGTGTTAGCGTACGGGTTAGGATTAGGGGACGGGTGAGGGTCAGGCTTCGGGGAAGGGTTAGGGTTCGGGCTAGGGTTAGGGTTAGGGGACGAGGACGGTTTAGGGTCCAGGTGAGGGTACGGCAACGCTTTAGGGGGAGCGTGCGACTGAGGGCGCGGGTTAGTGTTAGCGTACGGGTTAGGATTAGGGGACGGGTGAGGGTCAGGCTTCGGGGAAGGTTTAGGGTTAGGGTTCGGGCTAGGGTTAGGGTTAGGGGACGGGGACGGTTTAGGGTCCAGGTGAGGGTACGGCAACGCTTTAGGGGGAGCGTGCGTGTGAGGGTGCGGGTTAGTGTTAGCGTACGGGTTAGGATTAGGGTACGGGTGAGGGTCAGGCTTCGGGGAAGGGTTAGGGTTAAGGTTCGGGCTAGGGTTAGGGTTAGGGGACGGGGACGGTTTAGGGTCCAGGTGAGGGTACGGCAACGCTTTAGGGGGAGCGTGCGTGTGAGGGCGCGGGTGAGTGTTAGCGTACGGGTTAGGATTAGGGGACGGGTGAGGGTCAGGCTTCGGGGAAGGGTTAGGGTTAGGGTTCGGGCTAGGGTTAGGGTTAGGGGACGGGGACGGTTTAGGGTCCAGGTGAGGGTACGGCAACGCTTTAGGGGGAGCGTGCGTGTGAGGGTGCGGGTTAGTGTTAGCGTACGGGTTAGGATTAGGGGACGGGTGAGGGTCAGGCTTCGGGGAAGGGTTAGGGTTAAGGTTCGGGCTAGGGTTAGGGTTAGGGGACGGGGACGGTTTAGGGTCCAGGTGAGGGTACGGCAATGCTTTAGGGGGAGCGTGCGTGTGAGGGCGCGGGTGAGTGTTAGCGTACGGGTTAGGATTAGGGGACGGGTGAGGGTCAGGCTTCGGGGAAGGGTTAGGGTTAGGGTTCGGGCTAGGGTTAGGGTTAGGGGACGGGGACGGTTTAGGGTCCAGGTGAGGGTACGGCAACGCTTTAGGGGGAGCGTGCGTGTGAGGGCGCGGGTGAGTGTTAGCGTACGGGTTAGGATTAGGGGACGGGTGAGGGTCAGGCTTCGGGGAAGGGTTAGGGTTAGGGTTCGGGCTAGGGTTAGGGTTAGGGGACGGGGACGGTTTAGGGTCCAGGTGAGGGTACGGCAACGCTTTAGGGAGAGCGTGCGTGTGAGGGCGCGGGTTAGTGTTAGCGTACGGGTTAGGATTAGGGGACGGGTGAGGGTCAGGCTTCGGGGAAGGGTTAGGGTTAGGGTTCGGGCTAGGGTTAGGGTTAGGGGACGGGGACGGTTTAGGGTCCAGGTGAGGGTACGGCAACGCTTTAGGGGGAGCGTGCGTGTGAGGGCGCTGGTGAGTGTTAGCGTACGGGTTAGGATTAGGGGACGGGTGAGGGTCAGGCTTCGGGGAAGGGTTAGGGTTAGGGTTCGGGCTAGGGTTAGGGTTAGGGGATGGGGAAGGTTTAGGGTCCAGGTGAGGGTACGGCAACGCTTTAGGGGGAGCGTGCGTGTGAGGGCGCGGGTTAGTGTTAGCGTACGGGTTAGGATTACGGGACGGGTGAGGGTCAGGCTTCGGGGAAGGGTTAGGGTTAGGGTTCGGGCTAGGGTTAGGGTTAGGGGACGGGGACGGTTTAGGGTCCAGGTGAGGGTACGGCAACGCTTTAGGGGAAGCGTGCGTGTGAGGGCGCGGGTTAGTGTTAGCGTACGGGTTAGGATTAGGGGACGGGTGAGGGTCAGGCTTCGGGGAAGGGTTAGGGTTAGGTTTCGGGCTAGGGTTAGGGTTAGGGGACGGGGACGGTTTAGGGTCCAGGTGAGGGTACGGCAACGCTTTAGGGGGAGCGTGCGTGTGAGGGCGCGGGTTAGTGTTAGCATACGGGTTAGGATTAGGGGACGGGTGAGGGTCAGGCTTCGGGGAAGGGTTAGGGTTAGGGTTCGGGCTAGGGTTAGGGTTAGGGGACGGGGACGGTTTCGGGTCCAGGTGAGGGTACGGCAACGCTTTAGGGGGAGCGTGCGTGTGAGGGCGCGGGTTAGTGTTAGCGTACGGGTTAGGATTAGGGGACGGGTGAGGGTCAGGCTTCGGGGAAGGGTTAGGGTTAGGGTTCGGGCTAGGGTGAGGGTTAGGGGACGGGGACGGTTTAGGGTCCAGGTGAGGGTACGGCAACGCTTTAGGGGGAGCGTGCGTGTGAGGGCGCGGGTTAGTGTTAGCGTACGGGTTAGGATTAGAGGACGGGTGAGGGTCAGGTTTCGGGGAAGGGTTAGGGTTAGGGTTCGGGCTAGGGTTAGGGTTAGGGGACGGGGACGGTTTAGGGTCCAGGTGAGGGTACGGCAACGCTATAGGGGGAGCGTGCGTGTGAGGGCGCGGGTTAGTGTTAGCGTACGGGTTAGGATTAGGGGACGGGTGAGGGTCAGGCTTCGGGGAAGGGTTAGGGTTAGGGTTCGGGCTAGGGGTAGGGTTAGGGGACGGGGACGGTTTAGGGTCCAGGTGAGGGTACGGCAACGCTTTAGGGGGAGCGTGCGTGTGAGGGCGCGGGTTAGTGTTAGCGTACGGGTTAGGATTAGGGGACGGGTGAGGGTCAGGCTTCGGGGAAGTGTTAGGGTTAGGGTTCGGGCTAGGGTTAGGGTTAGGGGACGGGGACGGTATAGGGTCCAGGTGAGGGTACGGCAACGCTTTAGGGGGAGCATGCGTGTGAGGGCGCGGGTTAGTGATAGCGTACGGGTTAGGATTAGGGGACGGGTGAGGGTCAGGCTTCGGGGAAGGGTTAGGGTTAGGGTTCGGGCTAGGGTTAGGGTTAGGGGACGGGGACGGTTTAGGGTCCAGGTGAGGGTACGGCAACGCTTTAGGGGGAGCGTGCGTGTGAGGGCGCGGGTTAGTGTTAGCGTACGGCTTAGGATTAGGGGACGGGTGAGGGTCAGGCTTCTGGGAAGGGTTAGGGTTAGGGTTCCGGCTAGGGTTAGGGTTAGGGCACGGGGACGGTTTAAGGTCCAGGTGAGGGTACGGCAACGCTTTAGGGGGAGCGTGCGTGTGAGGGCGCGTGTTAGTGTTAGCGTACGGGTTAGGATTAGGGGACGGGTGAGGGTCAGGCTTCGGGGAAGGGTTAGGATTAGGGTTCGGGCTAGGGTTAGGGTTAGGGGACGGGGACGGTTTAGGGTCCAGGTGAGGGTACGGCAACGCTTTAGGGGGAGCGTGCGTGTGAGGGCGCGGGTTAGTTTTAGCGTACGGGTTAGGATTAGGGGACGGGTGAGGGTCAGGCTTCGGGGAAGGGTTAGGGTTAGGGTTCGGGCTAGGGTTAGGGTTAGGGGACGGGGACGGTTTAGGGTCCAGGTGAGGGTAAGGCAAAGCTTTAGGGGGAGCGTGCGTGTGAGGGCGCGGGTGAGTGTCAGCGTACGGGTTAGGATTAGGGGACGGGTGAGGGTCAGGCTTCGGGGAAGGGTTAGGGTTAGGGTTCGGGCTAGGGTTAGGTTTAGGGGATGGGGAAGGTTTAGGGTCCAGGTGAGGGTACGGCAACGCTATAGGGGGAGCGTGCGTGTGAGGGCGCGGGTTAGTGTTACTGTACGGGTTAGGATTAGGGGACGGGTGAGGGTCAGGCTTCGGGGAAGGGTTAGGGTTAGGGTTCGGGCTAGGGTTAGCGTTAGGGGAAGGGGACGGTTTAGGGTCCAGTGAGGGTACGGCAACGCTTTAGGGGGAGCGTGCGTGTGAGGGCGCGGGTTAGTGTTAGCGTACGGGTTAGGATTAGGGGATGGGTGAGGGTCAGGCTTCGGGGAAGGGTTAGGGTTGGGTTCGGGCTAGGGTTAGGGTTAGGGTTAGTGGACGGTTTAGGGTCCAGGTGAGGGTACGGCAACGCTTTAGGGGGAGCGTGCGTGCGAGGGCGCGGGTTAGTGTTAGCGTACGGGTTAGGATTAGGGGACGGGTGAGGGTCAGGCTTCGGGGAAGGGTTAGGGTTAGGGTTCGGGCTAGGGTTAGGGTTAGGGGACGGGGACGGTTTCGGGTCCAGGTGAGGGTACGGCAACGCTTTAGGGGGAGCGTGCGTGTGAGGGCGCGGGTTAGTGTTAGCATACGGGTTAGGATTAGGGGACGGGTGAGGGTCAGGCTTCGGGGAAGGGTTAGGGTTAGTGTTCGGGCTAGGGTTAGGGTTAGGGGACGGGGACGGTTTAGGGTCCAGGTGAGGGTACGGCAACGCTTTAGGGGGAACGTGCGTGTGAGGGCACGGGTTAGTGTTAGCGTACGGGTTAGGATTAGGGGACGGGTGAGGGTCAGGCTTCGGGGAAGGGTTAGTGTTAGGGTTCGGGCTAGGGTTAGGGTTAGGGGACGGGGACGGTTTAGGGTCCAGGTGAGGGTACGGCAACGCTTTAGGGGGAGCGTGCGTGTGAGGGCGCGGGTGAGTGTTAGCGTACGGGTTAGGATTAGGGGACGGGTGAGGGTCAGGCTTCGGGGAAGGGTTAGGGTTAGGGTTCGGGCTAGGGTTAGGGTTAGGGGATGGGGAAGGTTTAGGGTCCAGGTGAGGGTACGGCAACGCTTTAGGGGGAGCGTGCGTTTGAGGGCGCGGGTTAGTGTTAGCGTACGGGTTAGGATTAGGGGACGGGTGAGGGTCAGGCTTCGGGGAAGGGTTAGGGTTAGGGTTCGGGCTAGGTTTAGGGTTAGGGGACGGGGACGGTTTAGGGTCCAGGTGAGGGTACGGCAACGCTTTAGGGGGAGCGTGCGTGTGAGGGCGCGGGTTAGTGTTAGCGTACGGGTTAGGATTAGGGGACGGGTGAGGGTCAGGCTTTGGGGAAGGGTTAGGGTTAGGTTTCGGGCTAGGGTTAGGGTTAGGGGATGGGGACGGTTTAGGGTCCAGGTGAGGGTACGGCAACGCTTTAGGGGGAGCGTGCGTGTGAGGGCGCGGGTTAGTGTTAGCGTACGGGTTAGGATTAGGGGACGGGTGAGGGTCAGGCTTCGGGGAAGGGTTAGGGTTAGGGTTCGGGCTAGGTTTAGGTTTAGGGGACGGGGACGGTTTCGGGTCCAGGAGAGGGTACGGCAACGCTTTAGGGGGAGCGTGCGTGTGAGGGCGCGGGTTAGTGTTAGCGTACGGCTTAGGATTAGGGGACGGGTGAGGGTCAGGCTTCTGGGAAGGGTTAGGGTTAGGGTTCCGGCTAGGGTTAGGGTTAGGGCACGAGGACGGTTTAAGGCCCAGGTGAGGGTACGGCAACGCTTTAGGGGGAGCGTGCGTGTGAGGGCGCGGGTGAGTGTTACTGTACGGGTTAGGATTAGGGGACGGGTGAGGGTCAGGCTTCGGGGAAGGGTTAGGGTTAGGGTTCGGGCTAGGGTTAGGGTTAGGGGATGGGGAAGGTTTAGGGTCCAGGTGAGGGTACGGCAACGCTTTAGGGGGAGCGTGCGTTTGAGGGCGCGGGTTAGTGTTAGCGTACGGGTTAGGATTAGGGGACGGGTGAGGGTCAGGCTTCGGGGAAGGGTTAGGGTTAGGGTTCGGGCTAGGGTTAGGGTTAGGGGACGGGGACGGTTTAGGGTCCAGGTGAGGGTACGGCAACGCTTTAGGGGGAGCGTGCGTGTGAGGGCGCGGGTTAGTGTTAGCGTACGGGTTAGGATTAGGGGATGGGTGAGGGTCAGGCTTTGGGGAAGGGTTAGGGTTAGGTTTCGGGCTAGGGTTAGGGTTAGGGGATGGGGACGGTTTAGGGTCCAGGTGAGGGTACGGCAACGCTTTAGGGGGAGCGTGCGTGTGAGGGCGCGGGTTAGTGTTAGCGTACGGGTTAGGATTAGGGGACGGGTGAGGGTCAGGCTTCGGGGAAGGGTTAGGGTTAGGGTTCCGGCTAGGGTTAGGTTTAGGGGACGGGGACGGTTTCGGGTCCAGGAGAGGGTACGGCAACGCTTTAGGGGGAGCGTGCGTGTGAGGGCGCGGGTTAGTGTTAGCGTACGGGTTAGGATTAGGGGACGGGTGAGGGTCAGGCTTCGGGGAAGGGTTAGGGTTAGGGTTCGGGCTAGGGTGAGGGTTAGGGGACGGGGACGGTTTAGGGTCCAGGTGAGGGTACGGCAACGCTTTAGGGGGAGCGTGCGTGTGAGGGCGCGGGTTAGTGTTAGCGTACGGGTTAGGATTAGGGGACGGGTGAGGGTCAGGTTTCGGGGAAGGGTTATGGTTAGGAATCGGGCTAGGGTTAGGGTTAGGGGACGGGGTCGGTTTAGGGTCCAGGTGAGGGTACGGCAACGCTTTAGGGGGAGCGTGCGTGTGAGGGCGCGTGTTAGTGTTAGCGTACGGGTTAGGATTAGGGGACGGGTGAGGGTCAGGCTTCGGGGAAGGTTTAGGGTTAGGGTTCGGGCTAGGGTTAGGGTTAGGGGACGGGGACGGTTTAGGGTCCAGGTGAGGGTACGGCAACGCTTTAGGGGGAGCGTGCGTGTGAGGGCGCGGTTTAGTGTTAGCGTACGGCTTAGGATTAGGGGACGGGTGAGGGTCAGGCTTCTGGGAAGGGTTAGGGTTAGGGTTCCGGCTAGGGTTAGGGTTAGGGCACGGGGACGGTTTAAGGTCCAGGTGAGGGTACGGCAACGCTTTAGGGGGAGCGTGCGTGTGAGGGCGCGGGTTAGTGTTACTGTACGGGTTAGGATTAGGGGACGGGTGAGGGTCAGGCTTCGGGGAAGGGTTAGGGTTAGGGTTCGGGCTAGGGTTAGGGTTAGGGGACGGGGACGGTTTAGGGTCCAGGTGAGGGTACGGCAACGCTTTAGGGGGAGCGTGCGTGTGAGGGCGCGGGTGAGTGTCAGCGTACGGGTTAGGATTAGGGCACGGGTGAGGGTCAGGCTTCGGGGAAGGGTTAGGGTTAGGGTTCGGGCTAGGGTTAGGGTTAGGGGACGGGGACGGTTTAGGGTCCAGGTGAGGGTACGGCAACGTTTTAGGGGGAGCGTGCGTGTGAGGGCGCGGGTTAGTGTTAGCGTACGGGTTAGGATTAGGGGACGGGTGAGGGTCAGGCTTCGGGGAAGGGTTAGGGTTAGGGTTCGGGCTAGGTTTAGGGTTAGGGCACGGGGACGGTTTAAGGTCCAGGTGAGGGTACGGCAACGCTTTAGGGGGAGCGTGCGTGTGAGGGCGCGTGTTAGTGTTAGCGTACGGGTTAGGATTAGGGGACGGGTGAGGGTCAGGCTTCGGGGAAGGGTTAGGATTAGGGTTCGGGCTAGGGTTAGGGTTAGGGGACGGGGACGGTTTAGGGTCCAGGTGAGGGTACGGCAACGCTTTAGGGGGAGCGTGCGTGTGAGGGCGCGGGTTAGTGTTACTGTACGGGTTAGGATTAGGGGACGGGTGAGGGTCAGGCTTTGTGGAAGGGTTAGGGTTAGGGTTCGGGCTAGGGTTAGGGTTAGGGGACGGGGACGGTTTAGGGTCCAGGTGAGGGTACGGCAACGCTTTAGGGGGAGCGTGCGTGTGAGGGCGCGGGTGAGTGTTAGCGTACGGGTTAGGATTAGGGGACGGGTGAGGGTCAGGCTTCGGGGAAGGGTTAGGGTTAGGGTTCGGGCTAGTGTTAGGGTTAGGGGACGGGGACGGTTTCGGGTCCAGGTGAGGGTACGGCAACGCTTTAGGGGGAGCGTGCGTGTGAGGGCGCGGGTGAGTGTTAGCGTACGGGTTAGGATTAGGGGACGGGTGAGGGTCAGGCTTCGGGGAAGGGTTAGGGTTAGGGTTCGGGCTAGGGTTAGGGTTAGGGGACGGGGACGGTTTCGGGTCCAGGTGAGGGTACGGCAACGCTTTAGGGGGAGCGTGCGTGTGAGGGCGCGGGTTAGTGTTAGCATACGGGTTAGGATTAGGGGACGGGTGAGGGTCAGGCTTCGGGGAAGGGTTAGGGTTAGTGTTCGGGCTAGGGTTAGGGTTAGGGGACGGGGACGGTTTAGGGTCCAGGTGAGGGTACGGCAACGCTTTAGGGGGAACGTGCGTGTGAGGGCACGGGTTAGTGTTAGCGTACGGGTTAGGATTAGGGGACGGGTGAGGGTCAGGTTTCGGGGAAGGGTTAGTGTTAGGGTTCGGGCTAGGGTTAGGGTTAGGGGACGGGGACGGTTTAGGGTCCAGGTGAGGGTACGGCAACGCTTTAGGGGGAGCGTGCGTGTGAGGGCGCGGGTGAGTGTTAGCGTACGGGTTAGGATTAGGGGACGGGTGAGGGTCAGGCTTCGGGGAAGGGTTAGGGTTAGGGTTCGGGCTAGGGTTAGGGTTAGGGGATGGGGAAGGTTTAGGGTCCAGGTGAGGGTACGGCAACGCTTTAGGGGGAGCGTGCGTTTGAGGGCGCGGGTTAGTGTTAGCGTACGGGTTAGGATTAGGGGACGGGTGAGGGTCAGGCTTCGGGGAAGGGTTAGGGTTAGGGTTCGGGCTAGGTTTAGGGTTAGGGGACGGGGACGGTTTAGGGTCCAGGTGAGGGTACGGCAACGCTTTAGGGGGAGCGTGCGTGTGAGGGCGCGGGTTAGTGTTAGCGTACGGGTTAGGATTAGGGGACGGGTGAGGGTCAGGCTTTGGGGAAGGGTTAGGGTTAGGTTTCGGGCTAGGGTTAGGGTTAGGGGATGGGGACGGTTTAGGGTCCAGGTGAGGGTACGGCAACGCTTTAGGGGGAGCGTGCATGTGAGGGCGCGGGTTAGTGTTAGCGTACGGGTTAGGATTAGGGGACGGGTGAGGGTCAGGCTTCGGGGAAGGGTTAGGGTTAGGGTTCGGGCTAGGTTTAGGTTTAGGGGACGGGGACGGTTTCGGGTCCAGGAGAGGGTACGGCAACGCTTTAGGGGGAGCGTGCGTGTGAGGGCGCGGGTTAGTGTTAGCGTACGGCTTAGGATTAGGGGACGGGTGAGGGTCAGGCTTCTGGGAAGGGTTAGGGTTAGGGTTCCGGCTAGGGTTAGGGTTAGGGCACGAGGACGGTTTAAGGCCCAGGTGAGGGTACGGCAACGCTTTAGGGGGAGCGTGCGTGTGAGGGCGCGGGTTAGTGTTACTGTACGGGTTAGGATTAGGGGACGGGTGAGGGTCAGGCTTCGGGGAAGGGTTAGGGTTAGGGTTCGGGCTAGGGTTAGGGTTAGGGGATGGGGAAGGTTTAGGGTCCAGGTGAGGGTACGGCAACGCTTTAGGGGGAGCGTGCGTTTGAGGGCGCGGGTTAGTGTTAGCGTACGGGTTAGGATTAGGGGACGGGTGAGGGTCAGGCTTCGGGGAAGGGTTAGGGTTAGGGTTCGGGCTAGGGTTAGGGTTAGGGGACGGGGACGGTTTAGGGTCCAGGTGAGGGTACGGCAACGCTTTAGGGGGAGCGTGCGTGTGAGGGCGCGGGTTAGTGTTAGCGTACGGGTTAGGATTAGGGGATGGGTGAGGGTCAGGCTTTGGGGAAGGGTTAGGGTTAGGTTTCGGGCTAGGGTTAGGGTTAGGGGATGGGGACGGTTTAGGGTCCAGGTGAGGGTACGGCAACGCTTTAGGGGGAGCGTGCGTGTGAGGGCGCGGGTTAGTGTTAGCGTACGGGTTAGGATTAGGGGACGGGTGAGGGTCAGGCTTCGGGGAAGGGTTAGGGTTAGGGTTCCGGCTAGGGTTAGGTTTAGGGGACGGGGACGGTTTCGGGTCCAGGAGAGGGTACGGCAACGCTTTAGGGGGAGCGTGCGTGTGAGGGCGCGGGTTAGTGTTAGCGTACGGGTTAGGATTAGGGGACGGGTGAGGGTCAGGCTTCGGGGAAGGGTTAGGGTTAGGGTTCGGGCTAGGGTGAGGGTTAGGGGACGGGGACGGTTTAGGGTCCAGGTGAGGGTACGGCAACGCTTTAGGGGGAGCGTGCGTGTGAGGGCGCGGGTTAGTGTTAGCGTACGGGTTAGGATTAGGGGACGGGTGAGGGTCAGGTTTCGGGGAAGGGTTAGGGTTAGGAATCGGGCTAGGGTTAGGGTTAGGGGACGGGGTCGGTTTAGGGTCCAGGTGAGGGTACGGCAACGCTTTAGGGGGAGCGTGCGTGTGAGGGCGCGGGTTAGTGTTAGCGTACGGGTTAGGATTAGGGGACGGGTGAGGGTCAGGCTTCGGGGAAGGTTTAGGGTTAGGGTTCGGGCTAGGGTTAGGGTTAGGGGACGGGGACGGTTTAGGGTCCAGGTGAGGGTACGGCAACGCTTTAGGGGGAGCGTGCGTGTGAGGGCGCGGTTTAGTGTTAGCGTACGGCTTAGGATTAGGGGACGGGTGAGGGTCAGGCTTCTGGGAAGGGTTAGGGTTAGGGTTCCGGCTAGGGTTAGGGTTAGGGCACGGGGACGGTTTAAGGTCCAGGTGAGGGTACGGCAACGCTTTAGGGGGAGCGTGCGTGTGAGGGCGCGGGTTAGTGTTACTGTACGGGTTAGGATTAGGGGACGGGTGAGGGTCAGGCTTCGGGGAAGGGTTAGGGTTAGGGTTCGGGCTAGGGTTAGGGTTAGGGGACGGGGACGGTTTAGGGTCCAGGTGAGGGTACGGCAACGCTTTAGGGGGAGCGTGCGTGTGAGGGCGCGGGTTAGTGTTACTGTACGGGTTAGGATTAGGGGACGGGTGAGGGTCAGGCTTCGGGGAAGGGTTAGGGTTAGGGTTCGGGCTAGGGTTAGGGTTAGGGGACGGGGACGGTTTAGGGTCCAGGTGAGGGTACGGCAACGCTTTAGGGGGAGCGTGCGTGTGAGGGCGCGGGTTAGTGTTACTGTACGGGTTAGGATTAGGGGACGGGTGAGGGTCAGGATTCGGGGAAGGGTTAGGGTTAGGGTTCGGGCTAGGGTTAGGGTTAGGGGACGGGGACGGTTTAGGGTCCAGGTGAGGGTACGGCAACGCTTTAGGGGGAGCGTGCGTGTGAGGGCACGGGTTAGTGTTAGCGTACGGGTTAGGATTAGGGGACGGCTGAGGGTCAGGTTTCGGGGAAGGGTTAGGGTTAGGGTTCGGGCTAGGGTTAGGGTTAGGGGACGGGGACGGTTTAGGGTCCAGGTGAGGGTACGGCAACGCTATAGGGGGAGCGTGCGTGTGAGGGCGCGGGTTAGTGTTAGCGTACGGGTTAGGATTAGGGGACGGGTGAGGGTCAGGCTTCGGGGAAGGGTTAGGGTTAGGGTTCGGGCTAGGGTTAGGTTTAGGGGACAGGGACGGTTTAGGGTCCAGGTGAGGGTACGGCAACGCTTTAGGGGGAGCGTGCGTGTGAGGGCGCGGGTTAGTGTTAGCGTACGGGTTAGGATTAGGGGACGGGTGAGGGTCAGGCTTCGGGGAAGGGTTAGGGTTCGGGCTAGGGTTAGGGTTAGGGGACGGGGACGGTTTAGGGTCCAGTTGAGGGTACGACAACGCTTTAGGGGGAGCGTGAGTGTGAGTGCGCGGGTTAGTGTTAGCGTACGGGTTAGGATTAGGGGACGGGTGAGGGTCAGGCTTCGGGGAAGGGTTAGGGTTCGGGCTAGGGTTAGGGTTAGGGGACGAGGACGGTTTAGGGTCCAGGTGAGGGTACGGCAACGCTTTAGGGGGAGCGTGCGAGTGAGGGCGCGGGTTAGTGTTAGCGTACGGGTTAGGATTAGGGGACGGGTGAGGGTCAGGCTTCGGGGAAGGTTTAGGGTTAGGGTTCGGGCTAGGGTTAGGGTTAGGGGACGGGGACGGTTTAGGGTCCAGGTGAGGGTACGGCAACGCTTTAGGGGGAGCGTGCGTGTGAGGGTGCGGGTTAGTGTTAGCGTACGGGTTAGGACTAGGGGACGGGTGAGGGTCAGGCTTCGGGGAAGGGTTAGGGTTAAGGTTCGGGCTAGGGTTAGGGTTAGGGGACGGGGACGGTTTAGGGTCCAGGTGAGGTTACGGCAACGCTTTAGGGGGAGCGTGCGTGTGAGGGCGCGGGTGAGTGTTAGCGTACGGGTTAGGATTAGGGGACGGGTGAGGGTCAGGCTTCGGGGAAGGGTTAGGGTTAGGGTTCGGGCTAGGGTTAGGGTTAGGGGACGGGGACGGTTTAGGGTCCAGGTGAGGGTACGGCAACGCTTTAGGGGGAGCGTGCGTGTGAGGGCGCGGGTTAGTGTTAGCGTACGGGTTAGGATTAGGGGACGGGTGAGGGTCAGGCTTCGGGGAAGGGTTAGGGTTAGGGTTCGGGCTAGGGTTAGGGTTAGGGGATGGGGACGGTTTAGGGTCCAGGTGAGGGTACGGCAACGCTTTAGGGGGAGCGTGCGTGTGAGGGCGCGGGTTAGTGTTAGCGTACGGGTTAGAATTAGGGGACGGGTGAGGGTCAGGCTTCGGGGAAGTGTTAGGGTTAGGGTTCGGGCTAGGGTTTGGGTTAGGGGACGGGGACGGTATAGGGTCCAGGTGAGGGTATGGCAACGCTTTAGGGGGAGCGTGCGTGTGAGGGCGAGGGTTAGTGATAGCGTACGGGTTAGGATTAGGGGACGGGTGAGGGTCAGGCTTCGGGGAAGGGTTAGGGTTAGGGTTCGGGCTAGGGTTAGGGTTAGGGGACGGGGACGGTTTAGGGTCCAGGTGAGGGTACGGCAACGCTTTAGGGGGAGCGTGCATGTGAGGGCGCGGTTTAGTGTTAGCGTACGGCTTAGGATTAGGGGACGGGTGAGGGTCAGGCTTCTGGGAAGGGTTAGGGTTAGGGTTCCGGCTAGGGTTAGGGTTAGGGCACGGGGACGGTTTAAGGTCCAGGTGAGGGTACGGCAACGCTTTAGGGGGAGCGTGCGTGTGAGGGCGCGGGTTAGTGTTACTGTACGGGTTAGGATTAGGGGACGGGTGAGGGTCAGGCTTCGGGGAAGGGTTAGGGTTAGGGTTCGGGCTAGGGTTAGGGTTAGGGGACGGGGACGGTTTAGGGTCCAGGTGAGGGTACGGCAACGCTTTAGGGGGAGCGTGCGTGTGAGGGCGCGGGTGAGTGTCAGCGTACGGGTTAGGATTAGGGGACGGGTGAGGGTCAGGCTTCGGGGAAGGGTTAGGGTTAGGGTTCGGGCTAGGGTTAGGGTTAGGGGACGGGGACGGTTTAGGGTCCAGGTGAGGGTACGGCAACGTTTTAGGGGGAGCGTGCGTGTGAGGGCGCGGGTTAGTGTTAGCGTACGGGTTAGGATTAGGGGACGGGTGAGGGTCAGGCTTCGGGGAAGGGTTAGGGTTAGGGTTCGGGCTAGGTTTAGGGTTAGGGCACGGGGACGGTTTAAGGTCCAGGTGAGGGTTCGGCAACGCTTTAGGGGGAGCGTGCGTGTGAGGGCGCGTGTTAGTGTTAGCGTACGGGTTAGGATTAGGGGACGGGTGAGGGTCAGGCTTCGGGAAAGGGTTAGGATTAGGGTTCGGGCTAGGGTTAGGGTTAGGGGACGGGGACGGTTTAGGGTCCAGGTGAGGGTACGGCAACGCTTTAGGGGGAGCGTGCGTGTGAGGGCGCGGGTTAGTGTTAGCGTACGGGTTAGGATTAGGGGACGGGTGAGGGTCAGGCTTCGGGGAAGGGTTAGGGTTAGGGTTCGGGCTAGGGTTAGGGTTAGGGGACGGGGACGGTTTAGGGTCCAGGTGAGGGTACGGCAAAGCTTTAGGGGGAGCGTGCGTGTGAGGGCGCGGGTGAGTGTCAGCGTACGGGTTAGGATTAGGGGACGGGTGAGGGTCAGGCTTCGGGGAAGGGTTAGGGTTAGGGTTCGGGCTAGGGTTAGGTTTAGGGGATGGGGAAGGTTTAGGGTCCAGGTGAGGGTACGGCAACGCTTTAGGGGGAGCGTGCGTGTGAGGGCGCGGGTTAGTGTTACTGTACGGGTTAGGATTAGGGGACGGGTGAGGGTCAGGCTTTGTGGAAGGGTTAGGGTTAGGGTTCGGGCTAGGGTTAGGGTTAGGGGACGGGGACGGTTTAGGGTCCAGGTGAGGGTACGGCAACGCTTTAGGGGGAGCGTGCGTGTGAGGGCGCGGGTGAGTGTTAGCGTACGGGTTAGGATTAGGGGACGGGTGAGGGTCAGGCTTCGGGGAAGGGTTAGGGTTAGGTTTCGGGCTAGGGTTAGGGTTAGGGGACGGGGACGGTTTAGGGTCCAGGTGAGGGTACGGCAACGCTTTAGGGGGAGCGTGCGTGTGAGGGCGCGGGTTAGTGTTAGCGTACGGGTTAGGATTAGGGGACGGGTGAGGGTCAGGCATCGGGGAAAGGTTAGGGTTAGGGTTCGGGCTAGGGTTAGGGTTAGGGGACGGGGACGGTTTAGGGTCCAGGTGAGGGTACGGCAACGTTTTAGGGGGAGCGTGCGTGTGAGGGCGCGGGTTAGTGTTAGCGTACGGGTTAGGATTAGGGGACGGGTGAGGGTCAGGCTTCGGGGAAGGGTTAGGGTTAGGGTTCGGGCTAGGGTTAGGGTTAGGGGACGGGGACGGTTTAGGGTCCAGGTGAGGGTACGGCAACGCTTTAGGGGGAGCGTGCGTGTGAGGGCGCGGGTTAGTGTTAGCGTACGGGTTAGGATTAGGGGACGGGTGAGGGTCAGGCTTCTGGGAAGGGTTAGGGTTAGGGTTTGGGCTAGGGTTAGGGTTAGGGGACTGGGACGGTTTAGGGTCCAGGTGAGGGTACGGCAACGTTTTAGGGGGAGTGTGCGTGTGAGGGCGCGGGTTAGTGTTAGCGTACGGGTTAGGATTAGGGGACGGGTGAGGGTCAGGCTTCGGGGAAGGGTTAGGGTTAGGGTTCGGTCTAGGGTTAGGGTTAGGGGACGGGGACGGTTTAGGGTCCAGGTGAGTGTATGGCAACCCTTTAGGGGGAGCGTGCGTGTGAGGGCGCGGGTGAGTGTTAGCGTACGGGTTAGGATTAGGGGACGGGTGAGGGTCAGGCTTCGGGGAAGGGTTAGGGTTAGGGTTCGGGCTAGGGTTAGGTTTAGGGGATGGGGAAGCTTTAGGGTCCAGGTGAGGGTACGGCAACGCTATAGGGGGAGCGTGCGTGTGAGGGCGCGGGTTAGTGTTACTGTACGGGTTAGGATTAGGGGACGGGTGAGGGTCAGGCTTCGGGGAAGGGTTAGGGTTAGGGTTCGGGCTAGGGTTAGGGTTAGGGGACAGGGACGGTTTAGGGTCCAGGTGAGGGTACGGCAACGCTTTAGGGGGAGCGTGCGTGTGAGGGCGCGGGTTAGTGTTAGCGTACGGGTTAGGATTAGGGGACGGGTGAGGGTCAGGCTTCGGGGAAGGGTTAGGGTTCGGGCTAGGGTTAGGGTTAGGGGACGGGGACGGTTTAGGGTCCAGTTGAGGGTACGACAACGCTTTAGGGGGAGCGTGAGTGTGAGGGCGCGGGTTAGTGTTAGCGTACGGGTTAGGATTAGGGGACGGGAGAGGGTCAGGCTTCGGGGAAGGGTTAGGGTTCGGGCTAGGGTTAGGGTTAGGGGACGAGGACGGTTTAGGGTCCAGGTGAGGGTACGGCAACGCTTTAGGGGGAGCGTGCGAGTGAGGGCGCGGGTTAGTGTTAGCGTACGGGTTAGGATTAGGGGACGGGTGAGGGTCAGGCTTCGGGGAAGGTTTAGGGTTAGGGTTCGGGCTAGGTTTAGGGTTAGGGGACGGGGACGGTTTAGGGTCCAGGTGAGGGTACGGCAACGCTTTAGGGGGAGCGTGCGTGTGAGGGCGCGGGTGAGTGTTAGCGTACGGGTTAGGATTAGGGGACGGGTGAGGGTCAGGCTTCGGGGAAGGGTTAGGGTTAGGGTTCGGGCTAGGGTTAGGGTTAGGGGACGGGGACGGTTTAGGGTCCAGGTGAGGGTACGGCAACGCTTTAGGGGGAGCGTGCGTGTGAGGGCGCGGGTTAGTGTTAGCGTACGGGTTAGGATTAGGGGACGGGTGAGGGTCAGGCTTCGGGGAAGGGTTAGGGTTAGGGTTCGGGCTAGGGTTAGGGTTAGGGGATGGGGACGGTTTAGGGTCCAGGTGAGGGTACGGCAACGCTTTAGGGGGAGCGTGCGTGTGAGGGCGCGGGTTAGTCTTAGCGTACGGGTTAGAATTAGGGGACGGGTGAGGGTCAGGCTTCGGGGAAGGGTTAGGGTTAGGGTTCGGGCTAGGGTTAGGGTTAGGGGACGGGGACGGTTTAGGGTCCAGGTGAGGGTACGGCAACGCTTTAGGGGGAGCGTGAGTGTGAGGGCGCGGGTTAGTGTTAGCGAACGGGTTAGGATTAGGGGACGGGTGAGGGTCAGGCTTCGGGGAAGGGTTAGGGTTAAGGTTCGGGCTAGGGTTAGGGTTAGGGGACGGGGACGGTTTAGGGTCCTGGTGAGGGTACGGCAACGCTTTAGGGGGAGCGTGCGTGTGAGGGCGCGGGTGAGTGTTAGCGTACGGGATAGGATTAGGGGACGGGTGAGGGTCAGGCTTCGGGGAAGGGTTAGGGTTAGGGTTCGGGCTAGGGTTAGGGTTAGGGGACGGGGACGGTTTAGGGTCCAGGTGAGGGTACGGCAATGCTTTAGGGGGAGCGTGCGTGTGAGGGCGTGGGTTAGTGTTAGCGTACGGGTTAGGATTAGGGGACGGGTGAGGGTCAGGCATCGGGGAAGGGTTAGGGTTAGGGTTCGGGCTAGGGTTAGGGTTAGGGGACGGGGACGGTTTAGGGTCCAGGTGAGGGTACGGCAACGTTTTAGGGGGAGCGTGCGTGTGAGGGCGCGGGTTAGTGTTAGCGTACGGGTTAGGATTAGGGGACGGGTGAGGGTCAGGCTTCGGGGAAGGGTTAGGGTTCGGGCTAGGGTTAGGGTTAGGGGACGGGGACGGTTTAGGGTCCAGGTGAGGGTACGGCAACGCTTTAGGGGGAGCGTGCGTGTGAGGGCGCGGGTTAGTGTTAGCGTACGGGTTAGGATTAGGGGACGGGTGAGGGTCAGGCTTCTGGGAAGGGTTAGGGTTAGGGTTTGGGCTAGGGTTAGGGTTAGGGGACGGGGACGGTTTAGGGTCCAGGTGAGGGTACGGCAACGTTTTAGGGGGAGCGTGCGTGTGAGGGCGCGGGTTAGTGTTAGCGTACGGGTTAGGATTAGGTGACGGGTGTGGGTCAGGCTTCGGGGAAGGGTTAGGGTTAGGGTTCGGTCTAGGGTTAGGGTTAGGGGACGGGGACGGTTTAGGGTCCAGGTGAGTGTACGGCAACCCTTTAGGGGGAGCGTGCGTGTGAGGGCGCGGGTGAGTGTTAGCGTACGGGTTAGGATTAGGGGACGGGTGAGGGTCAGGCTTCGGGGAAGGGTTAGGGTTAGGGTTCGGGCTAGGGTTAGGGTTAGGGGATGGGGAAGGTTTAGGGTCCAGGTGAGTGTACGGCAACGCTTTAGGGGGAGCGTGCGTGTGAGGGCGCGTGTTAGTGTTAGCATACGGGTTAGGATTAGGGGACGGGTGACGGTCAGGATTCGGGGAAGGGTTAGGGTTAGGGTTCGGGCTAGGGTTAGGGTTAGGGGACGGGGATGGTTTAGGGTCCAGGTGAGGGTACGGCAACGCTTTAGGGGGAGCGTGCGTGTGAGGGCACGGGTTAGTGTTAGCGTACGGGTTAGGATTAGGGGACGGGTGAGGGTCAGGTTTCGGGGAAGGGTTAGGGTTAGGGTTCGGGCTAGGGTTAGTGTTAGGGGACGGGGACGGTTTAGGGTCCAGGTGAGGGTACGGCAACGCTATAGGGGGAGCGTGCGTGTGAGGGCGCGGGTTAGTGTTAGCGTACGGGTTAGGATTAGGGGACGGGTGAGGGTTAGGTTTCGGGGAAGGGTTAGGGTTAGGGTTCGGGCTAGCGTTAGGGTTAGGGGACAGGGACAGTTTAGGGTCCAGGTGAGGGTACGGCAACGCTTTAGGGGGAGCGTGCGTGTGAGGGCGCGGGTTAGTGTTAGCCTACGGGTTAGGATTAGGGGACGGGTGAGGGTCAGGCTTCGGGGAAGGGTTAGGGTTCGGGCTAGGGTTAGGGTTAGGGGACGGGGACGGTTTAGGGTCCAGTTGAGGGTACGACAACGCTTTAGGGGGAGCGTGAGTGTGAGGGCGCGGGTTAGTGTTAGCGTACGGGTTAGGATTAGGGGACGGGTGAGGGTCAGGCTTCGGGGAAGGGTTAGGGTTAAGGTTCGGGCTAGGGTTAGGGTTAGGGGACGGGGACGGTTTAGGGTCCAGGTGAGGGTACGGCAACGCTTTAGGGGGAGCGTGCGTGTGAGGGCGCGGGTGAGTGTTAGCGTACGGGTTAGGATTAGGGGACGGGTGAGGGTCAGGCTTCGGGGAAGGGTTAGGGTTAGGGTTCGGGCTAGGGTTAGGGTTAGGGGACGGGGACGGTTTAGGGTCCAGGTGAGGGTACGGCAACGCTTTAGGGGGAGCGTGCGTGTGAGGGCGCGGGTTAGTGTTAGCGTACGGGTTAGGATTAGGGGACGGGTGAGGGTCAGGCTTCTGGGAAGGGTTAGGGTTAGGGTTTGGGCTAGGGTTAGGGTTAGGGGACGGGGACGGTTTAGGGTCCAGGTGAGGGTACGGCAACGCTTTAGGGGGAGCGTGCGTGTGAGGGCGCGGGTTAGTGTTAGCGTACGGGTTAGGATTAGGGGACGGGTGAGGGTTAGGCTTCGGGGAAGGGTTAGGGTTAGGGTTCGGGCTAGCGTTAGGGTTAGGGGACAGGGACAGTTTAGGGTCCAGGTGAGGGTACGGCAACGCTTTAGGGGGAGCGTGCGTGTGAGGGCGCGGGTTAGTGTTAGCCTACGGGTTAGGATTAGGGGACGGGTGAGGGTCAGGCTTCGGGGAAGGGTTAGGCTTCGGGCTAGGGTTAGGGTTAGGGGACGGGGACGGTTTAGGGTCCAGTTGAGGGTACGACAACGCTTTAGGGGGAGCGTGAGTGTGAGGGCGCGGGTTAGTGTTAGCGTACGGGTTAGGATTAGGGGACGGGTGAGGGTCAGGCTTCGGGGAAGGGTTAGGGTTAAGGTTCGGGCTAGGGTTAGGGTTAGGGGACGGGGACGGTTTAGGGTCCAGGTGAGGGTACGGCAACGCTTTAGGGGGAGCGTGCGTGTGAGGGCGCGGGTGAGTGTTAGCGTACGGGTTAGGATTAGGGGACGGGTGAGGGTCAGGCTTCGGGGAAGGGTTAGGGTTAGGGTTCGGGCTAGGGTTAGGGTTAGGGGACGGGGACGGTTTAGGGTCCAGGTGAGGGTACGGCAACGCTTTAGGGGGAGCGTGCGTGTGAGGGCGCGGGTTAGTGTTAGCGTACGGGTTAGGATTAGGGGACGGGTGAGGGTCAGGCTTCGGGGAAGGGTTAGGGTTAGGGTTCGGGCTAGGGTTAGGGTTAGGGGACGGGGACGGTTTAGGGTCCTGGTGAGGGTACGGCAACGCTTTAGGGGGAGCGTGCGTGTGAGGGCGCGGGTGAGTGTTAGCGTACGGGTTAGGATTAGGGGACGGGTGAGGGTCAGGCTTCGGGGAAGGGTTAGGGTTAGGGTTCGGGCTAGGGTTAGGGTTAGGGGACGGGGACGGTTTAGGGTCCAGGTGAGGGTACGGCAACGCTTTAGGGGTAGCGTGCGTGTGAGGGCGCGGGTTAGTGTTAGCGTACGGGTTAGGATTAGGGGACGGGTGAGGGTCAGGCATCGGGGAAGGGTTAGGGTTAGGGTTCGGGCTAGGGTTAGGTTTGGGGACGGGGACGGTTTAGGGTCCAGGTGAGGGTACGGCAACGTTTTAGGGGGAGCGTGCGTGTGAGGGCGCGGGTTAGTGTTAGCGTACGGGTTAGGATTAGGGGACGGGTGAGGGTCAGGCTTCGGGGAAGGGTTAGGGTTCGGGCTAGGGTTAGGGTTAGGGGACGGGGACGGTTTAGGGTCCAGGTGAGGGTACGGCAACGCTTTAGAGGGAGCGTGCGTGTGAGGGCGCGGGTTAGTGTTAGCGTACGGGTTAGGATTAGGGGACGGGTGAGGGTCAGGCTTCTGGGAAGGGTTAGGGTTAGGGTTTGGGCTAGGGTTAGGGTTAGGGGACGGGGACGGTTTAGGGTCCAGGTGAGGGTACGGCAACGTTTTAGGGGGAGCGTGCGTGTGAGGGCGCGGGTTAGTGTTAGCGTACGGGTTAGGATTAGGTGACGGGTGTGGGTCAGGCTTCGGGGAAGGGTTAGAGTTAGGGTTCGGTCTAGGGTTAGGGTTAGGGGACGGGGACGGTTTAGGGTCCAGGTGAGGGTACGGCAACGCTTTAGGGGGAGCGTGCGTGTGAGGGCGCGGGTTAGTGTTAGCGTTCGGGTTAGGATTAGGGGACGGGTGAGGGTCAGGCTTCGGGGAAGGGTTAGGGTTAGGGTTCGGGCTAGGGTTAGGGTTAGGGGACGGGGACGGTTTAGGGTCCAGGTGAGGGTACGGCAACCCTTTAGGGGGAGCGTGCGTGTGAGGGCGCGGATGAGTGTTAGCGTACGGGTTAGGATTAGGGGACGGGTGAGGGTCAGGCTTCGGGGAAGGGTTAGGGTTAGGGTTCGGGCTAGGGTTAGGGTTAGGGGACGGGGACGGTTTAGGGTCCAGGTGAGGGTACGGCAATGCTTTAGGGGGAGCGTGCGTGTGAGGGCGGTGGTGAGTGTTAGCGTTCGGGTTAGGATTAGGGGACGGGTGAGGGTCAGGCTTCGGGGAAGGGTTAGGGTTAGGGTTCGGGCTAGGGTTAGGGTTAGGGGACGGGGACGGTTTAGGGTCCAGGTGAGGGTACGGCAATGCTTTAGGGGGAGCGTGCGTGTGAGGGCGCGGGTTAGTGTTAGCGTACGGGTTAGGATTAGGGGACGGGTGAGGGTCAGGCTTCGGGGAAGGGTTAGGGTTAGGGTTCGGGCTAGGGTTAGGGTTAGGGGACGGGGATGGTTTAGGGTCCAGGTGAGGGTACGGCAACGCTTTAGGGGGAGCGTGCGTGTGAGGGCGCGGGTTAGTGATAGCGTACGGGTTAGGATTAGGGGACGGGTGAGGGTCAGGCTTCGGGGAAGGGTTAGGGTTAGGGTTCGGGCTAGGGTTAGGGTTAGGGGACGGGGACGGTTTAGGGTCCAGGTGAGGGTACGGCAACGCTTTAGGGGGAGCGTGCGTGTGAGGGCGCGGGTTAGTGTTAGCGTACGGGTTAGGATTAGGGGACGGGTGAGGGTCAGGCTTCGGGGAAGGGTTAGGGTTAGGGTTCGGGCTAGGGTTAGGGTTATGGGACGGAGACGGTTTAGGGTCCAGGTGAGGGTACGGCAACGTTTTAGGGGGAGCGAGCGTGTGAGGGCGCGGGTTAGTGTTAGCGTACGGGTTAGGATTAGGGGACGGGTGAGGGCCAGGCTTCGGGGAAGGGTTAGGGTTAGGGTTCGGGCTAGGGTTAGGGTTAGGGGACGGGGACGGTTTAGGGTCCAGGTGAGGGTACGGCAACGCTTTAGGGGGAGTGTGCGTGTGAGGGCGCGTGTTAGTGATAGCGTACGGGTTAGGATTAGGGGACGGGTGAGGGTCAGGCTTCGGGGAAGTGTTAGGATTAGGGTTCGGGCTAGGGATAGGGTTAGGGGACGGGGACGGTTTAGGGTCCAGGTGAGGGTACGGCAACGCTTTAGGGGGAGCGTGCGTGTGAGGGCGCGGGTTAGTGTTAGCGTACGGGTTAGGATTAGGGGACGGGTGAGGGTCAGGCTTCGGGGAAGTGTTAGGGTTAGGGTTCGGGCTAGGGTTAGGGTTAGGGGACGGGGACGGTTTAGGGTCCAGGTGAGGGTACGGCAACGCTTTAGGGGGAGCGTGCGTGTGAGGGCGCGGGTGAGTGTTAGCGTACGGGTTAGGATTAGGGGACGGGTGAGGGTCAGGCTTCGGGGAAGGGTTAGGGTTAGGGTTCGGGCTAGGGTTAGGGTTAGGGGATGGGGAAGGTTTAGGGTCCAGGTGAGGGTACGGCAACGCTTTAGGGGGAGCGTGCGTTTGAGGGCGCGGGTTAGTGTTAGCGTACGGGTTAGCATTAGGGGACGGGTGAGGGTCAGGCTTCGGGAAGGGTTAGGGTTAGGGTTCGGGCTAGGGTTAGGGTTAGGGGACGGGGACGGTTTAGGGTCCAGGTGAGGGTACGGCAACGCTTTAGGGGGAGCGTGCGTGTGAGGGCGCGGGTTAGTGTTAGCGTACGGGTTAGGATTAGGGGACGGGTGAGGGTCAGGCTTTGGGGAAGGGTTAGGGTTAGGTTTCGGGCTAGGGTTAGGGTTAGGGGATGGGGACGGTTTAGGGTCCAGGTGAGGGTACGGCAACGCTTTAGGGGGAGCGTGCGTGTGAGGGCGCGGGTTAGTGTTAGCGTACGGGTTAGGATTAGGGGACGGGTGAGGGTCAGGCTTCGGGGAAGGGTTAGGGTTAGGGTTCGGGCTAGGGTTAGGTTTAGGGGACGGGGACGGTTTCGGGTCCAGGAGAGGGTACGGCAACGCTTTAGGGGGAGCGTGCGTGTGAGGGCGCGGGTTAGTGTTAGCGTACGGGTTAGGATTAGGGGACGGGTGAGGGTCAGGCTTCGGGGAAGGGTTAGGGTTAGGGTTCGGGCTAGGGTGAGGGTTAGGGGACGGGGACGGTTTAGGGTCCAGGTGAGGGTACGGCAAAGCTTTAGGGCGAGCGTGCGTGTGAGGGCGCGGGTGAGTGTCAGCGTACGGGTTAGGATTAGGGGACGGGTGAGGGTCAGGCTTCGGGGAAGGGTTAGGGTTAGGGTTCGGGCTAGGGTTAGGGTTAGGGGATGGGGAAGGTTTAGGGTCCAGGTGAGGGTACGGCAATGCTTTAGGGGGAGCGTGCGTGTGAGGGCGCGGGTTAGTGTTAGCGTACGGGTTAGGATTAGGGGACGGGTGAGGGTCAGGCTTCGGGGAAGGGTTAGGGTTAGGGTTCGGGCTAGGGTTAGGGTTAGGGGACGGGGACGGTTTAGGGTCCAGGTGAGGGTACGGCAACGCTTTAGGGGGAGCGTGCGTGTGAGGGCGCGGGTTAGTGTTAGCGTACGCGTTAGGATTAGGGGACGGGTGAGGGTCAGGCTTCGGGGAAGGGTTAGGGTTGGGTTCGGGCTAGGGTTAGGGTTAGGGTTAGTGGACGGTTTAGGGTCCAGGTGAGGGTACGGCAACGCTTTAGGGGGAGCGTGCGTGCGAGGGCGCGGGTTAGTGTTAGCGTACGGGTTAGGATTAGGGGACGGGTGAGGGTCAGGCTTCGGGGAAGGGTTAGGGTTAGGGTTCGGGCTAGGGTTAGGGTTAGGGGACGGGGACGGTTTCGGGTCCAGGTGAGGGTACGGCAACGCTTTAGGGGGAGCGTGCGTGTGAGGGCGCGGGTTAGTGTTAGCATACGGGTTAGGATTAGGGGACGGGTGAGGGTCAGGCTTCGGGGAAGGGTTAGGGTTAGGGTTCGGGCTAGGGTTAGGGTTAGGGGACGGGGACGGTTTAGGGTCCAGGTGAGGGTACGGCAACGCTTTAGGGGGAGCGTGCGTGTGAGGGCACGGGTTAGTGTTAGCGTACGGGTTAGGATTAGGGGACGGGTGAGGGTCAGGTTTCGGGGAAGGGTTAGTGTTAGGGTTCGGGCTAGGGTTAGGGTTAGGGGATGGGGACGGTTTAGGGTCCAGGTGAGGGTACGGCAACGCTATAGTGGGAGCGTGCGTGTGAGGGCGCGGGTTAGTGTTAGCGTACGGGTTAGGATTAGGGGACAGATGAGGTTCAGGCTTCGGGGAAGTGTTAGGGTTAGGGTTCGGGCTAGGGTTAGGGTTAGGGGACGCGAACGGTTTAGGGTCCAGGTGAGGGTACGGCAACGCTTTAGGGGGAGCGTGCGTGTGAGGGCGCGGGTTAGTGTTAGCGTACGGGTTAGGATTAGGGGACGGGTGAGGGTCAGGCTTCGGGGAAGTGTTAGGGTTAGGGTTCGGGCTAGGGTTAGGGTTAGGAGATAGGGACGGTTTAGGGTCCAGGTGAGGGTACGGCAACGCTTTAGGGGGAGCGTGCGTGTGAGGGCGCGGGTTAGTGTTAGCGTTCGGGTTAGGATTAGGGGACGGGTGAGGGTCAGGCTTCGGGGAAGGGTTAGGGTTAGGGTTCGGGCTAGGGTTAAGGTTAGGGGATGGGGACGGTTTAGGGTCCAGGTGAGGGTACGGCAACGCTTTAGGGGGAGCGTGCGTGTGAGGGCGCGGGTTAGTGTTAGCGTACGGGTTAGGATTAGGGGACGGGTGAGGGTCAGGCTTCGGGGAAGGTTTAGGGTTAGGGTTCGGGCTAGGGTTAGGGTTAGGGGACGAGGACGGTTTAGGGTCCAGGTGAGGGTATGGCAACGCTTAGGGGGAGCGTGCGAGTGAGGGAGCGGGTTAGTGTTAGCGTACGGGTTAGGATTAGGGGACGGGTGAGGGTCAGGCTTCGGGGAAGGTTTAGGGTTAGGGTTCGGGCTAGGGTTAGGGTTAGGGGATGGGGACGGTTTAGGGTCCAGGTGAGGGTACGGCAACGCTTTAGGGGGAGCGTGCGTGTGAGGGTGCGGGTTAGTGTTAGCGAACGGGTTAGGATTAGGGGACGGGTGAGGGTCAGGCTTCGGGGAAGGGTTAGGGTTAAGGTTCGGGCTAGGGTTAGGGTTAGGGGACGGGGATGGTTTAGGGTCCAGGTGAGGGTACGGCAACGCTTTAGGCGGAGCGTGCGTGTGAGGGCGCGGGTTAGTGTTAGCGTACGGGTTAGGATTAGGGGACGGGTGAGGGTCAGGCTTCGGGGAAGGGTTAGGGTTAGGGTTCGGGCTAGGGTTAGGGTTAGGGGACGGGGACGGTTTAGGGTCCAGGTGAGGGTACGGCAACGCTTTAGGGGGAGCGTGCGTGTGAGGGCGCGGGTTAATGTTAGCGTACGGGTTAGGATTGGGGGACGGGTGAGGGTCAGGCTTCGGGGAAGTGTTAGGGTTAGGGTTCGGGCTAGTGTTAGGGTTAGGGGAAGGGGACGGTTTAGGGTCCAGGTGAGGGTACGGCAACGCTTCAGGGGGAGCGTGCGTGTGAGGGCGCGGGTTAGGATTAGGGGACAGGTGAGGATCAGGCTTCGGGGAAGGGTTAGGGTTAGGGTTCGGGCTAGGGTTAGGTTTAGGGGACGGGGACGGTTTCGGGTCCAGGAGAGGGTACGGCAACGCTTTAGGGGGGCGTGCGTGTGAGGGCGCGGGTTAGTGTTAGCGTACGGGTTAGGATTAGGGGACGGGTGAGGGTCAGGCTTCGGGGAAGGGTTAGGGTTAGGGTTCGGGCTAGGGTTAGGGTTAGGGGACGGGGACGGTTTAGGGTCCAGGTGAGGGTACGGCAACGCTTTAGGGGGAGCGTGCGTGTGAGGGCGTGGGTTAGTTTTAGCGTACGGGTTAGGATTAGGGGACGGGTGAGGGTCAGGGTTCTGGGAAGGGTTAGGGTTAGGGTTCGGGCTAGGGTTAGGGTTAGGGGACAGGGACGGTTTAGGGTCCAGGTTAGGGTGCAGCAACGCTTTAGGGGGAGCGTGCGTGTGAGGGCGCGGGTTAGTGTTACCGTACGGGTTAGGATTAGGGGACGGGTGAGGGTCAGGCTTCGGGGAAGGGTTAGGCTTAGGGTTCGGGCTAGGGTTAGGGTTAGGGGACGGGGACAGTTTAGGGTCCAGGTGAGGGTACGGCAACGCTTTAGGGGGAGCGTGCGTGTGAGGGCGCGTGTTAGTGTTAGCGTACGGGTTAGGATTAGGGGACGGGTGAGGGTCAGGCTTCGGGGAAGGGTTAGGGTTAGGGTTCGGGCTAGGGTTAGGGTTAGGGGACGGGGACGGTTTAGGGTCCAGGTGAGGGTACAGCAACGCTTTAGGGGGAGCGTGCGTGTGAGGGCGCGGGTTAGTGTTAGCGTACGGGTTAGGATTAGGGGACGGGTGAGGGTCAGGCTTCGGGGAAGGGTTAGGGTTAGGGTTCGGGCTAGGGTTAGGGTTAGGGGACGGGGACGGTTTAGGGTCCAGGTGAGGGTACGGCAACGCTTTAGGGGGAGCGTGCGTGTGAGGGCGCGGGTTAGTGTTAGCGTACGGGTTAGGATTAGGGGACGGGTGAGGGTCAGGCTTCGGGGAAGGGTTAGGGTTAGGGTTTGGGCTAGGGTTAGGGTTAGGGGACGGGGACGGTTTAGGGTCCAGGTGAGGGTACGGCAACGCTTTAGGGGGAGCGTGCGTGTGAGGGCGCGGGTTAGTGTTAGCCTACGGGTTAGGATTAGGGGACGGGTGAGGGTCAGGCTTCGGGGAAGGGTTAGGGTTAGGGTTCGGGCTAGGGTTAGGGTTAGGGGACGGGGACGGTTTAGGGTCCAGGTGAGTGTACGGCAACGCTTTAGGGGGAGCGTGCGTGTGAGGGCGCGGGTTAGTGTTAGCGTACGGGTTAGGATTAGGGGACGGGTGAGGGTCAGGCTTCGGGGAAGGGTTAGGGTTAGGGTTCGGGCTAGGGTTAGGGTTAGGGGACGGGGACAGTTTAGGGTCCAGGTGAGGGTACGGCAATGCTTTAGGGGGAGCGTGCGTGTGAGGGCGCGGGTTAGTGTTAGCGTACGGGTTAGGATTAGGGGACGGGTGAGGGTCAGGCTTCGGGGAAGGGTTAGGGTTAGGGTTTGGGCTAGGGTTAGGGTTAGGGGACTGGGACGTTTTAGGGTCCAGGTGAGTGTACGGCAACGCTTTAGGGGGAGCGTTCGTGTGAGGGCGCGGGTTAGTGTTAGCGTACGGCTTAGGATTAGGGGACGGGTGAGGGTCAGGCTTCGGGGAAGGGTTAGGGTTAGGGTTCGGGCTAGGGTTAGGGTTAGGGGACGGGGATGGTTTAGGGTCCAGGTGAGGGTACGGCAACGCTTTAGGGGGAGCGTTCGTGTGAGGGCGCGGGTTAGTGTTAGCGTACGTTTTAGGATTAGGGGACGGGTGAGGGTCAGGCTTCGGGGAAGGGTTAGGGTTAGGGTTCGGGCTAGGGTTAGGGTTAGGGGACGGGGACGGTTTAGGGTCCAGGTGAGGGTACGGCAACGCTTTAGGGGGATCGTGCGTGTGAGGGCGCGGGTTAGTGTTAGCGTACGGGTTAGGATTAGGGGACGGGTGAGGGTCAGGCTTCGGGGAAGGGTTAGGGTTAGGGTTCGGGCTAGGGTTAGGGTTAGGGGACGGGGACGGTTTAGGGTCCAGGTGAGGGTACGGCAACGCTTTAGGGGGAGCGTGCGTGTGAGGGCGCGGGTTAGTGTTAGCGTACGGGTTAGGATTAGGGGACGGGTGAGGGTCAGGCTTCGGGGAAGGGTTAGGGTTAGGGTTCGGGCTAGGGTTAGGGTTAGGGGACGGGGACGGTTTAGGGTCCAGGTGAGGGTACGGCAACGCTTTAGGGGGAGCGTGCGTGTGAGGGCGCGGGTTAGTTTTAGCGTACGGGTTAGGATTAGGGGACGGGTGAGGGTCAGGCTTCGGGGAAGGGTTAGGGTTAGGGTTCGGGCTAGGGTTAGGGTTAGGGGACAGGGACGGTTTAGGGTCCAGGTGAGGGTACAGCAACGCTTTAGGGGGAGCGTGCGTGTGAGGGCACGGGTTAGTGTTAGCGTACGGGTTAGGATTAGGGGACGGGTGAGGGTCAGGCTTCGGGGAAGGGTTAGGCTTAGGGTTCGGGCTAGGGTTAGGGTTAGGGGACGGGGACAGTTTAGGGTCTAGGTGAGGGTACGGCAATGCTTTAGGGGGAGCGTGCGTGTTAGGGCGCGTGTTAGTGTTAGCGTACGGGTTAGGATTAGGGGACGGGTGAGGGTCAGGCTTCGGGGAAGGGTTAGGGTTAGGGTTCGGGCTAGTGTTAGGGTTAGGGGACGGGGACGGTTTAGGGTCCAGGTGAGGGTACGGCAACGCTTTAGGGGGAGCGTGCGTGTGAGGGCGCGGGTTAGTGTTAGCGTACGGGTTAGGATTAGGGGACGGGTGAGGGTCAGGCTTCGGGGAAGGGTTAGGGTTAGGGTTCGGGCTAGGGTTAGGGTTAGGGGACGGGGACGGTTTCGGGTCCAGGTGAGGGTACGGCAACGCTTTAGGGGGAGCGTGCGTGTGAGGGCGCGGGTTAGTGTTAGCGTACGGGTTAGGATTTGGGGACGGGTGAGGGTCAAGCTTCGGGGAAGGGTTAGGGTTAGGGTTCGGGCTAGGGTTAGGGTTAGGGGACGGGGACGGTTTCGGGTCCAGGTGAGGGTATAGCAACGCTTTAGGGGGAGCGTGCGTGTGAGGGCAGGGGTTAGTGTTAGCGTACGGGTTAGGATTAGGGGACGGGTGAGGGTCAGGCTTCTGGGAAGGGTTAGGCTTAGGGTTCGGGCTAGGGTTAGGGTTAGGGGACGGGGACGGTTTAGGGTCCAGGTGAGTGTACGGCAACGCTTTAGGGGGAGCGTGCGTGTGAGGGCGCGGGTTAGTGTTAGCGTACGGGTTAGGATTAGGGGACGGGTGAGGTTCAGGCTTCGGGGAAGGGTTAGGGTTAGGGTTCGGGCTAGGGTTAGGGTTAGGGGACGGGGACGGTTTAGGGTCCAGGTGAGGGTACGGTAACGCTTTAGGGGGAGCGTGCGTGTGAGGGCGCGGGTTAGTGTTAGCGTACGGGTTAGGATTAGGGGACGGGTGAGGGTCAGGCTTCGGGGAAGGGTTAGGGTTAGGGTTCGGGCTAGGGTTAGGGTTAGGGGACGGGGACGGTTTAGGGTCCAGGTGAGGGTACGGCAACGCTTTAGGGGGAGCGTGCGTGTGAGGGCGCGGGTTAGTGTTAGCGTACGGGTTAGGATTAGGTGACGGGTGAGGGTCAGGCTTCGGGGAAGGGTTAGGGTTAGGGTTCGGGCTAGGGTTAGGGTTAGGGGACGGGGACGGTTTAGGGTCCAGGTGAGAGTACGGCAACGCTTTAGGGGGAGCGTGCGTGTGAGGGCGCGGGTTAGTGTTAGCGTACGGGTTAGGATTAGGGGACGGATGAGGGTCAGGCTTCGGGGAAGGGTTAGGGTTAGGGTTCGGGCTAGGGTTAGGGTTAGGGGACGGGGACGGTTTAGGGTCCAGGTGAGGGTACGGCAACGCTTTACGGGGAGCGTGCGTGTGAGGGCGCGGGTTAGTGTTAGCGTACGGGTTCGGATTAGGGGACGGGTGAGGGTCAGGCTTCGGGGAAGGGTTAGGGTTAGGGTTCGGGCTAGGGTTAGGGTTAGGGGACGGGGACGGTTTAGGGTCCAGGTGAGGGTACGGCAACGCTTTAGGGGGAGCGTGCGAGTGAGGGCGCGCGTTAGTGTTAGCGTACGGCTTAGGATTAGGGGACGGGTGAGGGTCAGGCTTCGGGAAAGGGTTAGGGTTAGGGTTCGGGCTAGGGTTAGGGTTAGGGGACGGGGACGGTTTAGGGTCCAGGTGAGGGTACGGCAACGCTTTAGGGGGAGCGTGCGTGTGAGGGCGCGGGTTAGTGTTAGTGTACGGGTTAGGATTAGCGGACGGGTGAGGGTCAGGCTTCGGGGAAGGGTTAGGGTTCGGGCTAGGGTTAGGGGACGGGGACGGTTTAGGGTCCAGGTGAGGGTACGGCAACGTTTTAGGGGGAGTGTGCATGTGAGGGCGCGGGTTAGTGTTAGGGTACGGGTTAGGATTAGGGGACGGGTGAGGGTCAGGCTTCGGGGAAGGGTTAGGGTTAGGGTTCGGGCTAGGGTTAGGGTTAGGGGACGGGGACGGTTTAGGGTCCAGGTGAGGGTACGGCAACGCTTTAGGGGGAGGGTGCATGTGAGGGAGTGGGTTAGTGTTAGCGTACGGGTTAGGATTAGGGGACGGGTGAGGGACAGGCTTCGGGGAAGGATTAGGGTTAGGGTTCGGGCTAGGGTTAGGGTTAGGGGACGGGGACGGTTTCGGGTCCAGGTGAGGGTACGGCAACAGTTTAGGGGGAGCGTGCGTGTGAGGGCGCGGGTTAGTGTTAGCGTACGGGTTAGGATTAGGGGACGGGTGAGTGTCAGGCTTCGGGGAAGGGTTAGGGTTAGGGTTCGGGCTAGGGTTAGGGTTAGGGGACGGGGACGGTTTAGGGTCCAGGTGAGGGTACGGCAACGCTTTAGGGGGAGCGTGCGTGTGAGGGCACGGGTTAGTGTTAGCGTACGGGTTAGGATTAGGGGACGGGTGAGGGTCAGGCTTCGGGGAAGGTTTAGGGTTAGGGTTCGGGCTAGGGTTAGGGTTAGGGGACGGGGACGGTTTCGGGTCCAGGTGAGGGTACGGCAACGCTTTAGGGGGAGCGTGCGTGTGAGGGCGCGGGTTAGTGTTAGCGTACGGGTTAGGATTAGGGGACGGGTGAGGGTCAGGCTTCGGGGAAGGGTTAGGGTTAGGGTTCGGGCTAGGGTTAGGGTTAGGGGACAGGGACGGTTTAGGGTCCAGGTGAGGGTACAGCAACGCTTTAGGGGGAGCGTGCGTGTGAGGGCACGGGTCAGTGTTAGCGTACGGGTTAGGATTAGGGGACGGGTGAGGGTCAGGCTTCGGGGAAGGGTAAGGCTTAGGGTTCGGCCTAGGGTTAGGGTTAGGGGACGGGGACAGTTTAGGGTCCAGGTGAGGGTACGGCAATGCTTTAGGGGGAGCGTGCGTGTTAGGGCGCGTGTTAGTGTTAGCGTACGGGTTAGGATTAGGGGACGGGTGAGGGTCAGGCTTCGGGGAAGGGTTAGGGTTAGGGTTCGGGCTAGGGTTAGGGTTAGGGGACGGGGACGGTTTAGGGTCCAGGTGAGGGTACGGCAACGCTTTAGGGGGAGCGTGCGTGTGAGGGCGCGGGTTAGTGTTAGCGTACGGGTTAGGATTAGGGGACGGGTGAGGGTCAGGCTTCGGGGAAGGGTTAGGGTTAGGGTTCGGGCTAGGGTTAGGGTTAGGGGACGGGGACGGTTTCGGGTCCAGGTGAGGGTACAGCAACGCTTTAGGGGGAGCGTGCGTGTGAGGGCGCGGGTTAGTGTTAGCGTACGGGTTAGGATTTGGGGACGGGTGAGGGTCAAGCTTCGGGGAAGGGTTAGGGTTAGGGTTCGGGCTAGGGTTAGGGTTAGGGGACGGGGACGGTTTCGGGTCCAGGTGAGGGTATAGCAACGCTTTAGGGGGAGCGTGCGTGTGAGGGCAGGGGTTAGTGTTAGCGTACGGGTTAGGATTAGGGGACGGGTGAGGGTCAGGCTTCTGGGAAGGATTAGGGTTAGGGTTCGGGCTAGGGTTAGGGTTAGGGGATGGGGACGGTTTAGGGTCCAGGTGAGTGTACGGCAACGCTTTAGGGGGAGCGTGCGTGTGAGGGCGCGGGTTAGTGTTAGCGTACGGGTTAGGATTAGGGGACGGGTGAGGGTCAGGCTTCGGGGAAGGGTTAGGGTTAGGGTTCGGGCTAGGGTTAGGGTTAGGGGACGGGGACGGTTTAGGGTCCAGGTGAGGGTACGGTAACGCTTTAGGGGGAGCGTGCGTGTGAGGGCGCGGGTTAGTGTTAGCGTACGGGTTAGGATTAGGGGACGGGTGAGGGTCAGGCTTCGGGGAAGGGTTAGGGTTAGGGTTCGGGCTAGGGTTAGGGTTAGGGGACGGGGACGGTTTAGGGTCCAGGTGAGGGTACGGCAACGCTTTAGGGGGAGCGTGCGTGTGAGGGCGCGGGTTAGTGTTAGCGTACGGGTTAGGATTAGGTGACGGGTGAGGGTCAGGCTTCGGGGAAGGGTTAGGGTTAGGGTTCGGGCTAGGGTTAGGGTTAGGGGACGGGGACGGTTTAGGGTCCAGGTGAGAGTACGGCAACGCTTTAGGGGGAGCGTGCGTGTGAGGGCGCGGGTTAGTGTTAGCGTACGGGTTAGGATTAGGGGACGGATGAGGGTCAGGCTTCGGGGAAGGGTTAGGGTTAGGGTTCGGGCTAGGGTTAGGGTTAGGGGACGGGGACGGTTTAGGGTCCAGGTGAGGGTACGGCAACGCTTTACGGGGAGCGTGCGTGTGAGGGCGCGGGTTAGTGTTAGCGTACGGGTTAGGATTAGGGGACGGGTGAGGGTCAGGCTTCGGGGAAGGGTTAGGGTTAGGGTTCGGGCTAGGGTTAGGGTTAGGGGACGGGGACGGTTTAGGGTCCAGGTGAGGGTACGGCAACGCTTTAGGGGGAGCGTGCGAGTGAGGGCGCGCGTTAGTGTTAGCGTACGGCTTAGGATTAGGGGACGGGTGAGGGTCAGGCTTCGGGAAAGGGTTAGGGTTAGGGTTCGGGCTAGGGTTAGGGTTAGGGGACGGGGACGGTTTAGGGTCCAGGTGAGGGTACGGCGACGCTTTAGGGGGAGCGTGCGTGTGAGGGCGCGGGTTAGTGTTAGCGTACGGGATAGGATTAGCGGACGGGTGAGGGTCAGGCTTCGGGGAAGGGTTAGGGTTCGGGCTAGGGTTAGGGGACGGGGACGGTTTAGGGTCCAGGTGAGGGTACGGCAACGTTTTAGGGGGAGTGTGCATGTGAGCGTGCGGGTTAGTGTTAGGGTACGGGTTAGGATTAGGGGACGGGTGAGGGTCAGGCTTCGGGGAAGGGTTAGGGTTAGGGTTCGGGCTAGGGTTAGGGTTAGGGGACGGGGACGGTTTAGGGTCCAGGTGAGGGTACGGCAACGCTTTAGGGGGAGCGTGCATGTGAGGGAGTGGGTTAGTGTTAGCGTACGGGTTAGGATTAGGGGACGGGTGAGGGACAGGCTTCGGGGAAGGATTAGGGTTAGGGTTCGGGCTAGGGTTAGGGTTAGGGGACGGGGACGGTTTCGGGTCCAGGTGAGGGTACGGCAACAGTTTAGGGGGAGCGTGCGTGTGAGGGCGCGGGTTAGTGTTAGCGTACGGGTTAGGATTAGGGGACGGGTGAGTGTCAGGCTTCGGGGAAGGGTTAGGGTTAGGGTTCGGGCTAGGGTTAGGGGACGGGGACGGGGACGGTTTAGGGTCCAGGTGAGGGTACGGCAACGCTTTAGGGGGAGCGTGCGTGTGAGGGCACGGGTTAGTGTTAGCGTACGGGTTAGGATTAGGGGACGGGTGAGTGTCAGGCTTCGGGGAAGGTTTAGGGTTAGGGTTCGGGCTAGGGTTAGGGTTAGGGGACGGGGACGGTTTCGGGTCCAGGTGAGGGTACGGCAACGCTTTAGGGGGAGCGTGCGTGTGAGGGCGCGGGTTAGTGTTAGCGTACGGGTTAGGATTAGGGGACGGGTGAGGGTCAGGCTTCGGGGAAGGGTTAGGGTTAGGGTTCGGGCTAGGGTTAGGGTTAGGGGACGGGGACGGTTTAGGGTCCAGGTGAGGGTACGGCAACGCTTTAGGGGGAGCGTGCGTGTGAGGGCGCGGGTTAGTGTTAGCGTACGGGTTAGGATTAGGGGACGGGTGAGGGTCAGGCTTCGGGGAAGGGTTAGGGTTAGGGTTCGGGCTAGGGTTAGGGTTAGGGGACGGGGACGGTTTAGGGTCCAGGTGAGGGTACGGCAACGTTTTAGGGGGAGCGTGCGTGTGAGGGCGCGGGTTAGTGTTAGCGTACGGGTTAGGATTAGGGGACGGGTGAGGGTCAGGCTTCGGGGAAGGGTTAGGGTTAGGGTTCGGGCTAGGGTTAGGGTTAGGGGACGGGGACGGTTTAGGGTCCAGGTGAGGGTACGGCAACGCTTTAGGGGGAGCGTGCATGTGAGGGCGCGGGTTAGTGTTAGCGTACGGGTTAGGATTAGGGGACGGGTGAGGGTCAGGCTTCGGGGAAGGGTTAGGGTTAGGGTTCGGGCTAGGGTTAGGGTTAGGGGACGGGGACGGTTTAGGGTCCAGGTGAGGGTACGGCAACGCTTTAGGGGGAGCGTGAGTGTTAGGGCGCGGGTTAGTGTTAGCGTACGGGTTAGGATTAGGGGACGGGTGAGGGTCAGGCTTCGGGGAAGGTTTAGGGTTAGGGTTCGGCCTAGGGTTACGGTTAGGGGACGGGGACGGTTTCGGGTCCAGGTGAGGGTACGGCAACGCTTTAGGGTGAGCGTGCGTGTGAGGGCACGGGTTAGTGTTAGCGTACGGGTTAGGATTAGGGGACGGGTGAGGGTCAGGCTTCGGGGAAGGGTTAGGGTTAGGGTTCGGGCTAGGGTTAGGGTTAGGGGACGGGGACGGTTTAGGGTCCAGGTGAGGGTACGGCAACGATTTAGGGGGAGCGTGCGTGTGAGGGCGCGGGTTAGTGTTAGCGTACAGGTTAGGATTAGGGGACGGGTGAGTGTCAGGCTTCGGGGAATGGTTAGGGTTAGGGTTCGGGCTAGGGTTAGGGTTAGGGGACGGGGACGGTTTAGGGTCCAGGTGAGGGTACGGCAACGCTTTAGGGGGAGCGTGCGTGTGAGGGCGCGGGTTAGTGTTAGCATACGGGTTAGGATTAGGGGACGGGTGAGGGTCAGGCTTCGGGGAAGGGTTAGGGTTAGGGTTCGGGCTAGGGTTAGGGTTAGGGGACGGCGACGGTTTAGGGTCCAGGTGAGGGTACGGAAACGCTTTAGGGGGAGCGTGCGTGTGAGGGCGCGGGTTAGTGTTAGCGTACGGGTTAGGATTAGGGGACGGGTGAGGGTCAGGCTTCAGGGAAGGGTTAGGGTTAGGGTTCGGGCTAGGGTTAGGGTTAGGGGACGGGGACGGTTTCGGGTCCAGGTGAGGGTACGGCAACGCTTTAGGGGGAGCGTGCGTGTGAGGGCGCGGGTTAGTGTTAGCGTACGGGTTAGGATTAGGGGACGGGTGAGGGTCAGGCTTCGGGGAAGGGTTAGGGTTAGGGTTCGGGCTAGGGTTAGGGTTATGGGACGGGGACGGTTTAGGGTCCAGGTGAGGGTACGGCAACGCTTTAGGGGGAGCATGCGTGTGAGGGCGCGGGTTAGTTTTAGCGTACGGGTTAGGATTAGGGGACGGGTGAGGGTCAGGCTTCGGGGAAGGGTTAGGGTTAGGGTTCGGGCTAGGGTTAGGGTTAGGGGACGGGGACGGTTTAGGGTCCAGGTGAGGGTACGGCACCGCTTTAGGGGGAGCGTGCGTGTGAGGGCGCGGGTTAGTGTTAGCGTACGGGTTAGGATTAGGGGACGGGTGAGGGTCAGGCTTCTGGGAAGGGTTAGGGTTAGGGTTCGGGCTAGGGTTAGGGTTAGGGGACGGGGACGGTTTAAGGTCCAGGTGAGGGTACGGCAACGCTTTAGGGGGAGCATGCGTGTGAGGACGCGGGTTAGTGTTAGCGTACGGGTTAGGATTAGGGGACGGGTGAGGGTCAGGCTTCGGGGAAGTGTTAGGGTTAGGGTTCGGGCTAGGGTTAGGATTAGGGGACGGGGACGGTTTAGGGTCCAGGTGAGGGTACGGCAATGCTTTAGGGGGAGCGTGCGTGTGAGGGCGCGGGTTAATGTTAGCGTACGGGTTAGAATTAGGGGACGGGTGAGGGTCAGGCTTCGGGGAAGGGTTAGGGTTAGGGTTCGGGCTAGGGTTAGGGTTAGGGGACGGGGACGGTTTAGGGTCCAGGTGAGGGTACGGCAACGGTTTAGGGGGAGCGTGCGTGTGAGGGCGCGGGTTAGTGTTAGCGTACGGGTTAGGATTAGGGGACGGGTGAGGGTCAGGCTTCGGGGAAGGGTTAGGGTTAGGGTTCGGGCTAGGGTTAGGGTTAGGGGACGGGGACGGTTTAGGGTCCAGGTGAGGGTACGGCAACGCTTTAGGGGGAGCGTGCGTGTGAGGGCGCGGGTTAGTGTTAGCGTACGGGTTAGGATTAGGGGACGGGTGAGGGTCAGGCTTCGGGGAAGGGTTAGGGTTAGGGTTCGGGCTAGGGTTAGGGTTAGGGGACGGGGACGGTTTAGGGTCCAGGTGAGAGTACGGCAACGCTTTAGGGGGAGCGTGCGTGTGAGGGCGCGGGTTAGTGTTAGCGTACGGGTTAGGATTAGGGGACGGGTGAGGGTCAGGCTTCGGGGAAGGGTTAGGGTTAGGGTTCGGGCTAGGGTGAGGGTTAGGGGTCGGGGACGGTTTAGGGTCCAGGTGAGGGTACGGCAATGCTTTAGGGGGAGCGTGAGTGTTAGGGCGCCGGTTAGTGTTAGCGTACGGGTTAGGATTAGGGGACGGGTGAGGGTCAGGCTTCGGGGAAGGGTTAGGGTTAGGGTTCGGGCTAGGGTTAGGGTTAGGGGACGGGGACGGTTTAGGGTCCAGGTGAGGGTACGGCAACGCTTTAGGGGGAGCGTGCGTGTGAGGGCGCGGGTTAGTGTTAGCGTACGGGTTAGGATTAGGGGACGGGTGAGGGTCAGGCTTCGGGGAAGGGTTAGGGTTAGGGTTCGGGCTAGGATTAGGGTTAGGGGACGGGGACGGTTTCGGGTCCAGGTGAGGGTACGGCAACGCTTTAGGGGGAGCGTGCGTGTGAGGGCGCGGGTTAGTGGTAGCGTACGGGTTAGGATTAGGGGACGGGTGAGGGTCAGGCTTCGGGGAAGGGTTAGGGTTAGGGTTCGGGCTAGGGTTAGGGTTATGGGACGGGGACGGTTTAGGGTCCAGGTGAGGGTACGGCAACGCTTTAGGGGGAGCATGCGTGTGAGGGCGCGGGTTAGTTTTAGCGTACGGGTTAGGATTAGGGGACGGGTGAGGGTCAGGCTTCGGGGAAGTGTTAGGGTTAGGGTTCGGGCTAGGGTTAGGGTTAGGGGACGGGGACGGTTTAGGGTCCAAGTGAGGGTACGGCAACGCTTTAGGGGGAGCGTGCGTGTGAGGGCGCGGGTTAGTGTTAGCGTACGGGTTAGGATTAGGGGACGGGTGAGGGTCAGGCTTCTGGGAAGGGTTAGGGTTAGGGTTCGGGCTAGGGTTAGGGTTAGGGGACGGGGACGGTTTAGGGTCCAGGTGAGGGTACGGCAACGCTTTAGGGGGAGCGTGCGTGTGAGGACGCGGGTTAGTGTTAGCGTACGGGTTAGGATTAGGGGACGGGTGAGGGTCAGGCTTCGGGGAAGGGTTAGGGTTAGGGTTCGGGCTAGGGTTAGGGTTAGGGGACGGGGACGGTTTAGGGTCCAGGTGAGGGTACGGCAACGCTTTAGGGGGAGCGTGCGTGTGAGGGCGCGGGTTAGTGTTAGCGTACGGGTTAGGATTAGGGGACGGGTGAGGGTCAGGCTTCGGGGAAGGGTTAGGGTTATGGTTCGGGCTAGGATTAGGGTTAGGGGACGGGGACGGTTTCGGGTCCAGGTGAGGGTACGGCAACGCTTTAGGGGGAGCGTGCGTGTGAGGGCGCGGGTTAGTGTTAGCGTACGGGTTAGGATTAGGGGACGGGTGAGGGTCAGGCTTCGGGGAAGGGTTAGGGTTAGGGTTCGGGCTAGGGTTAGGGTTATGGGACGGGGACGGTTTAGGGTCCAGGTGAGGGTACGGCAACGCTTTAGGGGGAGCATGCGTGTGAGGGCGCGGGTTAGTTTTAGCGTACGGGTTAGGATTAGGGGACGGGTGAGGGTCAGGCTTCGGGGAAGTGTTAGGGTTAGGGTTCGGGCTAGGGTTAGGGTTAGGGGACGGGGACGGTTTAGGGTCCAGGTGAGGGTACGGCAACGCTTTAGGGGGAGCGTGCGTGTGAGGGCGCGGGTTAGTGTTAGCGTACGGGTTAGGATTAGGGGACGGGTGAGGGTCAGGCTTCGGGGAAGGGTTAGGGTTAGGGTTCGGGCTAGGGTTAGGGTTAGGGGACGGGGACGGTTTAGGGTCCAGGTGAGGGTACGGCAACGCTTTAGGGGGAGCGTGCATTTGAGGGCGCGGGTTAGTGTTAGCGTACGGGTTAGGATTAGGGGACGGGTGAGGGTCAAGCTTCGGGGAAGGGTTAGGGTTAGGGTTCGGGCTAGGGTTAGGGTTAGGGGACGGGGACGGTTTAGGGTCCAGGTGAGTGTACGGCAACGCTTTAGGGGGAGCGTGCGTGTGAGAGCGCGGGTTAGTGTTAGCGTACGGGTTAGGATTAGGCGACGGGTGAGGGTCAGGCTTCGGGGAAGGGTTAGGGTTAGGGTTCGGGCTAGGGTTAGGGTTAGGGGATGGGGACGGTTTAGGGTCCAGGTGAGGTTACGGCAACGCTTTAGGGGGAGCGTGCGTGTGAGGGCGCGGGTTAGTGTTAGCGTACGGTTTAGAATTAGGGGACGGGTGAGGGTCAGGCTTCGGGGAAGGGTTAGGGTTAGGGTTCGGGCTAGGGTTAGGGTTAGGGGACGGGGACGGTTTAGGGTCCAGGTGAGGGTACGGCAACGCTTTAGGGGGAGCGTGCGTGTGAGGGCGCGGGTTAGTGTTAGCGTACGGGTTAGGATTAGGGGACGGGTGAGGGTCAGGCTTCGGGGAAGGGTTAGGGTTAGGGTTCGGGCTAGGGTTAGGGTTAAGGGACGGGGACGGTTTAGGGTCCAGGTGAGGGTACGGCAACGCTTTAGGGGGAGCGTGCGTTTGAGGGCGCGCGTTATTGTTAGCGTACGGGTTAGGATTAGGGGACGGGTGAGGGTCAGGCTTCGGGGAACGGTTAGGGTTAGGGTTCGGGCTAGGGTTAGGGTTAGGGGATGGGGACTGTTTAGGGACCAGGTGAGGGTACGGCAACGCTTTAGGGGGAGCGTGCGTGTGAGGGCGCTGGTGAGTGTTAGCGTACGTGTTAGGATTAGGGGACGGGTGAGGGTAAGGCTTCGGGGAAGGTTTAGGGTTAGGGTTCGGGCTAGGGTTAGGGTTAGGGGACGGGGACGGTTTAGGGTCCAGGTGAGGGTACGGCAACGCTTTAAGGGGAGCGTGCGTGTGAGGGCGCGGGTTAGTGTTAGCGTACGGGTTAGGATTAGGGGACGGGTGAGAGTCAGGCTTCGGGGAAGGGTTAGGGATAGGGTTCGGGCTAGGGTTAGGGTTAGGGGACGGGAATGGTTTAGGGTCCAGGTGAGGGTACGGCAACGCTTTAGGAGGAGCGTGCGTGTGAGGGCGCGGGTTAGTGTTAGCGTACGGGTTAGGATTAGGGGACGGGTGAGGGTCAGGCTTCGGGGAAGGGTTAGGGTTAGGGTTCGGGCTAGGGTTAGGGTTACGGGACGGGGACGGTTTAGGGACCAGGTGAGGGTACGGCAACGTTTTAGGGGGAGCGTGCGTGTGAGGGCGCGTGTTAGTGTTAGCGTACGGGTTAGGATTAGGGGACGGGTGAGGGTCAGGCTTCGGGGAAGGGTTAGGGTTAGGGTTCGGGCTTGGGTTAAGGTTAGGGGACGGGGACGGTTTAGGGTCCAGGTGAGGGTACGGCACCGCTTTAGGGGGAGCGTGCGTGTGAGGGCGCGGGTCAGTGTTAGCGTACGGGTTAGGATTAGGGGACGGGTGAGGGTCAGGCTTTGGGGAAGGGTTGGGCTTAGGGTTCTTGCTAGGGTTAGGGTTAAGGGACGGGGACGGTTTAGCGTCCAGGTGAGGGTACGGCAACGCTTTAGGCGGAGCGTGCGTGTGAGGGCGCGGGTTAGTGTTAGCGTACGGGTTAGGATTAGGGGACGGGTGAGGGTCAGGCTTCGGGGAAAGGTTAGGGTTAGGGTTCGGGCTAGGGTTAGGGTTAGGGGACGGGGACGGTTTAGGGTCCAGGTGAGGGTACGGCAACGCTTTAGGGGGAGCGTGCGTGTGAGGGCGCGGGTTAGTGTTAGCGTACGGGTTAGGATTAGGGGACGGGTGAGGGTCAGGCTTCGGGGAAGGGTTAGGGTTAGGGTTCGGGCTAGGGTTAGGGTTAGGGGACGGGGACGGTTTAGGGTCCAGGTGAGGGTACGGCAACGCTTTAGGGGGAGCGTGCGTTTGAGGGCGCGGGTTAGTGTTAGCGTACGTGTTAGGATTAGGGGACGGGTGAGGGTCAAGCTTCGGGGAAGGGTTAGGGTTAGGGTTCGGGCTAGGGTTAGGGTTAGGGGACGGGGACGGTTTAGGGTCCAGGTGAGTGTACGGCAACGCTTTAGGGGGAGCGTGCGTGTGAGAGCGCGGGTTAGTGTTAGCGTACGGGTTAGGATTAGGCGACGGGTGAGGGTCAGGCTTCGGGGAAGGGTTAGGGTTAGGGTTCGGGCTAGGGTTAGGGTTAGGGGATGGGGACGGTTTAGGGTCCAGGTGAGGTTACGGCAACGCTTTAGGGGGAGCGTGCGTGTGAGGGCGCGGGTTAGTGTTACCGTACGGTTTAGAATTAGGGGACGGGTGAGGGTCAGGCTTCGGGGAAGGGTTAGGGTTAGGGTTCGGGCTAGGGTTAGGGTTAGGGGACGGGGACGGTTTCGGGTCCAGGTGAGGGTACGGCAACGCTTTAGGGGGAGCGTGCGTGTGAGGGCGCGGGTTAGTGTTAGCGTACGGTTTAGGATTAGGGGACGGGTGAGGGTCAGGCTTCGGGGAAGGGTTAGGGTTAGGGTTCGGGCTAGGGTTAGGGTTAGGGGACGGGGACGGTTTCGGGTCCAGGTGAGGGTACGGCAACGCTTTAGGGGGAGCGTGCGTGTGAGGGCGCGGGTTAGTGTTAGCGTACGGTTTAGGATTAGGGGACGGGTGAGGGTCAGGCTTCGGGGAAGGGTTAGGGTTAGGGTTCGGGCTAGGGTTAGGGTTAAGGGACGGGGACGGTTTAGGGTCCAGGTGAGGGTACGGCAACGCTTTAGGGGGAGCGTGCGTGTGAGGGCGCGGGTTAGTGTTAGCGTACGGGTTAGGATTAGGGGACGGGTGAGGGTCAGGCTTCGGGGAAGGGTTAGGGTTAGGGTTCGGGCTAGGGTGAGGGTTAGGGGACGGGGACGGTTTAGGGTCCAGGTGAGGGTACGGCAACGCTTTAGGGGGAGCGTGCGTGTGAGGGCGCGGGTTAGTGTTAGCGTACGGGTTAGGATTAGGGGACGGGTGAGGGTCAGGCTTCGGGGAAGGGTTAGGGTTCGGGCTAGGGTTAGGGTTAGGGGACGAGGACGGTTTAGGGTCCAGGTGAGGGTACGGCAACGCTTTAGGGGGAGCGTGCGAGTGAGGGCGCGGGTTAGTGTTAGCGTACGGGTTAGGATTAGGGGATTGGTGAGGGTCAGGCTTCGGGGAAGGTTTAGGGTTAGGGTTCGGGCTAGGGTTAGGGTTAGGTGACGGGGACGGTTTAGTGTCCACGTGAGTGTACGGCAACGCTTTAGGGGTAGCATGCGTGTGAGGGTGCGGGTTAGTGTTAGCGTACGGGTTAGGATTAGGGGACGGGTGAGGGTCAGGCTTCGGGGAAGGGTTAGGGTTAAGGTTCGGGCTAGGGTTAGGGTTAGGGGACGGGGACGGTTTAGGGTCCAGGTGAGGGTACGGCAACGCTTTAGGGGGAGCGTGCGTGTGAGGGCGCGGGTGAGTGTTAGCGTACGGGTTAGGATTTGGGGACGGGTGAGGGTCAGGCTTCGGGGAAGGGTTAGGGTTAGGGTTCGGGCTAGGGTTAGGGTTAGGGGACGGGGACGGTTTCGGGTCCAGGTGAGGGTACGGCAACGCTTTAGGGGGAGCGTGCGTGTGAGGGCGCGGGATAGTGTTAGCGTACGGGTTAGGATTAGGGGACGGGTGAGGGTCAGGCTTCGGGGAAGGTTTAGGGTTAGGGTTCGGGCTAGGGTTAGGGTTAAGGGACGGGGACGGTTTAGGGTCCAGGTGAGGGTACGGCAACGCTTTAGGGGGAGCGTGCGTTTGAGGGCGCGCGTTAATGTTAGCGTACGGCTTAGGATTAGGGGACGGGTGAGGGTCAGGCTTCGGGAAAGGGTTAGGGTTAGGGTTCGGGCTAGGGTTAGGGTTAGGGGATGGGGACTGTTTAGGGACCAGGTGAGGGTACGGCAACGCTTTAGGGGGAGCGTGCGTGTGAGGGCGCGGGTTAGTGTTAGCGTACGGGTTAGGATTAGGGGATGGGTGAGGGTCAGGCTTCGGGGAAGGGTTAGGGTTAGGGTTCAGGCTAGGGTTAGGGTTAGGGGACGGGGACGGTATAGGGTCCAGGTGAGGGTACGGCAACGCTTTAGGGGGAGCGTGCGTGTGAGGGCGCGGGTTAGTGTTAGCGTACGGGTTAGGATTAGGGGACGGGTGAGGGTCAGGCTTCGGGGAAGGGTTAGGGTTAGGGTTCGGGCTAGGGTGAGGGTTAGGGGACGGGGACGGTTTAGGGTCCAAGTGAGGGTACGGCAACGCTTTAGGGGGAGCGTGCGTGTGAGGGCGCGGGTTAGTGTTAGCGTACGGGTTAGGATTAGGGGACGGGTGAGGGTCAGGCTTCGGGGAAGGGTTAGGGTTAGGGTTCGGGCTAGGGTTAGGGTTAGGGCACGGGGACGGTTTAGGGTCCAGGTGAGTGTACGGCAACGCTTTAGGGGGAGCGTGCGTGTGAGGGCGCGGGTTAGTGTTAGCGTACGGGTTAGGATTAGGGGACGGGTGAGGGTCAGGCTTCGGGGAAGGGTTAGGGTTAGGGTTCGGGCTAGCGTTAGGGTTAGGGGACGGGGACGGTTTAGGGTCCAGGTGAGGGTACGGCAATGCTTTAGGGGGAGCGTGCGTGTGAGGGCGTGGGTTAGTGTTAGCGTACGGGTTAGGATTAGGGGACGGGTGAGGGTCAGGCTTCGGGGAAGGGTTAGGGTTAGGGTTCGGGCTAGGGTGAGGGTTAGGGGACGGGGACGGTTTAGGGTCCAGGTGAGGGTACGGCAACGCTTTAGGGGGAGCGTGCGTGTGAGGGCGCGGGTTAGTGTTAGCGTACGGGTTAGGATTAGGGGACGGGTGAAGGTCAGGCTTCGGGGAAGGGTTAGGGTTAGGGTTCGGGCTAGGGTTAGGGTTAGGGGACGGGGACGGTTTAGGGTCCAAGTGAGGGTACGGCAACGCTTTAGGGGGAGCGTGCGTGTGAGGGCGCGGGTTAGTGTTAGCGTACGGGTTAGGATTAGGCGACGGGTGAGGGTCAGGCTTCGGGGAAGGGTTAGGGTTAGGGTTCGGGCTAGGGTTAGGGTTAGGGGACGGGGACGGTTTAGAGTCCAGGTGAGTGTACGGCAACGCTTTATGGGGAGCGTGCGTGTGAGGGCGCGGGTTAGTGTTAGCGTACGGGTTACGATTAGGGGACGGGTGAGAGTCAGGCTTCGGGGAAGGGTTAGGGTTAGGGTTCGGGCTAGCGTTAGGGTTAGGGGACGGGGACGGTTTAGGGTCCAGGTGAGGGTACGGCAACGCTTTAGGGGGAGCGTGCGTGTGAGGGCGCGGGTTAGTGTTAGCGTACGGGTTAGGATTAGGGGACGGGTGAGGGTCAGGCTTCGGGGAAGGGTTAGGGTTAGGGTTCGGGCTAGGGTGAGGGTTAGGAGACGGGGACGGTTTAGGGTCCAGGTGAGGGTACGGCAACGCTTTAGGGGGAGAGTGCGTGTGAGGGCGCGGGTTAGTGTTAGCGTACGGGTTAGGATTAGGGGACGGGTGAGGGTCAGGCTTCGGGGAAGGGTTAGGGTTCGGTCTAGGGTTAGGGTTAGGGGACTAGGACGGTTTAGGGTCCAGGTGAGGGTACGGCAACGCTTTAGGGGGAGCGTGCGAGTGAGGGCGCGGGTTAGTGTTAGCGTACGGGTTAGGATTAGGGGACGGGTGAGGGTCAGGCTTCGGGGAAGGGTTAGGGTTAGGGTTTGGGCTAGGGTTAGGGTTAGGGGACGGGGACGGTTTAGGGTCCAGGTGAGGGTACGGCAACGCTTTAGGGGGAGCGTGCGTGTGAGGGCGCTGGTGAGTGTTAGCGTACGTGTTAGGATTAGGGGACGGGTGAGGGTCAGGCTTCGGGGAAGGGTTAGGGTTAGGGTTCGGGCTAGGGTTAGGGTTAGGGGACGGGGACGGTTTCGGGTCCAGGTGAGGGTACGGCAACGCTTTAGGGGGAGCGTGCGTGTGAGGGCGCGGGTTAGTGTTAGCGTACGGGTTAGGATTAGGGGACGGGTGAGGGTCAGGCTTCGGGGAAGGGTTAGGGTTAGGGTTCGGGCTAGGGTTAGGGTTAAGGGACGGGGACGGTTTAGGGTCCAGGTGAGGGTACGGCAACGCTTTAGGGGGAGCGTGCGTTTGAGGGCGCGCGTTATTGTTAGCGTACGGCTTAGGATTAGGGGACGGGTGAGGGTCAGGCTTCGGGAAAGGGTTAGGGTTAGGGTTCGGGCTAGGGTTAGGGTTAGGGGATGGGGACTGTTTAGGGACCAGGTGAGGGTACGGCAACGCTTTAGGGGGAGCGTGCGTGTGAGGGCGCGGGTTAGTGTTAGCGTACGGGTTAGGATTAGGGGATGGGTGAGGGTCAGGCTTCGGGGAAGGGTTAGGGTTAGGGTTCGGGCTAGGGTTAGGGTTAGGGGACGGGGACGGTTTAGGGTCCAGGTGAGGGTACGGCAACGCTTTAGGGGGAGCGTGCGTGTGAGGGCACGGGTTAGTGTTAGCGTACGGGTTAGGATTAGGGGACGGGTGAGGGTCAGGCTTCGGGGAAGGGTTAGGGTTAGGGTTCGGGCTAGGGTGAGGGTTAGGGGACGGGGACGGTTTAGGGTCCAGGTGAGGGTACGGCAACGCTTTAGGGGGAGCGTGCGTGTGAGGGCGCGGGTTAGTGTTAGCGTACGGGTTAGGATTAGGGGACGGGTGAGGGTCAGGCTTCGGGGAAGGGTTAGGGTTCGGGCTAGGGTTAGGGTTAGGGGACGAGGACGGTTTAGGGTCCAGGTGAGGGTACGGCAATGCTTTAGGGGGAGCGTGCGTGTGAGGGCGTGGGTTAGTGTTAGCGTACGGGTTAGGATTAGGGGACGGGTGAGGGTCAGGCTTCGGGGAAGGGTTAGGGTTAGGGTTCGGGCTAGGGTGAGGGTTAGGGGACGGGGACGGTTTAGGGTCCAGGTGAGGGTACGGCAACGCTTTAGGGGGAGCGTGCGTGTGAGGGCGCGGGTTAGTGTTAGCGTACGGGTTAGGATTAGGGGACGGGTGAGGGTCAGGCTTCGGGGAAGGGTTAGGGTTAGGGTTCGGGCTAGGGTGAGGGTTAGGGGACGGGGACGGTTTAGGGTCCAGGTGAGGGTACGGCAACGCTTTAGGGGGAGCGTGCGTGTGAGGGCGCGGGTTAGTGTTAGCGTACGGGATAGGATTAGGGGACGGGTGAGGGTCAGGCTTCGGGGAAGGGTTAGGGTTCGGGCTAGGGTTAGGGTTAGGGGACGAGGACGGTTTAGGGTCCAGGTGAGGGTACGGCTACGCTTTAGGGGGAGCGTGCGAGTGAGGGTGCGGGTTAGTGTTAGCGTACGGGTTAGGATTAGGGGACGGGTGAGGGTCAGGCTTCGGGGAAGGTTTAGGGTTAGGGTTCGGGCTAGGGTTACGGTTAGGTGACGGGGACGGTTTAGTGTCCAGGTGAGTGTACGGCAACGCTTTAGGGGTAGCGTGCATGTGAGGGTGCGGGTTAGTGTTAGCGTACGGGTTAGGATTAGGGGACGGGTGAGGGTCAGGCTTCGGGGAAGGGTTAGGGTTAAGGTTCGGGCTAGGGTTAGGGTTAGGGGACGGGGACGGTTTAGGGTCCAGGTGAGGGTACGGCAACGCTTTAGGGGGAGCGTGCGTGTGAGGGCGCGGGTGAGTGTTAGCGTCCGGGTTAGGATTAGGGGACGGGTGAGGGTCAGGCTTCGGGGAAGGGTTAGGGTTAGGGTTCGGGCTAGGGTTAGGGTTAAGGGACGGGGACGGTTTAGGGTCCAGGTGAGGGTACGGCAACGCTTTAGGGGGAGCGTGCGTTTGAGGGCGCGCGTTATTGTTAGCGTACGGCTTAGGATTAGGGGACGGGTGAGGGTCAGGCTTCGGGAAAGGGTTAGGGTTAGGGTTCGGGCTAGGGTTAGGGTTAGGGGATGGGGACTGTTTAGGGACCAGGTGAGGGTACGGCAACGCTTTAGGGGGAGCGTGCGTGTGAGGGCGCGGGTTAGTGTTAGCGTACGGGTTAGGATTAGGGGATGGGTGAGGGTCAGGCTTCGGGGAAGGGTTAGGGTTAGGGTTCGGGCTAGGGTTAGGGTTAGGGGACGGGGACGGTTTAGGGTCCAGGTGAGGGTACGGCAACGCTTTAGGGGTAGCGTGCGTGTGAGGGCGCGGGTTAGTGTTAGCGTACGGGTTAGGATTAGGGGACGGGTGAGGGTCAGGCTTCGAGGAAGGGTTAGGTTTAGGGTTCGGGCTAGGGTGAGGGTTAGGGGACGGGGACGGTTTAGGGTCCAAGTGAGGGTACGGCAACGCTTTAGGGGGAGCGTGCGTGTGAGGGCGCGGGTTAGTGTTAGCGTACGGGTTAGGATTAGGCGACGGGTGAGGGTCAGGCTTCGGGGAAGGGTTAGGGTTAGGGTTCGGGCTAGGGTTAGGGTTAGGGGACGGGGACGGTTTAGAGTCCAGGTGAGTGTACGGCAACGCTTTAGGGGGAGCGTGCGTGTGAGGGCGCGGGTTAGTGTTAGCGTACGGGTTAGGATTAGGGGACGGGTGAGGGTCAGGCTTCGGGGAAGGGTTAGGGTTAGGGTTCGGGCTAGCGTTAGGGTTAGGGGACGGGGACGGTTTAGGGTCCAGGTGAGGGTACGGCAACGCTTTAGGGGGAGCGTGCGTGTGAGGGCGCGGGTTAGTGTTAGCGTACGGGTTAGGATTAGGGGACGGGTGAGGGTCAGGCTTCGGGGAAGGGTTAGAGTTAGGGTTCGGGCTAGGGTGAGGGTTAGGGGACGGGGACGGTTTAGGGTCCAGGTGAGGGTACGGCAACGCTTTAGGGGGAGCGTGCGTGTGAGGGCGCGGGTTAGTGTTAGCGTACGGGTTAGGATTAGGGGACGGGTGAGGGTCAGGCTTCGGGGAAGGGTTAGGGTTAGGGTTCGGGCTAGGGTGAGGGTTAGGGGACGGGTACGCTTTAGGGGGAGCGTGCGTGTGAGGGCGCGGGTTAGTGTTAGCGTACGGGTTAGGATTAGGCGACGGGTGAGGGTCAGGCTTCGGGGAAGGGTTAGGGTTAGGGTTCGGGCTAGGGTTAGGGTTAGGGGCGGGGACGGTTTAGAGTCCAGGTGAGTGTACGGCAACGCTTTAGGGGGAGCGTGCGTGTGAGGGCGCGGGTTAGTGTTAGCGTACGGGTTAGGATTAGGGGACGGGTGAGGGTCAGGCTTCGGGGAAGGGTTAGGGTTAGGGTTCGGGCTAGCGTTAGGGTTAGCGGACGGGGACGGTTTAGGGTCCAGGTGAGGGTACGGCAACGCTTTAGGGGGAGCGTGCGTGTTAGGGCGCGGGTTAGTGTTAGCGTACGGGTTAGGATTAGGGGACGGGTGAGGGTCAGGCTTCGGGGAAGGGTTAGGGTTAGGGTTCGGGCTAGGGTGAGGGTTAGGGGACGGGGACGGTTTAGGGTCCAGGTGAGGGTACGGCAACGCTTTAGGGGGAGCGTGCGTGTGAGGGCGCGGGTTAGTGTTAGCGTACGGGTTAGGATTAGGGGACGGGTGAGGGTCAGGCTTTGGGGAAGGGTTAGGGTTCGGTCTAGGGTTAGGGTTAGGGGACGAGGACGGTTTAGGGTCCAGGTGAGGGTACGGCAACGCTTTAGGGGGAGCGTGCGAGTGAGGGCGCGGGTTAGTGTTAGCGTACGGGTTAGGATTAGGGGACGGGTGAGGGTCAGGCTTCGGGGAAGGGTTAGGGTTAGGGTTTGGGCTAGGGTTAGGGTTAGGGGACGGGGACGGTTTAGGGTCCAGGTGAGGGTACGGCAACGCTTTAGGGGGAGCGTGCGTGTGAGGGCGCTGGTGAGTGTTAGCGTACGTGTTAGGATTAGGGGACGGGTGAGGGTCAGGCTTCGGGGAAGGGTTAGGGTTAGGGTTCGGGCTAGGGTTAGGGTTAGGTGACGAGGACGGTTTAGGGTCCAGGTGAGGGTACGGCAACGCTTTAGGGGGAGCGTGCGAGTGAGGGCGCGGGTTAGTGTTAGCGTAAGGGTTAGGATTAGGGGACGGGTGAGGGTCAGGCTTCGGGGAAGGGTTAGGGTTAGGGTTCGGGCTAGCGTTAGGGTTAGGGGACGGGGACGGTTTAGGGTCCAGGTGAGGGTACGGCAACGCTTTAGGGGGAGCGTGCGTGTGAGGGCGCGGGTTAGTGTTAGCGTACGGGTTAGGATTAGGGGACGGGTGAGAGTCAGGCTTCGGGGAAGGGTTAGGGATAGGGTTCGGGCTAGGGTTAGGGTTAGGGGACGGGGACAGTTTAGGGTCCAGGTGAGGGTACGGCAACGCTTTAGGGGGAGCGTGCGTGTGAGGGCGCGGGTTAGTGATAGCGTACGGGTTAGGATTAGGGGACGGGTGAGGGTCAGGCTTCGGGGAAGGGTTAGGGTTAGGGTTCGGGCTAGGGTTAGGGTTAGGGGACGGGGACGGTTTAGGGTCCAGGTGAGGGTACGGCAACGCTTTAGGGGGAGCGTGCGTGTGAGGGCGCTGGTGAGTGTTAGCGTACGTGTTAGGATTAGGGGACGGGTGAGGGTCAGGCTTCGGGGAAGGGTTAGGGTTAGGGTTCGGGCTAGGGTTAGAGTTAGGGGACGGGGACGGTTTAGGGTCCAGGTGAGGGTACGGCAACGCTTTAGGGGGAGCGTGCGTGTGAGGGCGCGGGTTAGTGTTAGCGTACGGGTTAGGATTAGGGGACGGGTGAGGGTCAGGCTTCGGGGAAGGGTTAGGGTTAGGGTTCGGGCTAGGGTGAGGGTTAGGGGACGGGGACGGTTTAGGGTCCAGGTGAGGGTACGGCAACGCTTTAGGGGGAGCGTGCGTGTGAGGGCGCGGGTTAGTGTTAGCGTACGGGTTAGGATTAGGGGACGGGTGAGGGTCAGGCTTTGGGGAAGGGTTAGGGTTCGGTCTAGGGTTAGGGTTAGGGGACGAGGACGGTTTAGGGTCCAGGTGAGGGTACGGCAACGCTTTAGGGGGAGCGTGCGAGTGAGGGCGCGGGTTAGTGTTAGCGTACGGGTTAGGATTAGGGGACGGGTGAGGGTCAGGCTTCGGGGAAGTGTTAGGGTTAGGGTTCGGGCTAGTGTTAGGGTTAGGGTACGGGGACGGTTTAGGGTCCAGGTGAGGGTACGGCAACGCTTTAGGGGGAGCGTGCGTGTGAGGGCGCGGGTTAGTGTTAGCGTACGGGTTAGGATTAGGGGACGGGTGAGAGTCAGGCTTCGGGGAAGGGTTAGGGATAGGGTTCGGGCTAGGGTTAGGGTTAGGGGACGGGGATGGTTTAGGGTCCAGGTGAGGGTACGGCAACGCTTTAGGGGGAGCGTGCGTGTGAGGGCACGGGTTAGTGATAGCGTACGGGTTAGGATTAGGGGACGGGTGAGGGTCAGGCTTCGGGGAAGGGTTAGGGTTAGGGTTCGGGCTAGGGTTAGGGTTAGGGGACGGGGACGGTTTAGGGTCCAGGTGAGGGTACGGCAACGCTTTAGGGGGAGCGTGCGTGTGAGGGCGCTGGTGAGTGTTAGCGTACGTGTTAGGATTAGGGGACGGGTGAGGGTCAGGCTTCGGGGAAGGGTTAGGGTTAGGGTTCGGGCTAGGGTTAGGGTTAGGGGACGGGGACGGTTTAGGGTCCAGGTGAGGGTACGGCAACGCTTTAGGGGGAGCGTGCGTGTGAGGGCGCGGGTTAGTGTTAGCGTACGGGTTAGGATTAGGGGACGGGTGAGAGTCAGGCTTCGGGGAAGGGTTAGGGATAGGGTTCGGGCTAGGGTTAGGGTTAGGGGACAGGGATGGTTTAGGGTCCAGGTGAGGGTACGGCAACGCTTTAGGGGGAGCGTGCGTGTGAGGGCGCGGGTTAGTGATAGCGTACGGGTTAGGATTAGGGGACGGGTGAGGGTCAGGCTTCGGGGAAGTGTTAGGGTTAGGGTTCGGGCTAGGGTTAGGGTTAGGGGACGGGGACGGATTAGGGTCCAGGTGAGGGTACGGCAACGCTTTAGGGGGAGCGTGCGTGTGAGGGCGCATGTTAGTGTTAGCGTACGGGTTAGGATTAGGGGACGGGTGAGGGTCAGGCTTCGGGGAAGGGTTAGGGTTAGGGTTCGGGCTAGGGTTAGGGTTAGAGGACGGGGACGGTTTAGGGTCCAGGTGAGGGTACGGCAACGTTTTCGGGGGAGCGTGTGTGTGAGGGCGCGGGTTAGTGTTAGCGTACGGGTTAGGATTAGGGGACGGGTGAGGGTCAGGCTTCGGGGAAGGGTTAGGGTTAGGGTTCGGGCTAGGGTTAGGGTTAGGGGACGGGGACGGTTTAGGGTCCAGGTGAGGGTACGGCAACGCTTTAGGGGGAGCGTGCGTGTGAGGGCGCATGTTAGTGTTAGCGTACGGGTTAGGATTAGGGGACGGGTGAGGGTCAGGCTTCGGGGAAGGGTTAGGGTTAGGGTTCGGGCTAGGGTTAGGGTTAGGGGACGGGGACGGTTTAGGTTCCAGGTGAGGGTACGGCAACGCTTTAGGGGGAGCGTGCGTGTGAGGGCGCGGGTTAGTGTTAGCGTACAGGTTAGGTTTAGGGTACGGGTGAGGGTCAGGCTTCGGGGAAGGGTTAGGGTTAGGGTTCGGGCTAGGGTTAAGGTTAGGGGACGGGGACGGTTTAGGGTCCAGGTGAGGGTACGGCACCGCTTTAGGGGGAGCGTGCGTGTGAGGGCGCGGGTCAGTGTTAGCGTACGGGTTAGGATTAGGGGACGGGTGAGGGTCAGGCTTTGGGGAAGGGTTGGGCTTAGGGTTCTTGCTAGGGTTAGGGTTAGGGGACGGGGACGGTTTAGGGTCCAGGTGAGGTTACGGCAACGCTTTAGGGGGAGCGTGCGTGTGAGGGCGCGGGTTAGTGTTAGCGTACGATTTAGAATTAGGGGACGGGTGAGGGTCAGGCTTCGGGGAAGGGTTAGGGTTAGGGTTCGGGCTAGGGTTAGTGTTAAGGGAAGGGGACGGTTTAGGGTCCAGGTGAGGGTACGGCAACGCTTTAGGTGGAGCGTGCGTTTGAGGGCGCGCGTTATTGTTAGCGTAAGGCTTAGGATTATGGGACGGGTGAGGGTCAGGCTTCGGGAAAGGGTTAGGGTTAGGGTTCGGGCTAGGGTTAGGGTTAGGGGATGGGGACTGTTTAGGGACCAGGTGAGGGTACGGCAACGCTTTAGGGGGAGCGTGCGTGTGAGGGCGCGGGTTAGTGTTAGCGTACGGGTTAGGATTAGGGGATGGGTGAGGGTCAGGCTTCGGGGAAGGGTTAGGGTTAGGGTTCGGGCTAGGGTTAGGGTTAGGGGACGGGGACGGTTTAGGGTCCAGGTGAGGGTACGGCAACGCTTTATGGGGAGCGTGCGTGTGAGGGCGCCGGTTAGTGTTAGCGTACGGGTTAGGATTAGGGGACGGGTGAGGGTCAGGCTTCGGGGAAGGGTTAGGGTTAGGGTTCGGGCTAGGGTGAGGGTTAGGGGACGGGGACGGTTTAGGGTCCAGGTGAGGGTACGGCAACGCTTTAGGGGGAGCGTGCGTGTGAGGGCGCGGGTTAGTGTTAGCGTACGGGTTAGGATTAGGGGACGGGTGAGGGTCAGGCTTCGGGGAAGGGTTAGGGTTCGGGCTAGGGTTAGGGTTAGGGTACGAGGACGGTTTAGGGTCCAGGTGAGGGTACGGCAACGCTTTAGGGGGAGCGTGCGAGTGAGGGCGCGGGTTAGTGTTAGCGTACGGGTTAGGATTAGGGGACGGGTGAGGGTCAGGCTTCGGGGAAGGTTTAGGGTTAGGGTTCGGGCTAGGGTTAGGGTTAGGGGACGGGGACGGTTTAGGGTCCAGGTGAGTGTACGGCAACGGTTTAGGGGTAGCGTGCGTGTGAGGGTGCGGGTTAGTGTTAGCGTACGGGTTAGGATTAGGGGACGTGTGAGGGTCAGGCTTCGGGGAAGGGTTAGGGTTAAGGTTCGGGCTAGGGTTAGGGTTAGGGGACGGGGACGGTTTAGGGTCCAGGTGAGGGTACGGCAACGCTTTAGGGGGAGCGTGCGTGTGAGGGCGCGGGTGAGTGTTAGCGTACGGGTTAGGATTAGGGGACGGGTGAGGGTCAGGCTTCGGGGAAGGGTTAGGGTTAGGGTTCGGGCTAGGGTTAGGGTTAGGGGACGGGGACGGTTTAGGGTCCAGGTGAGGGTATGGCAACGCTTTAGGGGGAGCGTGCGTGTGAGGGCGCGGGTTAGTGTTAGCGTACGGGTTAGGATTAGGGGACGGGTGAGGGTCAGGCTTCGGGGAAGGGTTAGGGTTAGGGTTCGGGCTAGGGTTAGGGTTAGGGGACGGGGACGGTTTCGGGTCCAGGTGAGGGTACGGCAACGCTTTAGGGGTAGCGTGCGTGTGAGGGCGCGGGATAGTGTTAGCGTACGGGTTAGGATTAGGGGACGGGTGAGGGTCATGATTCGGGGAAGGGTTAGGGTTAGGGTTCGGGCTAGGGTTAGGGTTAAGGGACGGGGACGGTTTAGGGTCCATGTGAGGGTATGGCAACGCTTTAGGGGGAGCGTGCGTTTGAGGGCGCGCGTTCTTGTTAGCGTACGGCTTAGGATTAGGGGACGGGTGAGGGTCAGGCTTCGGGAAAGGGTTAGGGTTAGGGTTCGGGCTAGGGTTAGGGTTAGGGGATGGGGACTGTTTAGGGACCAGGTGAGGGTACGGCAACGCTTTAGGGGGAGCGTGCGTGTGAGGGCGCGGGTTAGTGTTAGCGTACGGGTTAGGATTAGGGGATGGGTGAGAGTCAGGCTTCGGGGAAGGGTTAGGGTTAGGGTTCGGGCTAGGGTTAGGGTTAGGGGACGGGGACGGTTTAGGGTCCAGGTGAGGGTACGGCAACGCTTTATGGGGAGCGTGCGTGTGAGGGCGCGGGTTAGTGTTAGCGTACGGGTTAGGATTAGGGGACGGGTGAGGGTCAGGCTTCGGGGAAGGGTTAGGGTTAGGGTTCGGTCTAGGGTGAGGGTTAGGGGACGGGGACGGTTTAGGGTCCAGGTGAGGGTACGGCAACGCTTTAGGGGGAGCGTGCGTGTGAGGGCGCGGGTTAGTGTTAGCGTACGGGTTAGGATTAGGGGACGGGTGAGGGTCAGGCTTCGGGGAAGGGTTAGGGTTCGGGCTAGGGTTAGGGTTAGGGGACGAGGACGGTTTAGGGTCCAGGTGAGGGTACGGCAACGCTTTAGGGGGAGCGTGCGTGTGAGGGCGCGGGTTAGTGTTAGCGTACGCGTTAGGATTAGGGGACGGGTGAGGGTCAGGCTTCGGGGAAGGGTTAGGGTTGGGTTCGGGCTAGGGTTAGGGTTAGGGTTAGTGGACGGTTTAGGGTCCAGGTGAGGGTACGGCAACGCTTTAGGGGGAGCGTGCGTGCGAGGGCGCGGGTTAGTGTTAGCGTACGGGTTAGGATTAGGGGACGGGTGAGGGTCAGGCTTCGGGGAAGGGTTAGGGTTAGTGTTCGGGCTAGGGTTAGGGTTAGGGGACGGGGACGGTTTCGGGTCCAGGTGAGGGTACGGCAACGCTTTAGGGGGAGCGTGCGTGTGAGGGCGCGGGTTAGTGTTAGCATACGGGTTAGGATTAGGGGACGGGTGAGGGTCAGGCTTCGGGGAAGGGTTAGGGTTAGGGTTCGGGCTAGGGTTAGGGTTAGGGGACGGGGACGGTTTAGGGTCCAGGTGAGGGTACGGCAACGCTTTAGGGGGAGCGTGCGTGTGAGGGCACGGGTTAGTGTTAGCGTACGGGTTAGGATTAGGGGACGGGTGAGGGTCAGGTTTCGGGGAAGGGTTAGTGTTAGGGTTCGGGCTAGGGTTAGGGTTAGGGGATGGGGACGGTTTAGGGTCCAGGTGAGGGTACGGCAACGCTATAGTGGGAGCGTGCGTGTGAGGGCGCGGGTTAGTGTTAGCGTACGGGTTAGGATTAGGGGACAGATGAGGTTCAGGCTTCGGGGAAGTGTTAGGGTTAGGGTTCGGGCTAGGGTTAGGGTTAGGGGACGCGAACGGTTTAGGGTCCAGGTGAGGGTACGGCAACGCTTTAGGGGGAGCGTGCGTGTGAGGGCGCGGGTTAGTGTTAGCGTACGGGTTAGGATTAGGGGACGGGTGAGGGTCAGGCTTCGGGGAAGTGTTAGGGTTAGGGTTCGGGCTAGGGTTAGGGTTAGGAGATAGGGACGGTTTAGGGTCCAGGTGAGGGTACGGCAACGCTTTAGGGGGAGCGTGCGTGTGAGGGCGCGGGTTAGTGTTAGCGTTCGGGTTAGGATTAGGGGACGGGTGAGGGTCAGGCTTCGGGGAAGGGTTAGGGTTAGGGTTCGGGCTAGGGTTAAGGTTAGGGGATGGGGACGGTTTAGGGTCCAGGTGAGGGTACGGCAACGCTTTAGGGGGAGCGTGCGTGTGAGGGCGCGGGTTAGTGTTAGCGTACGGGTTAGGATTAGGGGACGGGTGAGGGTCAGGCTTCGGGGAAGGTTTAGGGTTAGGGTTCGGGCTAGGGTTAGGGTTAGGGGACGAGGACGGTTTAGGGTCCAGGTGAGGGTATGGCAACGCTTAGGGGGAGCGTGCGAGTGAGGGAGCGGGTTAGTGTTAGCGTACGGGTTAGGATTAGGGGACGGGTGAGGGTCAGGCTTCGGGGAAGGTTTAGGGTTAGGGTTCGGGCTAGGGTTAGGGTTAGGGGATGGGGACGGTTTAGGGTCCAGGTGAGGGTACGGCAACGCTTTAGGGGGAGCGTGCGTGTGAGGGTGCGGGTTAGTGTTAGCGAACGGGTTAGGATTAGGGGACGGGTGAGGGTCAGGCTTCGGGGAAGGGTTAGGGTTAAGGTTCGGGCTAGGGTTAGGGTTAGGGGACGGGGATGGTTTAGGGTCCAGCTGAGGGTACGGCAACGCTTTAGGCGGAGCGTGCGTGTGAGGGCGCGGGTTAGTGTTAGCGTACGGGTTAGGATTAGGGGACGGGTGAGGGTCAGGCTTCGGGGAAGGGTTAGGGTTAGGGTTCGGGCTAGGGTTAGGGTTAGGGGACGGGGACGGTTTAGGGTCCAGGTGAGGGTACGGCAACGCTTTAGGGGGAGCGTGCGTGTGAGGGCGCGGGTTAATGTTAGCGTACGGGTTAGGATTGGGGGACGGGTGAGGGTCAGGCTTCGGGGAAGTGTTAGGGTTAGGGTTCGGGCTAGGGTTAGGGTTAGGGGAAGGGGACGGTTTAGGGTCCAGGTGAGGGTACGGCAACGCTTCAGGGGGAGCGTGCGTGTGAGGGCGCGGGTTAGGATTAGGGGACAGGTGAGGATCAGGCTTCGGGGAAGGGTTAGGGTTAGGGTTCGGGCTAGGGTTAGGTTTAGGGGACGGGGACGGTTTCGGGTCCAGGAGAGGGTACGGCAACGCTTTAGGGGGGCGTGCGTGTGAGGGCGCGGGTTAGTGTTAGCGTACGGGTTAGGATTAGGGGACGGGTGAGGGTCAGGCTTCGGGGAAGGGTTAGGGTTAGGGTTCGGGCTAGGGTTAGGGTTAGGGGACGGGGACGGTTTAGGGTCCAGGTGAGGGTACGGCAACGCTTTAGGGGGAGCGTGCGTGTGAGGGCGTGGGTTAGTTTTAGCGTACGGGTTAGGATTAGGGGACGGGTGAGGGTCAGGGTTCTGGGAAGGGTTAGGGTTAGGGTTCGGGCTAGGGTTAGGGTTAGGGGACAGGGACGGTTTAGGGTCCAGGTTAGGGTGCAGCAACGCTTTAGGGGGAGCGTGCGTGTGAGGGCGCGGGTTAGTGTTACCGTACGGGTTAGGATTAGGGGACGGGTGAGGGTCAGGCTTCGGGGAAGGGTTAGGCTTAGGGTTCGGGCTAGGGTTAGGGTTAGGGGACGGGGACAGTTTAGGGTCCAGGTGAGGGTACGGCAACGCTTTAGGGGGAGCGTGCGTGTGAGGGCGCGTGTTAGTGTTAGCGTACGGGTTAGGATTAGGGGACGGGTGAGGGTCAGGCTTCGGGGAAGGGTTAGGGTTAGGGTTCGGGCTAGGGTTAGGGTTAGGGGACGGGGACGGTTTAGGGTCCAGGTGAGGGTACAGCAACGCTTTAGGGGGAGCGTGCGTGTGACGGCGCGGGTTAGTGTTAGCGTACGGGTTAGGATTAGGGGACGGGTGAGGGTCAGGCTTCGGGGAAGGGTTAGGGTTAGGGTTCGGGCTAGGGTTAGGGTTAGGGGACGGGGACGGTTTAGGGTCCAGGTGAGGGTACGGCAACGCTTTAGGGGGAGCGTGCGTGTGAGGGCGCGGGTTAGTGTTAGCGTACGGGTTAGGATTAGGGGACGGGTGAGGGTCAGGCTTCGGGGAAGGGTTAGGGTTAGGGTTTGGGCTAGGGTTAGGGTTAGGGGACGGGGACGGTTTAGGGTCCAGGTGAGGGTACGGCAACGCTTTAGGGGGAGCGTGCGTGTGAGGGCGCGGGTTAGTGTTAGCCTACGGGTTAGGATTAGGGGACGGGTGAGGGTCAGGCTTCGGGGAAGGGTTAGGGTTAGGGTTCGGGCTAGGGTTAGGGTTAGGGGACGGGGACGGTTTAGGGTCCAGGTGAGGGTACGGCAACGCTTTAGGGGGAGCGTGCGTGTGAGGGCGCGGGTTAGTGTTAGCGTACGGGTTAGGATTAGGGGACGGGTGAGGGTCAGGCTTCGGGGAAGGGTTAGGGTTAGGGTTCGGGCTAGGGTTAGGGTTAGGGGACGGGGACGGTTTAGGGTCCAGGTGAGGGTACGGCAATGCTTTAGGGGGAGCGTGCGTGTGAGGGCGCGGGTTAGTGTTAGCGTACGGGTTAGGATTAGGGGACGGGTGAGGGTCAGGCTTCGGGGAAGGGTTAGGGTTAGGGTTTGGGCTAGGGTTAGGGTTAGGGGACTGGGACGTTTTAGGGTCCAGGTGAGTGTACGGCAACGCTTTAGGGGGAGCGTTCGTGTGAGGGCGCGGGTTAGTGTAAGCGTACGGCTTAGGATTAGGGGACGGGTGAGGGTCAGGCTTCGGGGAAGGGTTAGGGTTAGGGTTCGGGCTAGGGTTAGGGTTAGGGGACGGGGATGGTTTAGGGTCCAGGTGAGGGTACGGCAACGCTTTAGGGGGAGCGTTCGTGTGAGGGCGCGGGTTAGTGTTAGCGTACGTTTTAGGATTAGGGGACGGGTGAGGGTCAGGCTTCGGGGAAGGGTTAGGGTTAGGGTTCGGGCTAGGGTTAGGGTTAGGGGACGGGGACGGTTTACGGTCCAGGTGAGGGTACGGCAACGCTTTAGGGGGAGCGTGCGTGTGAGGGCGCGGGTTAGTGTTAGCGTACGGGTTAGGATTAGGGGACGGGTGAGGGTCAGGCTTCGGGGAAGGGTTAGGGTTAGGGTTCGGGCTAGGGTTAGGGTTAGGGGACGGGGACGGTTTAGGGTCCAGGTGAGGGTACGGCAACGCTTTAGGGGGAGCGTGCGTGTGAGGGCGCGGGTTAGTGTTAGCGTACGGGTTAGGATTAGGGGACGGGTGAGGGTCAGGCTTCGGGGAAGTGTTAGGGTTAGGGTTCGGGCTAGGGTTAGTGTTAGGGGACGGGGACGGTTTAGGGTCCAGGTGAGGGTACGGCAACGCTTTAGGGGGAGCGTGCGTGTGAGGGCGCGGGTTAGTTTTAGCGTACGGGTTAGGATTAGGGGACGGGTGAGGGTCAGGCTTCGGGGAAGGGTTAGGGTTAGGGTTCGGGCTAGGGTTAGGGTTAGGGGACAGGGACGGTTTAGGGTCCAGGTGAGGGTACAGCAACGCTTTAGGGGGAGAGTGCGTGTGAGGGCACGGGTTAGTGTTAGCGTACGGGTTAGGATTAGGGGACGGGTGAGGGTCAGGCTTCGGGGAAGGGTTAGGCTTAGGGTTCGGGCTAGGGTTAGGGTTAGGGGACGGGGACAGTTTAGGGTCTAGGTGAGGGTACGGCAATGCTTTAGGGGGAGCGTGCGTGTTAGGGCGCGTGTTAGTGTTAGCGTACGGGTTAGGATTAGGGGACGGGTGAGGGTCAGGCTTCGGGGAAGGGTTAGGGTTAGGGTTCGGGCTAGGGTTAGGGTTAGGGGACGGGGACGGTTTAGGGTCCAGGTGAGGGTACGGCAACGCTTTAGGGGGAGCGTGCGTGTGAGGGCGCGGGTTAGTGTTAGCGTACGGGTTAGGATTAGGGGACGGGTGAGGGTCAGGCTTCGGGGAAGGGTTAGGGTTAGGGTTCGGGCTAGGGTTAGGGTTAGGGGACGGGGACGGTTTCGGGTCCAGGTGAGGGTACGGCAACGCTTTAGGGGGAGCGTGCGTGTGAGGGCGCGGGTTAGTGTTAGCGTACGGGTTAGGATTTGGGGACGGGTGAGGGTCAAGCTTCGGGGAAGGGTTAGGGTTAGGGTTCGGGCTAGGGTTAGGGTTAGGGGACGGGGACGGTTTCGGGTCCAGGTGAGGGTATAGCAACGCTTTAGGGGGAGCGTGCGTGTGAGGGCAGGGGTTAGTGTTAGCGTACGGGTTAGGATTAGGGGACGGGTGAGGGTCAGGCTTCTGGGAAGGGTTAGGGTTAGGGTTCGGGCTAGGGTTAGGGTTAGGGGACGGGGACGGTTTAGGGTCCAGGTGAGTGTACGGCAACGCTTTAGGGGGAGCGTGCGTGTGAGGGCGCGGGTTAGTGTTAGCGTACGGGTTAGGATTAGGGGACGGGTGAGGTTCAGGCTTCGGGGAAGGGTTAGGGTTAGGGTTCGGGCTAGGGTTAGGGTTAGGGGACGGGGACGGTTTAGGGTCCAGGTGAGGGTACGGTAACGCTTTAGGGGGAGCGTGCGTGTGAGGGCGCGGGTTAGTGTTAGCGTACGGGTTAGGATTAGGGGACGGGTGAGGGTCAGGCTTCGGGGAAGGGTTAGGGTTAGGGTTCGGGCTAGGGTTAGGGTTAGGGGACGGGGACGGTTTAGGGTCCAGGTGAGGGTACGGCAACGCTTTAGGGGGAGCGTGCGTGTGAGGGCGCGGGTTAGTGTTAGCGTACGGGTTAGGATTAGGTGACGGGTGAGGGTCAGGCTTCGGGGAAGGGTTAGGGTTAGGGTTCGGGCTAGGGTTAGGGTTAGGGGACGGGGACGGTTTAGGGTCCAGGTGAGAGTACGGCAACGCTTTAGGGGGAGCGTGCGTGTGAGGGCGCGGGTTAGTGTTAGCGTACGGGTTAGGATTAGGGGACGGATGAGGGTCAGGCTTCGGGGAAGGGTTAGGGTTAGGGTTCGGGCTAGGGTTAGGGTTAGGGGACGGGGACGGTTTAGGGTCCAGGTGAGGGTACGGCAACGCTTTACGGGGAGCGTGCGTGTGAGGGCGCGGGTTAGTGTTAGCGTACGGGTTCGGATTAGGGGACGGGTGAGGGTCAGGCTTCGGGGAAGGGTTAGGGTTAGGGTTCGGGCTAGGGTTAGGGTTAGGGGACGGGGACGGTTTAGGGTCCAGGTGAGGGTACGGCAACGCTTTAGGGGGAGCGTGCGAGTGAGGGCGCGCGTTAGTGTTAGCGTACGGCTTAGGATTAGGGGACGGGTGAGGGTCAGGCTTCGGGAAAGGGTTAGGGTTAGGGTTCGGGCTAGGGTTAGGGTTAGGGGACGGGGACGGTTTAGGGTCCAGGTGAGGGTACGGCAACGCTTTAGGGGGAGCGTGCGTGTGAGGGCGCGGGTTAGTGTTAGCGTACGGGTTAGGATTAGCGGACGGGTGAGGGTCAGGCTTCGGGGAAGGGTTAGGGTTCGGGCTAGGGTTAGGGGACGGGGACGGTTTAGGGTCCAGGTGAGGGTACGGCAACGTTTTAGGGGGAGTGTGCATGTGAGGGCGCGGGTTAGTGTTAGGGTACGGGTTAGGATTAGGGGACGGGTGAGGGTCAGGCTTCGGGAAAGGGTTAGGGTTAGGGTTCGGGCTAGGGTTAGGGTTAGGGGACGGGGACGGTTTAGGGTCCAGGTGAGGGTACGGCAACGCTTTAGGGGGAGCGTGCATGTGAGGGAGTGGGTTAGTGTTAGCGTACGGGTTAGGATTAGGGGACGGGTGAGGGACAGGCTTCGGGGAAGGATTAGGGTTAGGGTTCGGGCTAGGGTTAGGGTTAGGGGACGGGGACGGTTTCGGGTCCAGGTGAGGGTACGGCAACAGTTTAGGGGGAGCGTGCGTGTGAGGGCGCGGGTTAGTGTTAGCGTACGGGTTAGGATTAGGGGACGGGTGAGTGTCAGGCTTCGGGGAAGGGTTAGGGTTAGGGTTCGGGCTAGGGTTAGGGTTAGGGGACGGGGACGGTTTAGGGTCCAGGTGAGGGTACGGCAACGCTTTAGGGGGAGCGTGCGTGTGAGGGCACGGGTTAGTGTTAGCGTACGGGTTAGGATTAGGGGACGGGTGAGGGTCAGGCTTCGGGGAAGGTTTAGGGTTAGGGTTCGGGCTAGGGTTAGGGTTAGGGGACGGGGACGGTTTCGGGTCCAGGTGAGGGTACGGCAACGCTTTAGGGGGAGCGTGCGTGTGAGGGCGCGGGTTAGTGTTAGCGTACGGGTTAGGATTAGGGGACGGGTGAGGGTCAGGCTTCGGGGAAGGGTTAGGGTTAGGGTTCGGGCTAGGGTTAGGGTTAGGGGACAGGGACGGTTTAGGGTCCAGGTGAGGGTACAGCAACGCTTTAGGGGGAGCGTGCGTGTGAGGGCACGGGTTAGTGTTAGCGTACGGGTTAGGATTAGGGGACGGGTGAGGGTCAGGCTTCGGGGAAGGGTTAGGCTTAGGGTTCGGGCTAGGGTTAGGGTTAGGGGACGGGGACAGTTTAGGGTCCAGGTGAGGGTACGGCAATGCTTTAGGGGGAGCGTGCGTGTTAGGGCGCGTGTTAGTGTTAGCGTACGGGTTAGGATTAGGGGACGGGTGAGGGTCAGGCTTCGGGGAAGGGTTAGGGTTAGGGTTCGGGCTAGGGTTAGGGTTAGGGGACGGGGACGGTTTAGGGTCCAGGTGAGGGTACGGCAACGCTTTAGGGGGAGCGTGCGTGTGAGGGCGCGGGTTAGTGTTAGCGTACGGGTTAGGATTAGGGGACGGGTGAGGGTCAGGCTTCGGGGAAGGGTTAGGGTTAGGGTTCGGGCTAGGGTTAGGGTTAGGGGACGGGGACGGTTTCGGGTCCAGGTGAGGGTACGGCAACGCTTTAGGGGGAGCGTGCGTGTGAGGGCGCGGGTTAGTGTTAGCGTACGGGTTAGGATTTGGGGACGGGTGAGGGTCAAGCTTCGGGGAAGGGTTAGGGTTAGGGTTCGGGCTAGGGTTAGGGTTAGGGGACGGGGACGGTTTCGGGTCCAGGTGAGGGTATAGCAACGCTTTAGGGGGAGCGTGCGTGTGAGGGCAGGGGTTAGTGTTAGCGTACGGGTTAGGATTAGGGGACGGGTGAGGGTCAGGCTTCTGGGAAGGGTTAGGGTTAGGGTTCGGGCTAGGGTTAGGGTTAGGGGACTGGGACGGTTTAGGGTCCAGGTGAGTGTACGGCAACGCTTTAGGGGGAGCGTGCGTGTGAGGGCGCGGGTTAGTGTTAGCGTACGGGTTAGGATTAGGGGACGGGTGAGGTTCAGGCTTCGGGGAAGGGTTAGGGTTAGGGTTCGGGCTAGGGTTAGGGTTAGGGGACGGGGACGGTTTAGGGTCCAGGTGAGGGTACGGTAACGCTTTAGGGGGAGCGTGCGTGTGAGGGCGCGGGTTAGTGTTAGCGTACGGGTTAGGATTAGGGGACGGGTGAGGGTCAGGCTTCGGGGAAGGGTTAGGGTTAGGGTTCGGGCTAGGGTTAGGGTTAGGGGACGGGGACGGTTTAGGGTCCAGGTGAGGGTACGGCAACGCTTTAGGGGGAGCGTGCGTGTGAGGGCGCGGGTTAGTGTTAGCGTACGGGTTAGGATTAGGTGACGGGTGAGGGTCAGGCTTCGGGGAAGGGTTAGGGTTAGGTTTCGGGCTAGGGTTAGGGTTAGGGGACGGGGACGGTTTAGGGTCCAGGTGAGAGTACGGCAACGCTTTAGGGGGAGCGTGCGTGTGAGGGCGCGGGTTAGTGTTAGCGTACGGGTCAGGATTAGGGGACGGATGAGGGTCAGGCTTCGGGGAAGGGTTAGGGTTAGGGTTCGGGCTAGGGTTAGGGTTAGGGGACGGGGACGGTTTAGGGTCCAGGTGAGGGTACGGCAACGCTTTACGGGGAGCGTGCGTGTGAGGGCGCGGGTTAGTGTTAGCGTACGGGTTAGGATTAGGGGACGGGTGAGGGTCAGGCTTCGGGGAAGGGTTAGGGTTAGGGTTCGGGCTAGGGTTAGGGTTAGGGGACGGGGACGGTTTAGGGTCCAGGTGAGGGTACGGCAACGCTTTAGGGGGAGCGTGCGAGTGAGGGCGCGCGTTAGTGTTAGCGTACGGCTTAGGATTAGGGGACGGGTGAGGGTCAGGCTTCGGGAAAGGGTTAGGGTTAGGGTTCGGGCTAGGGTTAGGGTTAGGGGACGGGGACGGTTTAGGGTCCAGGTGAGGGTACGGCAACGCTTTAGGGGGAGCGTGCGTGTGAGGGCGCGGGTTAGTGTTAGCGTACGGGTTAGGATTAGCGGACGGGTGAGGGTCAGGCTTCGGGGAAGGGTTAGGGTTCGGGCTAGGGTTAGGGGACGGGGACGGTTTAGGGTCCAGGTGAGGGTACGGCAACGTTTTAGGGGGAGTGTGCATGTGAGGGCGCGGGTTAGTGTTAGGGTACGGGTTAGGATTAGGGGACGGGTGAGGGTCAGGCTTCGGGGAAGGGTTAGGGTTAGGGTTCGGGCTAGGGTTAGGGTTAGGGGACGGGGACGGTTTAGGGTCCAGGTGAGGGTACGGCAACGCTTTAGGGGGAGCGTGCATGTGAGGGAGTGGGTTAGTGTTAGCGTACGGGTTAGGATTAGGGGACGGGTGAGGGACAGGCTTCGGGGAAGGATTAGGGTTAGGGTTCGGGCTAGGGTTAGGGTTAGGGGACGGGGACGGTTTAGGGTCCAGGTGAGGGTACGGCAACAGTTTAGGGGGAGCGTGCGTGTGAGGGCGCGGGTTAGTGTTAGCGTACGGGTTAGGATTAGGGGACGGGTGAGTGTCAGGCTTCGGGGAAGGGTTAGGGTTAGGGTTCGGGCTAGGGTTAGGGTTAGGGGACGGGGACGGTTTAGGGTCCAGGTGAGGGTACGGCAACGCTTTAGGGGGAGCGTGCGTGTGAGGGCACGGGTTAGTGTTAGCGTACGGGTTAGGATTAGGGGACGGGTGAGTGTCAGGCTTCGGGGAAGGTTTAGGGTTAGGGTTCGGGCTAGGGTTAGGGTTAGGGGACGGGGACGGTTTCGGGTCCAGGTGAGGGTATGGCAACGCTTTAGGGGGAGCGTGCGTGTGAGGGCGCGGGTTAGTGTTAGCGTACGGGTTAGGATTAGGGGACGGGTGAGGGTCAGGCTTCGGGGAAGGGTTAGGGTTAGGGTTCGGGCTAGGGTTAGGGTTAGGGGACGGGGACGGTTTAGGGTCCAGGTGAGGGTACGGCAACGCTTTAGGGGGAGCGTGCGTGTGAGGGCGCGGGTTAGTGTTAGCGTACGGGTTAGGATTAGGGGACGGGTGAGGGTCAGGCTTCGGGGAAGGGTTAGGGTTAGGGTTCGGGCTAGGGTTAGGGTTAGGGGACGGGGACGGTTTAGGGTCCAGGTGAGGGTACGGCAACGTTTTAGGGGGAGCGTGCGTGTGAGGGCGCGGGTTAGTGTTAGCGTACGGGTTAGGATTAGGGGACGGGTGAGGGTCAGGCTTCGGGGAAGGGTTAGGGTTAGGGTCCGGGCTAGGGTTAGGGTTAGGTGACGGGGACGGTTTAGGGTCCAGGTGAGGGTACGGCAACGCTTTAGGGGGAGCGTGCATGTGAGGGCGCGGGTTAGTGTTAGCGTACGGGTTAGGATTAGGGGACGGGTGAGGGTCAGGCTTCGGGGAAGGGTTAGGGTTAGGGTTCGGGCTAGGGTTAGGGTTAGGGGACGGGGACGGTTTAGGGTCCAGGTGAGGGTACGGCAACGCTTTAGGGGGAGCGTGAGTGTTAGGGCGCGGGTTAGTGTTAGCGTACGGGTTAGGATTAGGGGACGGGTGAGGGTCAGGCTTCGGGGAAGGGTTAGGGTTAGGGTTCGGGCTATGGTTACGGTTAGGGGACGGGGACGGTTTCGGGTCCAGGTGAGGGTACGGCAACGCTTTAGGGTGAGCGTGCGTGTGAGGGCGCGGGTTAGTGTTAGCGTACGGGTTAGGATTAGGGGACGGGTGAGGGTCAGGCTTCGGGGAAGGGTTAGGGTTAGGGTTCGGGCTAGGGTTAGGGTTAGGGGACGGGGACGGTTTAGGGTCCAGGTGAGGGTACGGCAACGATTTAGGGGGAGCGTGCGTGTGAGGGCGCGGGTTAGTGTTAGCGTACAGGTTAGGATTAGGGGACGGGTGAGTGTCAGGCTTCGGGGAATGGTTAGGGTTAGGGTTCGGGCTAGGGTTAGGGTTAGGGGACGGGGACGGTTTAGGGTCCAGGTGAGGGTACGGCAACGCTTTAGGGGGAGCGTGCGTGTGAGGGCGCGGGTTAGTGTTAGCATACGGGTTAGGATTAGGGGACGGGTGAGGGTCAGGCTTCGGGGAAGGGTTAGGGTTAGGGTTCGGGCTAGGGTTAGGGTTAGGGGACGGGGACGGTTTAGGGTCCAGGTGAGGGTACGGCAACGCTTTAGGGGGAGCGTGCGTGTGAGGGCGCGGGTTAGTGTTAGCGTACGGGTTAGGATTAGGGGACGGGTGAGGGTCAGGCTTCGGGGAAGGGTTAGGGTTAGGGTTCGGGCTAGGGTTAGGGTTAGGGGACGGGGACTGTTTCGGGTCCAGGTGAGGGTACGGCAACGCTTTAGGGGGAGCGTGCGTGTGAGGGCGCGGGTTAGTGTTAGCGTACGGGTTAGGATTAGGGGACGGGTGAGGGTCAGGCTTCGGGGAAGGGTTAGGGTTAGGGTTCGGGCTAGGGTTAGGGTTATGGGACGGGGACGGTTTAGGGTCCAGGTGAGGGTACGGCAACGCTTTAGGGGGAGCATGCGTGTGAGGGCGCGGGTTAGTTTTAGCGTACGGGTTAGGATTAGGGGACGGGTGAGGGTCAGGCTTCGGGGAAGTGTTAGGGTTAGGGTTCGGGCTAGGGTTAGGGTTAGGGGACGGGGACGGTTTAGGGTCCAGGTGAGGGTACGGCACCGCTTTAGGGGGAGCGTGCGTGTGAGGGCGCGGGTTAGTGTTAGCGTACGGGTTAGGATTAGGGGACGGGTGAGGGTCAGGCTTCTGGGAAGGGTTAGGGTTAGGGTTCGGGCTAGGGTTAGGGTTAGGGGACGGGGACGGTTTAAGGTCCAGGTGAGGGTACGGCAACGCTTTAGGGGGAGCATGCGTGTGAGGACGCGGGTTAGTGTTAGCGTACGGGTTAGGATTAGGGGACGGGTGAGGGTCAGGCTTCGGGGAAGTGTTAGGGTTAGGGTTCGGGCTAGGGTTAGGATTAGGGGACGGGGACGGTTTAGGGTCCAGGTGAGGGTACGGCAATGCTTTAGGGGGAGCGTGCGTGTGAGGGCGCGGGTTAATGTTAGCGTACGGGTTAGAATTAGGGGACGGGTGAGGGTCAGGCTTCGGGGAAGGGTTAGGGTTAGGGTTCGGGCTAGGGTTAGGGTTAGGGGACGGGGACGGTTTAGGGTCCAGGTGAGGGTACGGCAACGCTTTAGGGGGAGCGTGCGTGTGAGGGCGCGGGTTAGTGTTAGCGTACGGGTTAGGATTAGGGGACGGGTGAGGGTCAGGCTTCGGGGAAGGGTTAGGGTTAGGGTTCGGGCTAGGGTTAGGGTTAGGGGACGGGGACGGTTTAGGGTCCAGGTGAGGGTACGGCAACGCTTTAGGGGGAGCGTGCGTGTGAGGGCGCGGGTTAGTGTTAGCGTACGGGTTAGGATTAGGGGACGGGTGAGGGTCAGGCTTCGGGGAATGGTTAGGGTTAGGGTTCGGGCTAGGGTTAGGGTTAGGGGACGGGGACGGTTTAGGGTCCAGGTGAGAGTACGGCAACGCTTTAGGGGGAGCGTGCGTGTGAGGGCGCGGGTTAGTGTTAGCGTACGGGTTAGGATTAGGGGACAGGTGAGGGTCAGGCTTCGGGGAAGGGTTAGGGTTAGGGTTCGGGCTAGGGTGAGGGTTAGGGGTCGGGGACGGTTTAGGGTCCAGGTGAGGGTACGGCAATGCTTTAGGGGGAGCGTGAGTGTTAGGGCGCCGGTTAGTGTTAGCGTACGGGTTAGGATTAGGGGACGGGTGAGGGTCAGGCTTCGGGGAAGGGTTAGGGTTAGGGTTCGGGCTAGGGTTAGGGTTAGGGGACGGGGACGGTTTAGGGTCCAGGTGAGGGTACGGCAACGCTTTAGGGGGAGCGTGCGTGTGAGGGCGCGGGTTAGTGTTAGCGTACGGGTTAGGATTAGGGGACGGGTGAGGGTCAGGCTTCGGGGAAGGGTTAGGGTTAGGGTTCGGGCTAGGATTAGGGTTAGGGGACGGGGACGGTTTCGGGTCCAGGTGAGGGTACGGCAACGCTTTAGGGGGAGCGTGCGTGTGAGGGCGCGGGTTAGTGGTAGCGTACGGGTTAGGATTAGGGGACGGGTGAGGGTCAGGCTTCGGGGAAGGGTTAGGGTTAGGGTTCGGGCTAGGGTTAGGGTTATGGGACGGGGACGGTTTAGGGTCCAGGTGAGGGTACGGCAACGCTTTAGGGGGAGCATGCGTGTGAGGGCGCGGGTTAGTTTTAGCGTACGGGTTAGGATTAGGGGACGGGTGAGGGTCAGGCTTCGGGGAAGTGTTAGGGTTAGGGTTCGGGCTAGGGTTAGGGTTAGGGGACGGGGACGGTTTAGGGTCCAAGTGAGGGTACGGCAACGCTTTAGGGGGAGCGTGCGTGTGAGGGCGCGGGTTAGTGTTAGCGTACGGGTTAGGATTAGGGGACGGGTGAGGGTCAGGTTTCTGGGAAGGGTTAGGGTTAGGGTTCGGGCTAGGGTTAGGGTTAGGGGACGGGGACGGTTTAGGGTCCAGGTGAGGGTACGGCAACGCTTTAGGGGGAGCGTGCGTGTGAGGACGCGGGTTAATGTTAGCGTACGGGTTAGGATTAGGGGACGGGTGAGGGTCAGGCTTCGGGGAAGGGTTAGGGTTAGGGTTCGGGCTAGGGTTAGGGTTAGGGGACGGGGACGGTTTAGGGTCCAGGTGAGGGTACGGCAACGCTTTAGGGGGAGCGTGCGTGTGAGGGCGCGGGTTAGTGTTAGCGTACGGGTTAGGATTAGGGGACGGGTGAGGGTCAGGCTTCGGGGAAAGGTTAGGGTTAGGGTTCGGGCTAGGGTTAGGGTTAGGGGACGGGGACGGTTTAGGGTCCAGGTGAGGGTACGGCAACGCTTTAGGGGGAGCGTGCGTGTGAGGGCGCGGGTTAGTGTTAGCGTACGGGTTAGGATTAGGGGACGGGTGAGGGTCAGGCTTCGGGGAAGGGTTAGGGTTAGGGTTCGGGCTAGGGTTAGGGTTAGGGGACGGGGACGGTTTAGGGTCCAGGTGAGTGTACGGCAACGCTTTAGGGGGAGCGTGCGTGTGAGAGCGCGGGTTAGTGTTAGCGTTCGGGTTAGGATTAGGCGACGGGTGAGGGTCAGGCTTCGGGGAAGGGTTAGGGTTAGGGTTCGGGCTAGGGTTAGGGTTAGGGGATGGGGACGGTTTAGGGTCCAGGTGAGGTTACGGCAACGCTTTAGGGGGAACGTGCGTCTGAGGGCGCGGGTTAGTGTTACCGTACGGTTTAGAATTAGGGGACGGGTGAGGGTCAGGCTTCGGGGAAGGGTTAGGGTTAGGGTTCGGGCTAGGGTTAGGGTTAGGGGACGGGGACGGTTTCGGGTCCAGGTGAGGGTACGGCAACGCTTTAGGGGGAGCGTGCGTGTGAGGGCGCGGGTTAGTGTTAGCGTACGGTTTAGGATTAGGGGACGGGTGAGGGTCAGGCTTCGGGGAAGGGTTAGGGTTAGGGTTCGGGCTAGGGTTAGGGTTAAGGGACGGGGACGGTTTAGGGTCCAGGTGAGGGTACGGCAACGCTTTAGGGGGAGCGTGCGTTTGAGGGCGCGCGTTATTGTTAGCGTACGGCTTAGGATTAGGGGACGGGTGAGGGTCAGGCTTCGGGAAAGGGTTAGGGTTAGGGTTCGGGCTAGGGTTAGGGTTAGGGGATGGGGACTGTTTAGGGACCAGGTGAGGGTACGGCAACGCTTTAGGGGGAGCGTGCGTGTGAGGGCGCGGGTTAGTGTTAGCGTACGGGTTAGGATTAGGGGATGGGTGAGGGTCAGGCTTCGGGGAAGTGTTAGGGTTAGGGTTCGGGCTAGGGTTAGGGTTAGGGGACGGGGACGGTTTAGGGTCCAGGTGAGGGTACGGCAACGCTTTAGGGGGAGCGTGCGTGTGAGGGCGCGGGTTAGTGTTAGCGTACGGGTTAGGATTAGGGGATGGGTGAGGGTCAGGCTTCGGGGAAGGGTTAGGGTTAGGGTTCAGGCTAGGGTGAGGGTTAGGGGACGGGGACGGTATAGGGTCCAGGTGAGGGTACGGCAACGCTTTAGGGGGAGCGTGCGTGTGAGGGCGCGGGTTAGTGTTAGCGTACGGGTTAGGATTAGGGGACGGGTGAGGGTCAGGCTTCGGGGAAGGGTTAGGGTTCGGTCTAGGGTTAGGGTTAGGGGACTAGGACGGTTTAGGGTCCAGGTGAGGGTACGGCAACGCTTTAGGGGGAGCGTGCGAGTGAGGGCGCGGGTTAGTGTTAGCGTACGGGTTAGGATTAGGGGACGGGTGAGGGTCAGGCTTCGGGGAAGGGTTAGGGTTAGGGTTTGGGCTAGGGTTAGGGTTAGGGGACGGGGACGGTTTAGGGTCCAGGTGAGGGTACGGCAACGCTTTAGGGGGAGCGTGCGTGTGAGGGCGCTGGTGAGTGTTAGCGTACGTGTTAGGATTAGGGGACGGGTGAGGGTCAGGCTTCGGGGAAGGGTTAGGGTTAGGGTTCGGGCTAGGGTTAGGGTTAGGGGACGGGGACGGTTTCGGGTCCAGGTGAGGGTACGGCAACGCTTTAGGGGGAGCGTGCGTGTGAGGGCGCGGGTTAGTGTTAGCGTACGGGTTAGGATTAGGGGACGGGTGAGGGTCAGGCTTCGGGGAAGGGTTAGGGTTAGGGTTCGGGCTAGGGTTAGGGTTAAGGGACGGGGACGGTTTAGGGTCCAGGTGAGGGTACGGCAACGCTTTAGGGGGAGCGTGCGTTTGAGGGCGCGCGTTATTGTTAGCGTACGGCTTAGGATTAGGGGACGGGTGAGGGTCAGGCTTCGGGAAAGGGTTAGGGTTAGGGTTCGGGCTAGGGTTAGGGTTAGGGGATGGGGACTGTTTAGGGACCAGGTGAGGGTACGGCAACGCTTTAGGGGGAGCGTGCGTGTGAGGGCGCGGGTTAGTGTTAGCGTACGGTTTAGGATTAGGGGATGGGTGAGGGTCAGGCTTCGGGGAAGGGTTAGGGTTAGGGTTCGGGCTAGGGTTAGGGTTAGGGGACGGGGACGGTTTAGGGTCCAGGTGAGGGTACGGCAACGCTTTAGGGGGAGCGTGCGTGTGAGGGCACGGGTTAGTGTTAGCGTACGGGTTAGGATTAGGGGACGGGTGAGGGTCAGGCTTCGGGGAAGGGTTAGGGTTAGGGTTCGGGCTAGGGTGAGGGTTAGGGGACGGGGACGGTTTAGGGTCCAGGTGAGGGTACGGCAACGCTTTAGGGGGAGCGTGCGTGTGAGGGCGCGGGTTAGTGTTAGCGTACGGGTTAGGATTAGGGGACGGGTGAGGGTCAGGCTTCGGGGAAGGGTTAGGGTTCGGGCTAGGGTTAGGGTTAGGGGACGAGGACGGTTTAGGGTCCAGGTGAGGGTACGGCAATGCTTTAGGGGGAGCGTGCGTGTGAGGGCGTGGGTTAGTGTTAGCGTACGGGTTAGGATTAGGGGACGGGTGAGGGTCAGGCTTCGGGGAAGGGTTAGGGTTAGGGTTCGGGCTAGGGTGAGGGTTAGGGGACGGGGACGGTTTAGGGTCCAGGTGAGGGTACGGCAACGCTTTAGGGGGAGCGTGCGTGTGAGGGCGCGGGTTAGTGTTAGCGTACGGGTTAGGATTAGGGGACGGGTGAGGGTCAGGCTTCGGGGAAGGGTTAGGGTTAGGGTTCGGGCTAGGGTGAGGGTTAGGGGACGGGGACGGTTTAGGGTCCAAGTGAGGGTACGGCAACGCTTTAGGGGGAGCGTGCGTGTGAGGGCGTGGGTTAGTGTTAGCGTACGGGTTAGAATTAGGGGACGGGTGAGGGTCAGGCTTCGGGGAAGGGTTAGGGTTAGGGTTCGGGCTAGGGTTAGGGTTAGGGGACGGGGACGGTTTAGAGTCCAGGTGAGTGTACGGCACGCTTTATGGGGAGCGTGCGTGTGAGGGCGCGGGTTAGTGTTAGCGTACGGGTTAGGATTAGGGGACGGGTGAGGGTCAGGCTTCGGGGAAGGGTTAGGGTTAGGGTTCGGGCTAGCGTTAGGGTTAGGGGACGGGGACGGTTTAGGGTCCAGGTGAGGGTACGGCAACGCTTTAGGGGGAGCGTGCGTGTGAGGGCGCGGGTTAGTGTTAGCGTACGGGTTAGGATTAGGGGACGGGTGAGGGTCAGGCTTCGGGGAAGGGTTAGGGTTAGGGTTCGGGCTAGGGTGAGGGTTAGGGGACGGGGACGGTTTAGGGTCCAGGTGAGGGTACGGCAACGCTTTAGGGGGAGAGTGCGTGTGAGGGCGCGGGTTAGTGTTAGCGTACGGGTTAGGATTAGGGGACGGGTGAGGGTCAGGCTTCGGGGAAGGGTTAGGGTTCGGTCTAGGGTTAGGGTTAGGGTTAGGGGACGGGGACGGTTTCGGGTCCAGGTGAGGGTACGGCAACGCTTTAGGGGGAGCGTGCGTGTGAGGGCGCGGGTTAGTGTTAGCGTACGGGTTAGGATTAGGGGACGGGTGAGGGTCAGGCTTCGGGGAAGTGTTAGGGTTAGGGTTCGGGCTAGGGTTAGGGTTAAGGGACGGGGACGGTTTAGGGTCCAGGTGAGGGTACGGCAAAGCTTTAGGGGGAGCGTGCGTTTGAGGGGGCGCGTTCTTGTTAGCGTACGGCTTAGGATTAGGGGACGGGTGAGGGTCAGGCTTCGGGAAAGTGTTAGGGTTAGGGTTCGGGCTAGGGTTAGGGTTAGGGGATGGGGACTGTTTAGGGACCAGGTGAGGGTACGGCAACGCTTTAGGGGGAGCGTGCGTGTGAGGGCGCGGGTTAGTGTTAGTGTACGGGTTAGGATTAGGGGATGGGTGAGGGTCAGGCTTCGGGGAAGGGTTAGGGTTAGGGTTCGGGCTAGGGTTAGGGTTAAGGGACGGGGACGGTTTAGGGTCCAGGTGAGGGTACGGCAACGCTTTAGGGGGAGCGTGCGTTTGAGGGCGCGCGTTATTGTTAGCGTACGGCTTAGGATTAGGGGACGGGTGAGGGTCAGGCTTCGGGAAAGGGTTAGGGTTAGGGTTCGGGCTAGGGTTAGGGTTAGGGGATGGGGACTGTTTAGGGACCAGGTGAGGGTACGGCAACGCTTTAGGGGGAGCGTGCGTGTGAGGGCGCGGGTTAGTGTTAGCGTACGGTTTAGGATTAGGGGATGGGTGAGGGTCAGGCTTCGGGGAAGGGTTAGGGTTAGGGTTCGGGCTAGGGTTAGGGTTAGGGGACGGGGACGGTTTAGGGTCCAGGTGAGGGTACGGCAACGCTTTAGGGGGAGCGTGCGTGTGAGGGCACGGGTTAGTGTTAGCGTACGGGTTAGGATTAGGGGACGGGTGAGGGTCAGGCTTCGGGGAAGGGTTAGGGTTAGGGTTCGGGCTAGGGTGAGGGTTAGGGGACGGGGACGGTTTAGGGTCCAGGTGAGGGTACGGCAACGCTTTAGGGGGAGCGTGCGTGTGAGGGCGCGGGTTAGTGTTAGCGTACGGGTTAGGATTAGGGGACGGGTGAGGGTCAGGCTTCGGGGAAGGGTTAGGGTTCGGGCTAGGGTTAGGGTTAGGGGACGAGGACGGTTTAGGGTCCAGGTGAGGGTACGGCAATGCTTTAGGGGGAGCGTGCGTGTGAGGGCGTGGGTTAGTGTTAGCGTACGGGTTAGGATTAGGGGACGGGTGAGGGTCAGGCTTCGGGGAAGGGTTAGGGTTAGGGTTCGGGCTAGGGTGAGGGTTAGGGGACGGGGACGGTTTAGGGTCCAGGTGAGGGTACGGCAACGCTTTAGGGGGAGCGTGCGTGTGAGGGCGCGGGTTAGTGTTAGCGTACGGGTTAGGATTAGGGGACGGGTGAGGGTCAGGCTTCGGGGAAGGGTTAGGGTTAGGGTTCGGGCTAGGGTGAGGGTTAGGGGACGGGGACGGTTTAGGGTCCAAGTGAGGGTACGGCAACGCTTTAGGGGGAGCGTGCGTGTGAGGGCGCGGGTTAGTGTTAGCGTACGGGTTAGAATTAGGGGACGGGTGAGGGTCAGGCTTCGGGGAAGGGTTAGGGTTAGGGTTCGGGCTAGGGTTAGGGTTAGGGGACGGGGACGGTTTAGAGTCCAGGTGAGTGTACGGCACTCTTTATGGGGAGCGTGCGTGTGAGGGCGCGGGTTAGTGTTAGCGTACGGGTTAGGATTAGGGGACGGGTGAGGGTCAGGCTTCGGGGAAGGGTTAGGGTTAGGGTTCGGGCTAGCGTTAGGGTTAGGGGACGGGGACGGTTTAGGGTCCAGGTGAGGGTACGGCAACGCTTTAGGGGGAGCGTGCGTGTGAGGGCGCGGGTTAGTGTTAGCGTACGGGTTAGGATTAGGGGACGGGTGAGGGTCAGGCTTCGGGGAAGGGTTAGGGTTAGGGTTCGGGCTAGGGTGAGGGTTAGGGGACGGGGACGGTTTAGGGTCCAGGTGAGGGTACGGCAACGCTTTAGGGGGAGAGTGCGTGTGAGGGCGCGGGTTAGTGTTAGCGTACGGGTTAGGATTAGGGGACGGGTGAGGGTCAGGCTTCGGGGAAGGGTTAGGGTTCGGTCTAGGGTTAGGGTTAGGGTTAGGGGACGGGGACGGTTTCGGGTCCAGGTGAGGGTACGGCAACGCTTTAGGGGGAGCGTGCGTGTGAGGGCGCGGGTTAGTGTTAGCGTACGGGTTAGGATTAGGGGACGGGTGAGGGTCAGGCTTCGGGGAAGTGTTAGGGTTAGGGTTCGGGCTAGGGTTAGGGTTAAGGGACGGGGACGGTTTAGGGTCCAGGTGAGGGTACGGCAAAGCTTTAGGGGGAGCGTGCGTTTGAGGGGGCGCGTTCTTGTTAGCGTACGGCTTAGGATTAGGGTACGGGTGAGGGTCAGGCTTCGGGAAAGTGTTAGGGTTAGGGTTCGGGCTAGGGTTAGGGTTAGGGGATGGGGACTGTTTAGGGACCAGGTGAGGGTACGGCAACGCTTTAGGGGGAGCGTGCGTGTGAGGGCGCGGGTTAGTGTTAGTGTACGGGTTAGGATTAGGGGATGGGTGAGGGTCAGGCTTCGGGGAAGGGTTAGGGTTAGGGTTCGGGCTAGGGTTAGGGTTAGGGGACGGGGACGGTTTAGGGTCCAGGTGAGGGTACGGCAACGCTTTAGGGGGAGCGTGCGTGTGAGGGCGCGGGTTAGTGTTAGCGTACGGGTTAGGATTAGGGGACGGGTGAGGGTCAGGCTTCGGGGAAGGGTTAGGGTTAGGGTTCGGGCTAGGGTGAGGGTTAGGGGACGGGGACGGTTTAGGGTCCAGGTGAGGGTACGGCAACGCTTTAGGGGGAGCGTGCGTGTGAGGGCGCGGGTTAGTGTTAGCGTACGGGATAGGATTAGGGGACGGGTGAGGGTCAGGCTTCGGGGAAGGGTTAGGGTTCGGGCTAGGGTTAGGGTTAGGGGACGAGGACGGTTTAGGGTCCAGGTGAGGGTACGGCTACGCTTTAGGGGGAGCGTGCGAGTGAGGGTGCGGGTTAGTGTTAGCGTACGGGTTAGGATTAGGGGACGGGTGAGGGTCAGGCTTCGGGGAAGGTTTAGGGTTAGGGTTCGGGCTAGGGTTACGGTTAGGTGACGGGGACGGTTTAGTGTCCAGGTGAGTGTACGGCAACGCTTTAGGGGTAGCGTGCATGTGAGGGTGCGGGTTAGTGTTAGCGTACGGGTTAGGATTAGGGGACGGGTGAGGGTCAGGCTTCGGGGAAGGGTTAGGGTTAAGGTTCGGGCTAGGGTTAGGGTTAGGGGACGGGGACGGTTTAGGGTCCAGGTGAGGGTACGGCAACGCTTTAGGGGGAGCGTGCGTGTGAGGGCGCGGGTGAGTGTTAGCGTCCGGGTTAGGATTAGGGGACGGGTGAGGGTCAGGCTTCGGGGAAGGGTTAGGGTTAGGGTTCGGGCTAGGGTTAGGGTTAAGGGACGGGGACGGTTTAGGGTCCAGGTGAGGGTACGGCAACGCTTTAGGGGGAGCGTGCGTTTGAGGGCGCGCGTTATTGTTAGCGTACGGCTTAGGATTAGGGGACGGGTGAGGGTCAGGCTTCGGGAAAGGGTTAGGGTTAGGGTTCGGGCTAGGGTTAGGGTTAGGGGATGGGGACTGTTTAGGGACCAGGTGAGGGTACGGCAACGCTTTAGGGGGAGCGTGCGTGTGAGGGCGCGGGTTAGTGTTAGCGTACGGGTTAGGATTAGGGGATGGGTGAGGGTCAGGCTTCGGGGAAGGGTTAGGGTTAGGGTTCGGGCTAGGGTTAGGGTTAGGGGACGGGGACGGTTTAGGGTCCAGGTGAGGGTACGGCAACGCTTTAGGGGTAGCGTGCGTGTGAGGGCGCGGGTTAGTGTTAGCGTACGGGTTAGGATTAGGGGACGGGTGAGGGTCAGGCTTCGGGGAAGGGTTAGGGTTAGGGTTCGGGCTAGGGTGAGGGTTAGGGGACGGGGACGGTTTAGGGTCCAAGTGAGGGTACGGCAACGCTTTAGGGGGAGCGTGCGTGTGAGGGCGCGGGTTAGTGTTAGCGTACGGGTTAGGATTAGGCGACGGGTGAGGGTCAGGCTTCGGGGAAGGGTTAGGGTTAGGGTTCGGGCTAGGGTTAGGGTTAGGGGACGGGGACGGTTTAGAGTCCAGGTGAGTGTACGGCAACGCTTTAGGGGGAGCGTGCGTGTGAGGGCGCGGGTTAGTGTTAGCGTACGGGTTAGGATTAGGGGACGGGTGAGGGTCAGGCTTCGGGGAAGGGTTAGGGTTAGGGTTCGGGCTAGCGTTAGGGTTAGGGGACGGGGACGGTTTAGGGTCCAGGTGAGGGTACGGCAACGCTTTAGGGGGAGCGTGCGTGTGAGGGCGCGGGTTAGTGTTAGCGTACGGGTTAGGATTAGGGGACGGGTGAGGGTCAGGCTTCGGGGAAGGGTTAGAGTTAGGGTTCGGGCTAGGGTGAGGGTTAGGGGACGGGGACGGTTTAGGGTCCAGGTGAGGGTACGGCAACGCTTTAGGGGGAGCGTGCGTGTGAGGGCGCGGGTTAGTGTTAGCGTACGGGTTAGGATTAGGGGACGGGTGAGGGTCAGGCTTCGGGGAAGGGTTAGGGTTAGGGTTCGGGCTAGGGTGAGGGTTAGGGGACGGGGACGCTTTAGGGGGAGCGTGCGTGTGAGGGCGCGGGTTAGTGTTAGCGTACGGGTTAGGATTAGGCGACGGGTGAGGGTCAGGCTTCGGGGAAGGGTTAGGGTTAGGGTTCGGGCTAGGGTTAGGGATAGGGGCGGGGACGGTTTAGAGTCCAGGTGAGTGTACGGCAACGCTTTAGGGGGAGAGTGCGTGTGAGGGCGCGGGTTAGTGTTAGCGTACGGGTTAGGATTAGGGGACGGGTGAGGGTCAGGCTTCGGGGAAGGGTTAGGGTTAGGGTTCGGGCTAGCGTTAGGGTTAGGGGACGGGGACGGTTTAGGGTCCAGGTGAGGGTACGGCAACGCTTTAGGGGGAGCGTGCGTGTGAGGGCGCGGGTTAGTGTTAGTGTACGGGTTAGGATTAGGGGACGGGTGAGGGTCAGGCTTCGGGGAAGGGTTAGGGTTAGGGTTCGGGCTAGGGTGAGGGTTAGGGGACGGGGACGGTTTAGGGTCCAGGTGAGGGTACGGCAACGCTTTAGGGGGAGCGTGCGTGTGAGGGCGTGGGTTAGTGTTAGCGTACGGGTTAGGATTAGGGGACGGGTGAGGGTCAGGCTTTGGGGAAGGGTTAGGGTTCGGTCTAGGGTTAGGGTTAGGGGACGAGGACGGTTTAGGGTCCAGGTGAGGGTACGGCAACGCTTTAGGGGGAGCGTGCGAGTGAGGGCGCGGGTTAGTGTTAGCGTACGGGTTAGGATTAGGGGACGGGTGAGGGTCAGGCTCCGGGGAAGGGTTAGGGTTAGGGTTTGGGCTAGGGTTAGGGTTAGGGGACGGGGACGGTTTAGGGTCCAGGTGAGGGTACGGCAACGCTTTAGGGGGAGCGTGCGTGTGAGGGCGCTGGTGAGTGTTAGCGTACGTGTTAGGATTAGGGGACGGGTGAGGGTCAGGCTTCGGGGAAGGGTTAGGGTTAGGGTTCGGGCTAGGGTTAGGGTTAGGTGACGAGGACGGTTTACGGTCCAGGTGAGGGTACGGCAACGCTTTAGGGGGAGCGTGCGAGTGAGGGCGCGGGTTAGTGTTAGCGTACGGGTTAGGATTAGGGGACGGGTGAGGGTCAGGCTTCGGGGAAGGGTTAGGGTTAGGGTTCGGGCTAGCGTTAGGGTTAGGGGACGGGGACGGTTTAGGGTCCAGGTGAGGGTACGGCAACGCTTTAGGGGGAGCGTGCGTGTGAGGGCGCGGGTTAGTGTTAGCGTACGGGTTAGGATTAGGGGACGGGTGAGAGTCAGGCTTCGGGGAAGGGTTAGGGATAGGGTTCGGGCTAGGGTTAGGGTTAGGGGACGGGGATGGTTTAGGGTCCAGGTGAGGGTACGGCAACGCTTTAGGGGGAGCGTGCGTGTGAGGGCGCGGGTTAGTGATAGCGTACGGGTTAGGATTAGGGGACGGGTGAGGGTCAGGCTTCGGGGAAGGGTTAGGGTTAGGGTTCGGGCTAGGGTTAGGGTTAGGGGACGGGGACGGTTTAGGGTCCAGGTGAGGGTACGGCAACGCTTTAGGGGGAGCGTGCGTGTGAGGGCGCTGGTGAGTGTTAGCGTACGTGTTAGGATTAGGGGACGGGTGAGGGTCAGGCTTCGGGGAAGGGTTAGGGTTAGGGTTCGGGCTAGGGTTAGAGTTAGGGGACGGGGACGGTTTAGGGTCCAGGTGAGGGTACGGCAACGCTTTAGGGGGAGCGTGCGTGTGAGGGCGCGGGTTAGTGTTAGCGTACGGGTTAGGATTAGGGGACGGGTGAGGGTCAGGCTTCGGGGAAGGGTTAGGGTTAGGGTTCGGGCTAGGGTGAGGGTTAGGGGACGGGGACGGTTTAGGGTCCAGGTGAGGGTACGGCAACGCTTTAGGGGGAGCGTGCGTGTGAGGGCGCGGGTGAGTGTTAGCGTCCGGGTTAGGATTAGGGGACGGGTGAGGGTCAGGCTTCGGGGAAGGGTTAGGGTTAGGGTTCGGGCTAGGGTTAGGGTTAAGGGACGGGGACGGTTTAGGGTCCAGGTGAGGGTACGGCAACGCTTTAGGGGGAGCGTGCGTTTGAGGGCGCGCGTTATTGTTAGCGTACGGCTTAGGATTAGGGGACGGGTGAGGGTCAGGCTTCGGGAAAGGGTTAGGGTTAGGGTTCGGGCTAGGGTTAGGGTTAGGGGATGGGGACTGTTTAGGGACCAGGTGAGGGTACGGCAACGCTTTAGGGGGAGCGTGCGTGTGAGGGCGCGGGTTAGTGTTAGCGTACGGGTTAGGATTAGGGGATGGGTGAGGGTCAGGCTTCGGGGAAGGGTTAGGGTTAGGGTTCGGGCTAGGGTTAGGGTTAGGGGACGGGGACGGTTTAGGGTCCAGGTGAGGGTACGGCAACGCTTTAGGGGTAGCGTGCGTGTGAGGGCGCGGGTTAGTGTTAGCGTACGGGTTAGGATTAGGGGACGGGTGAGGGTCAGGCTTCGGGGAAGGGTTAGGGTTAGGGTTCGGGCTAGGGTGAGGGTTAGGGGACGGGGACGGTTTAGGGTCCAAGTGAGGGTACGGCAACGCTTTAGGGGGAGCGTGCGTGTGAGGGCGCGGGTTAGTGTTAGCGTACGGGTTAGGATTAGGCGACGGGTGAGGGTCAGGCTTCGGGGAAGGGTTAGGGTTAGGGTTCGGGCTAGGGTTAGGGTTAGGGGACGGGGACGGTTTAGAGTCCAGGTGAGTGTACGGCAACGCTTTAGGGGGAGCGTGCGTGTGAGGGCGCGGGTTAGTGTTAGCGTACGGGTTAGGATTAGGGGACGGGTGAGGGTCAGGCTTCGGGGAAGGGTTAGGGTTAGGGTTCGGGCTAGGGTGAGGGTTAGGGGACGGGGACGGTTTAGGGTCCAAGTGAGGGTACGGCAACGCTTTAGGGGGAGCGTGCGTGTGAGGGCGCGGGTTAGTGTTAGCGTACGGGTTAGGATTAGGCGACGGGTGAGGGTCAGGCTTCGGGGAAGGGTTAGGGTTAGGGTTCGGGCTAGGGTTAGGGTTAGGGGACGGGGACGGTTTAGAGTCCAGGTGAGTGTACGGCAACGCTTTAGGGGGAGCGTGCGTGTGAGGGCGCGGGTTAGTGTTAGCGTACGGGTTAGGATTAGGGGACGGGTGAGGGTCAGGCTTCGGGGAAGGGTTAGGGTTAGGGTTCGGGCTAGCGTTAGGGTTAGGGGACGGGGACGGTTTAGGGTCCAGGTGAGGGTACGGCAACGCTTTAGGGGGAGCGTGCGTGTGAGGGCGCGGGTTAGTGTTAGCGTACGGGTTAGGATTAGGGGACGGGTGAGGGTCAGGCTTCGGGGAAGGGTTAGAGTTAGGGTTCGGGCTAGGGTGAGGGTTAGGGGACGGGGACGGTTTAGGGTCCAGGTGAGGGTACGGCAACGCTTTAGGGGGAGCGTGCGTGTGAGGGTGCGGGTTAGTGTTAGCGTACGGGTTAGGATTAGGGGACGGGTGAGGGTCAGGCTTCGGGGAAGGGTTAGGGTTAGGGTTCGGGCTAGGGTGAGGGTTAGGGGACGGGGACGCTTTAGGGGGAGCGTGCGTGTGAGGGCGCGGGTTAGTGTTAGCGTACGGGTTAGGATTAGGCGACGGGTGAGGGTCAGGCTTCGGGGAAGGGTTAGGGTTAGGGTTCGGGCTAGGGTTAGGGATAGGGGCGGGGACGGTTTAGAGTCCAGGTGAGTGTACGGCAACGCTTTAGGGGGAGCGTGCGTGTGAGGGCGCGGGTTAGTGTTAGCCTACGGGTTAGGATTAGGGGACGGGTGAGGGTCAGGCTTCGGGGAAGGGTTAGGGTTAGGGTTCGGGCTAGCGTTAGGGTTAGGGGACGGGGACGGTTTAGGGTCCAGGTGAGGGTACGGCAACGCTTTAGGGGGAGCGTGCGTGTGAGGGCGCGGGTTAGTGTTAGTGTACGGGTTAGGATTAGGGGACGGGTGAGGGTCAGGCTTCGGGGAAGGGTTAGGGTTAGGGTTCGGGCTAGGGTGAGGGTTAGGGGACGGGGACGGTTTAGGGTCCAGGTGAGGGTACGGCAACGCTTTAGGGGGAGCGTGCGTGTGAGGGCGTGGGTTAGTGTTAGCGTACGGGTTAGGATTAGGGGACGGGTGAGGGTCAGGCTTTGGGGAAGGGTTAGGGTTCGGTCTAGGGTTAGGGTTAGGGGACGAGGACGGTTTAGGGTCCAGGTGAGGGTACGGCAACGCTTTAGGGGGAGCGTGCGAGTGAGGGCGCGGGTTAGTGTTAGCGTACGGGTTAGGATTAGGGGACGGGTGAGGGTCAGGCTCCGGGGAAGGGTTAGGGTTAGGGTTTGGGCTAGGGTTAGGGTTAGGGGACGGGGACGGTTTAGGGTCCAGGTGAGGGTACGGCAACGCTTTAGGGGGAGCGTGCGTGTGAGGGCGCTGGTGAGTGTTAGCGTACGTGTTAGGATTAGGGGACGGGTGAGGGTCAGGCTTCGGGGAAGGGTTAGGGTTAGGGTTCGGGCTAGGGTTAGGGTTAGGTGACGAGGACGGTTTAGGGTCCAGGTGAGGGTACGGCAACGCTTTAGGGGGAGCGTGCGAGTGAGGGCGCGGGTTAGTGTTAGCGTACGGGTTAGGATTAGGGGACGGGTGAGGGTCAGGCTTCGGGGAAGGGTTAGGGTTAGGGTTCGGGCTAGCGTTAGGGTTAGGGGACGGGGACGGTTTAGGGTCCAGGTGAGGGTACGGCAACGCTTTAGGGGGAGCGTGCGTGTGAGGGCGCGGGTTAGTGTTAGCGTACGGGTTAGGATTAGGGGACGGGTGAGAGTCAGGCTTCGGGGAAGGGTTAGGGATAGGGTTCGGGCTAGGGTTAGGGTTAGGGGACGGGGATGGTTTAGGGTCCAGGTGAGGGTACGGCAACGCTTTAGGGGGAGCGTGCGTGTGAGGGCGCGGGTTAGTGATAGCGTACGGGTTAGGATTAGGGGACGGGTGAGGGTCAGGCTTCGGGGAAGGGTTAGGGTTAGGGTTCGGGCTAGGGTTAGGGTTAGGGGACGGGGACGGTTTAGGGTCCAGGTGAGGGTACGGCAACGCTTTAGGGGGAGCGTGCGTGTGAGGGCGCTGGTGAGTGTTAGCGTACGTGTTAGGATTAGGGGACGGGTGAGGGTCAGGCTTCGGGGAAGGGTTAGGGTTAGGGTTCGGGCTAGGGTTAGAGTTAGGGGACGGGGACGGTTTAGGGTCCAGGTGAGGGTACGGCAACGCTTTAGGGGGAGCGTGCGTGTGAGGGCGCGGGTTAGTGTTAGCGTACGGGTTAGGATTAGGGGACGGGTGAGGGTCAGGCTTCGGGGAAGGGTTAGGGTTAGGGTTCGGGCTAGGGTGAGGGTTAGGGGACGGGGACGGTTTAGGGTCCAGGTGAGGGTACGGCAACGCTTTAGGGGGAGCGTGCGTGTGAGGGCGCGGGTGAGTGTTAGCGTCCGGGTTAGGATTAGGGGACGGGTGAGGGTCAGGCTTCGGGGAAGGGTTAGGGTTAGGGTTCGGGCTAGGGTTAGGGTTAAGGGACGGGGACGGTTTAGGGTCCAGGTGAGGGTACGGCAACGCTTTAGGGGGAGCGTGCGTTTGAGGGCGCGCGTTATTGTTAGCGTACGGCTTAGGATTAGGGGACGGGTGAGGGTCAGGCTTCGGGAAAGGGTTAGGGTTAGGGTTCGGGCTAGGGTTAGGGTTAGGGGATGGGGACTGTTTAGGGACCAGGTGAGGGTACGGCAACGCTTTAGGGGGAGCGTGCGTGTGAGGGCGCGGGTTAGTGTTAGCGTACGGGTTAGGATTAGGGGATGGGTGAGGGTCAGGCTTCGGGGAAGGGTTAGGGTTAGGGTTCGGGCTAGGGTTAGGGTTAGGGGACGGGGACGGTTTAGGGTCCAGGTGAGGGTACGGCAACGCTTTAGGGGTAGCGTGCGTGTGAGGGCGCGGGTTAGTGTTAGCGTACGGGTTAGGATTAGGGGACGGGTGAGGGTCAGGCTTCGGGGAAGGGTTAGGGTTAGGGTTCGGGCTAGGGTGAGGGTTAGGGGACGGGGACGGTTTAGGGTCCAAGTGAGGGTACGGCAACGCTTTAGGGGGAGCGTGCGTGTGAGGGCGCGGGTTAGTGTTAGCGTACGGGTTAGGATTAGGCGACGGGTGAGGGTCAGGCTTCGGGGAAGGGTTAGGGTTAGGGTTCGGGCTAGGGTTAGGGTTAGGGGACGGGGACGGTTTAGAGTCCAGGTGAGTGTACGGCAACGCTTTAGGGGGAGCGTGCGTGTGAGGGCGCGGGTTAGTGTTAGCGTACGGGTTAGGATTAGGGGACGGGTGAGGGTCAGGCTTCGGGGAAGGGTTAGGGTTAGGGTTCGGGCTAGCGTTAGGGTTAGGGGACGGGGACGGTTTAGGGTACAGGTGAGGGTACGGCAACGCTTTAGGGGGAGCGTGCGTGTGAGGGCGCGGGTTAGTGTTAGCGTACGGGTTAGGATTAGGGGACGGGTGAGGGTCAGGCTTCGGGGAAGGGTTAGAGTTAGGGTTCGGGCTAGGGTGAGGGTTAGGGGACGGGGACGGTTTAGGGTCCAGGTGAGGGTACGGCAACGCTTTAGGGGGAGCGTGCGTGTGAGGGCGCGGGTTAGTGTTAGCGTACGGGTTAGGATTAGGGGACGGGTGAGGGTCAGGCTTCGGGGAAGGGTTAGGGTTAGGGTTCGGGCTAGGGTGAGGGTTAGGGGACGGGGACGCTTTAGGGGGAGCGTGCGTGTGAGGGCGCGGGTTAGTGTTAGCGTACGGGTTAGGATTAGGCGACGGGTGAGGGTCAGGCTTCGGGGAAGGGTTAGGGTTAGGGTTCGGGCTAGGGTTAGGGTTAGGGGCGGGGACGGTTTAGAGTCCAGGTGAGTGTACGGCAACGCTTTAGGGGGAGCGTGCGTGTGAGGGCGCGGGTTAGTGTTAGCGTACGGGTTAGGATTAGGGGACGGGTGAGGGTCAGGCTTCGGGGAAGGGTTAGGGTTAGGGTTCGGGCTAGCGTTAGGGTTAGGGGACGGGGACGGTTTAGGGTCCAGGTGAGGGTACGGCAACGCTTTAGGGGGAGCGTGCGTGTGAGGGCGCGGGTTAGTGTTAGCGTACGGGTTAGGATTAGGGGACGGGTGAGGGTCAGGCTTCGGGGAAGGGTTAGGGTTAGGGTTCGGGCTAGGGTGAGGGTTAGGGGACGGGGACGGTTTAGGGTCCAGGTGAGGGTACGGCAACGCTTTAGGGGGAGCGTGCGTGTGAGGGCGCGGGTTAGTGTTAGCGTACGGGTTAGGATTAGGGGACGGGTGAGGGTCAGGCTTTGGGGAAGGGTTAGGGTTCGGTCTAGGGTTAGGGTTAGGGGACGAGGACGGTTTAGGGTCCAGGTGAGGGTACGGCAACGCTTTAGGGGGAGCGTGCGAGTGAGGGCGCGGGTTAGTGTTAGCGTACGGGTTAGGATTAGGGGACGGGTGAGGGTCAGGCTTCAGGGAAGGGTTAGGGTTAGGGTTTGGGCTAGGGTTAGGGTTAGGGGACGGGGACGGTTTAGGGTCCAGGTGAGGGTACGGCAACGCTTTAGGGGGAGCGTGCGTGTGAGGGCGCTGGTGAGTGTTAGCGTACGTGTTAGGATTAGGGGACGGGTGAGGGTCAGGCTTCGGGGAAGGGTTAGGGTTAGGGTTCGGGCTAGGGTTAGAGTTAGGGGACGGGGACGGTTTAGGGTCCAGGTGAGGGTACGGCAACGCTTTAGGGGGAGCGTGCGTGTGAGGGCGCGGGTTAGTGTTAGCGTACGGGTTAGGATTACGGGACGGGTGAGGGTCAGGCTTCGGGGAAGGGTTAGGGTTAGGGTTCGGGCTAGGGTGAGGGTTAGGGGACGGGGACGGTTTAGGGTCCAGGTGAGGGTACGGCAACGCTTTAGGGGGAGCGTGCGTGTGAGGGCGCGGGTTAGTGTTAGCGTACGGGTTAGGATTAGGGGACGGGTGAGGGTCAGGCTTTGGGGAAGGGTTAGGGTTCGGTCTAGGGTTAGGGTTAGGGGACGAGGACGGTTTAGGGTCCAGGTGAGGGTACGGCAACGCTTTAGGGGGAGCGTGCGAGTGAGGGCGCGGGTTAGTGTTAGCGTACGGGTTAGGATTAGGGGACGGGTGAGGGTCAGGCTTCGGGGAAGGGTTAGGGTTAGGGTTCGGGCTAGTGTTAGGGTTAGGGTACGGGGACGGTTTAGGGTCCAGGTGAGGGTACGGCAACGCTTTAGGGGGAGCGTGCGTGTGAGGGCGCGGGTTAGTGTTAGCGTACGGGTTAGGATTAGGGGACGGGTGAGAGTCAGGCTTCGGGGAAGGGTTAGGGATAGGGTTCGGGCTAGGGTTAGGGTTAGGGGACGGGGACGGTTTAGGGTCCAGGTGAGGGTACGGCAACGCTTTAGGGGGAGCGTGCGTGTGAGGGCGCTGGTGAGTGTTAGCGTACGTGTTAGGATTAGGGGACGGGTGAGGGTCAGGCTTCGGGGAAGGGTTAGGGTTAGGGTTCGGGCTAGGGTTAGGGTTAGGGGACGGGGACGGTTTAGGGTCCAGGTGAGGGTACGGCAACGCTTTAGGGGGAGCGTGCGTGTGAGGGCGCGGGTTAGTGTTAGCGTACGGGTTAGGATTAGGGGACGGGTGAGAGTCAGGCTTCGGGGAAGGGTTAGGGATAGGGTTCGGGCTAGGGTTAGGGTTAGGGGACAGGGATGGTTTAGGGTCCAGGTGAGGGTACGGCAACGCTTTAGGGGGAGCGTGCGTGTGAGGGCGCGGGTTAGTGATAGCGTACGGGTTAGGATTAGGGGACGGGTGAGGGTCAGGCTTCGGGGAAGGTTTAGGGTTAGGGTTCGGGCTAGGGTTAGGGTTAGGGGACGGGGACGGATTAGGGTCCAGGTGAGGGTACGGCAACGCTTTAGGGGGAGCGTGCGTGTGAGGGCGCATGTTAGTGTTAGCGTACGGGTTAGGATTAGGGGACGGGTGAGGGTCAGGCTTCGGGGAAGGGTTAGGGTTAGGGTTCGGGCTAGGGTTAGGGTTAGAGGACGGGGACGGTTTAGGGTCCAGGTGAGGGTACGGCAACGTTTTCGGGGGAGCGTGCGTGTGAGGGCGCGGGTTAGTGTTAGCGTACGGGTTAGGATTAGGGGACGGGTGAGGGTCAGGCTTCGGGGAAGGGTTAGGGTTAGGGTTCGGGCTAGGGTTAGGGTTAGGGGACGGGGACGGTTTAGGGTCCAGGTGAGGGTACGGCAACGCTTTAGGGGGAGCGTGCGTGTGAGGGCGCATGTTAGTGTTAGCGTACGGGTTAGGATTAGGGGACGGGTGAGGGTCAGGCTTCGGGGAAGGGTTAGGGTTAGGGTTCGGGCTAGGGTTAGGGTTAGGGGACGGGGACGGTTTAGGGTCCAGGTGAGGGTACGGCAACGCTTTAGGGGGAGCGTGCGTGTGAGGGCGCGGGTTAGTGTTAGCGTACAGGTTAGGTTTAGGGTACGGGTGAGGGTCAGGCTTCGGGGAAGGGTTAGGGTTAGGGTTCGGGCTAGGGTTAAGGTTAGGGGACGGGGACGGTTTAGGGTCCAGGTGAGGGTACGGCACCGCTTTAGGGGGAGCGTGCGTGTGAGGGCGCGGGTCAGTGTTAGCGTACGGGTTAGGATTAGGGGACGGGTGAGGGTCAGGCTTTGGGGAAGGATTGGGCTTAGGGTTCTTGCTAGGGTTAGGGTTAGGGGACGGGGACGGTTTAGGGTCCAGGTGAGGTTACGGCAACGCTTTAGGGGGAGCGTGCGTGTGAGGGCGCGGGTTAGTGTTAGCGTACGATTTAGAATTAGGGGACGGGTGAGGGTCAGGCTTCGGGGAAGGGTTAGGGTTAGGGTTCGGGCTAGGGTTAGGGTTAGGGGACGGGGACGGTTTCGGGTCCAGGTGAGGGTACGGCAATGCTTTAGGGGGAGCGTGCGTGTGAGGGCGCGGGTTAGTGTTAGCGTACGGGTTAGGATTAGGGGACGGGTGAGGGTCAGGCTTCGGGGAAGGGTTAGGGTTAGGGTTCGGGCTAGGGTTAGTGTTAAGGGAAGGGGACGGTTTAGGGTCCAGGTGAGGGTACGGCAACGCTTTAGGTGGAGCATGCGTTTGAGGGCGCGCGTTATTGTTAGCGTAAGGCTTAGGATTATGGGACGGGTGAGGGTCAGGCTTCGGGAAAGGGTTAGGGTTAGGGTTCGGGCTAGGGTTAGGGTTAGGGGATGGGGACTGTTTAGGGACCAGGTGAGGGTACGGCAACGCTTTAGGGGGAGCGTGCGTGTGAGGGCGCGGGTTAGTGTTAGCGTACGGGTTAGGATTAGGGGATGGGTGAGGGTCAGGCTTCGGGGAAGGGTTAGGGTTAGGGTTCGGGCTAGGGTTAGGGTTAGGGGACGGGGACGGTTTAGGGTCCAGGTGAGGGTACGGCAACGCTTTATGGGGAGCGTGCGTGTGAGGGCGCGGGTTAGTGTTAGCGTACGGGTTAGGATTAGGGGACGGGTGAGGGTCAGGCTTCGGGGAAGGGTTAGGGTTAGGGTTCGGGCTAGGGTGAGGGTTAGGGGACGGGGACGGTTTAGGGTCCAGGTGAGGGTACGGCAACGCTTTAGGGGGAGCGTGCGTGTGAGGGCGCGGGTTAGTGTTAGCGTACGGGTTAGGATTAGGGGACGGGTGAGGGTCAGGCTTCGGGGAAGGGTTAGGGTTCGGGCTAGGGTTAGGGTTAGGGTACGAGGACGGTTTAGGGTCCAGGTGAGGGTACGGCAACGCTTTAGGGGGAGCGTGCGAGTGAGGGCGCGGGTTAGTGTTAGCGTACGGGTTAGGATTAGGGGACGGGTGAGGGTCAGGCTTCGGGGAAGGTTTAGGGTTAGGGTTCGGGCTAGGGTTAGGGTTAGGAGACGGGGACGGTTTAGGGTCCAGGTGAGTGTACGGCAACGGTTTAGGGGTAGCGTGCGTGTGAGGGTGCGGGTTAGTGTTAGCGTACGGGTTAGGATTAGGGGACGTGTGAGGGTCAGGCTTCGGGGAAGGGTTAGGGTTAAGGTTCGGGCTAGGGTTAGGGTTAGGGGACGGGGACGGTTTAGGGTCCAGGTGAGGGTACGGCAACGCTTTAGGGGGAGCGTGCGTGTGAGGGCGCGGGTGAGTGTTAGCGTACGGGTTAGGATTAGGGGACGGGTGAGGGTCAGGCTTCGGGGAAGGGTTAGGGTTAGGGTTCGGGCTAGGGTTAGGGTTAGGGGACGGGGACGGTTTAGGGTCCAGGTGAGGGTATGGCAACGCTTTAGGGGGAGAGTGCGTGTGAGGGCGCGGGTTAGTGTTAGCGTACGGGTTAGGATTAGGGGACGGGTGAGGGTCAGGCTTCGGGGAAGGGTTAGGGTTAGGGTTCGGGCTAGGGTTAGGGTTAGGGGACGGGGACGGTTTCGGGTCCAGGTGAGGGTACGGCAACGCTTTAGGGGTAGCGTGCGTGTGAGGGCGCGGGATAGTGTTAGCGTACGGGTTAGGATTAGGGGACGGGTGAGGGTCAGGCTTCGGGGAAGGGTTAGGGTTAGGGTTCGGGCTAGGGTTAGGGTTAAGGGACGGGGACGGTTTAGGGTCCATGTGAGGGTATGGCAACGCTTTAGGGGGAGCGTGCGTTTGAGGGCGCGCGTTCTTGTTAGCGTACGGCTTAGGATTAGGGGACGGGTGAGGGTCAGGCTTCGGGAAAGGGTTAGGGTTAGGGTTCGGGCTAGGGTTAGGGTTAGGGGATGGGGACTGTTTAGGGACCAGGTGAGGGTACGGCAACGCTTTAGGGGGAGCGTGCGTGTGAGGGCGCGGGTTAGTGTTAGCGTACGGGTTAGGATTAGGGGATGGGTGAGGGTCAGGCTTCGGGGAAGGGTTAGGGTTAGGGTTCGGGCTAGGGTTAGGGTTAGGGGACGGGGACGGTTTAGGGTCCAGGTGAGGGTACGGCAACGCTTTATGGGGAGCGTGCGTGTGAGGGCGCGGGTTAGTGTTAGCGTACGGGTTAGGATTAGGGGACGGGTGAGGGTCAGGCTTCGGGGAAGGGTTAGGGTTAGGGTTCGGGCTAGGGTGAGGGTTAGGGGACGGGGACGGTTTAGGGTCCAGGTGAGGGTACGGCAACGCTTTAGGGGGAGCGTGCGTGTGAGGGCGCGGGTTAGTGTTAGCGTACGGGTTAGGATTAGGGGACGGGTGAGGGTCAGGCTTCGGGGAAGGGTTAGGGTTCGGGCTAGGGTTAGGGTTAGGGGACGAGGACGGTTTAGGGTCCAGGTGAGGGTACGGCAACGCTTTAGGGGGAGCGTGCGAGTGAGGGCGCGGGTTCGTGTTAGCGTACGGGTTAGGATTAGGGGACGGGTGAGGGTCAGGCTTCGGGGAAGGTTTAGGGTTAGGGTTCGGGCTAGGGTTAGGGTTAGGGGACGGGGACGGTTTAGGGTCCAGGTGAGGGTACGGCAACGGTTTAGGGGGAGCGTGCGTGTGAGGGCGCGGGTGAGTGTTAGCGTACGGGTTAGGATTAGGGGACGGGTGAGGGTCAGGCTTCGGGGAAGGGTTAGGGTTAGGGTTCGGGCTAGGGTTAGGGTTAGGGGACGGGGACGGTTTAGGGTCCAGGTGAGGGTATGGCAACGCTTTAGGGGGAGCGTGCGTGTGAGGGCGCGGGTTAGTGTTAGCATACGGGTTAGGATTAGGGGACGGGTGAGGGTCAGGCTTCGGGGAAGGGTTAGGGTTAGGGTTCGGGCTAGGGTTAGGGTTAGGGGACGGGGACGGTTTCGGGTCCAGGTGAGGGTACGGCAACGCTTTAGGGGTAGCGTGCGTGTGAGGGCGCGGGATAGTGTTAGCGTACGTGTTAGGATTAGGGGACGGGTGAGGGTCAGGCTTCGGGGAAGGGTTAGGGTTAGGGTTCGGGCTAGGGTTAGGGTTAAGGGACGGGGACGGTTTAGGGTCCATGTGAGGGTATGGCAACGCTTTAGGGGGAGCGTGCGTTTGAGGGCGCGCGTTATTGTTAGCGTACGGCTTAGGATTAGGGGACGGGTGAGGGTCAGGCTTCGGGAAAGGGTTAGGGTTAGGGTTCGGGCTAGGGTTAGGGTTAGGGGATGGGGACTGTTTAGGGACCATGTGAGGGTACGGAAACGCTTTAGGGGGAGCGTGCGTGTGAGGGCGCGGGTTAGTGTTAGCGTACGGGTTAGGATTAGGGGATGGGTGAGGGTCAGGCTTCGGGGAAGGGTTAGGGTTAGGGTTCGGGCTAGGGTTAGAGTTAGGGGACGGGGACGGTTTAGGGTCCAGGTGAGGGTACGGCAACGCTTTAGGGGGAGCGTGCGTGTGAGGGCGCGGGTTAGTGTTAGCGTACGGGTTAGGATTAGGGGACGGGTGAGGGTCAGGCTTCGGGGAAGGGTTAGGGTTAGGGTTCGGGCTAGGGTGAGGGTTAGGGGACGGGGACGGTTTAGGGTCCAAGTGAGGGTACGGCAACGCTTTAGGGGGAGCGTGCGTGTGAGGGCGTGGGTTAGTGTTAGCGTACGGGTTAGGATTAGGGGACGGGTGAGGGTCAGGGTTCGGGGAAGGGTTTGGGTTCGGGCTAGGGTTAGGGTTAGGTGACGAGGACGGTTTAGGGTCCAGGTGAGGGTACGGCAACGCTTTAGGGGGAGCGTGCGAGTGAGGGCGCGGGTTAGTGTTAGCGTACGGGTTAGGATTAGGGGACGGGTGAGGGTCAGGCTTCGGGGAAGGTTTAGTGTTAGGGTTCGGGCTAGGGTTAGGGTCAGGGGACGGGGACGGTTTAGGGTCCAGGTGAGTGTACGGCAACGCTTTAGGGGTAGCGTGCGTGTGAGGGTGCGGGTTAGTGTTAGCGTACGGGTTAGGATTAGGGGACGGGTGAGGGTCAGGCTTCGGGGAACGGTTAGGGTTAAGGTTCGGGCTAGGGTTAGGGTTAGGGGACGGGGACGGTTTAGGGTCCAGGTGAGGGTACTGCAACGCTTTAGGGGGAGCGTGCATGTGAGGGCGCGGGTGAGTGTTAGCGTACGGGTTAGGATTAGGGGACAGGTGAGGGTCAGGCTTTGGGGAAGGGTTAGGGTTAGGGTTCGGGCTAGGGTTAGGGTTAGGGGACGGGGACGGTTTAGGGTCCAGGTGAGGGTATGGCAACGCTTTAGGGGGAGGGTGCGTGTGAGGGCGCGGGTTAGTGTTAGCGTACGGGTTAGGATTAGGGGACGGGTGAGGGTCAGGCTTCGGGGAAGGGTTAGGGTTAGGGTTCGGGCTAGGGTTAGGGTTAGGTGACGGGGACGGTTTAGGGTCCAGGTGAGGGTACGGCAACGCTTTAGGGGGAGCGTGCATGTGAGGGCGCTGGTGAGTGTTAGCGTACGGGTTAGGATTAGGGGACGGGTGAGGGTCAGGCTTCGGGGAAGGGTTAGGGTTAGGGTTCGGGCTAGGGTTAGGGTTAGGGGACGGGGATGGTTTAGGGTCCAGGTGAGGGTACGGCAACGCTTTAGGGGGAGTGTGCGTGTGAGGGCGCGGGTGAGTGTTAGCGTACGGGTTAGGATTAGGGGACGGGTGAGGGTCAGGCTTCGGGGAAGGGTTAGGGTTAGGGTTCGGGCTAGGGTTAGGGTTAGGGGACGGGGACGGTTTAGGGTCCAGGTGAGTGTACGGCAACGCTTTAGGGGGAGCGTGCGTGTGAGGGCGCGGGGTAGTGTTAGCGTACGGGTTAGGATTAGGCGACGGGTGAGGGTCAGGCTTCGGGGAAGGGTTAGGGTTAGGGTTCGGGCTAGGGTTAGGGTTAGGGGACGGGGACGGTTTAGAGTCCAGGTGAGTGTACGGCAACGCTTTATGGGGAGCGTGCGTGTGAGGGCGCGGGTTAGTGTTAGCGTACGGGTTAGGATTAGGGGACGGGTGAGAGTCAGGCTTCGGGTAAGGGTTAGGGTTAGGGTTCGGGCTAGCGTTAGGGTTAGGGGACGGGGACGGTTTAGGGTCCAGGTGAGGGTACGGCAACGCTTTAGGGGGAGCGTGCGTGTGAGGGCGCGGGTTAGTGTTAGCGTACGGGTTAGGATTAGGGGACGGGTGAGGGTCAGGCTTCGGGGAAGGGTTAGGGTTAGGGTTCGGGCTAGGGTGAGGGTTAGGAGACGGGGACGGTTTAGGGTCCAGGTGAGGGTACGGCAACGCTTTAGGGGGAGAGTGCGTGTGAGGGCGCGGGTTAGTGTTAGCGTACGGGTTAGGATTAGGGGACGGGTGAGGGTCAGGCTTCGGGGAAGGGTTAGGGTTCGGTCTAGGGTTAGGGTTAGGGGACTAGGACGGTTTAGGGTCCAGGTGAGGGTACGGCAACGCTTTAGGGGGAGCGTGCGAGTGAGGGCGCGGGTTAGTGTTAGCGTACGGGTTAGGATTAGGGGACGGGTGAGGGTCAGGCTTCGGGGAAGGGTTAGGGTTAGGGTTTGGGCTAGGGTTAGGGTTAGGGGACGGGGACGGTTTAGGGTCCAGGTGAGGGTACGGCAACGCTTTAGGGGGAGCGTGCGTGTGAGGGCGCTGGTGAGTGTTAGCGTACGTGTTAGGATTAGGGGATGGGTGAGGGTCAGGCTTCGGGGAAGGGTTAGGGTTAGGGTTCGGGCTAGGGTTAGGGTTAGGGGACGGGGACGGTTTAGGGTCCAGGTGAGGGTACGGCAACGCTTTAGGGGGAGCGTGCGTGTGAGGGCGCGGGTTAGTGTTAGCGTACGGGTTAGGATTAGGGGACGGGTGAGGGTCAGGCTTCGGGGAAGGGTTAGGGTTAGGGTTCGGGCTAGTGTTAGGGTTAGGGTACGGGGACGGTTTAGGGTCCAGGTGAGGGTACGGCAACGCTTTAGGGGGAGCGTGCGTGTGAGGGCGCGGGTTAGTGTTAGCGTACGGGTTAGGATTAGGGGACGGGTGAGAGTCAGGCTTCGGGGAAGGGTTAGGGATAGGGTTCGGGCTAGGGTTAGGGTTAGGGGACGGGGATGGTTTAGGGTCCAGGTGAGGGTACGGCAACGCTTTAGGGGGAGCGTGCGTGTGAGGGCGCGTGTTAGTGATAGCGTACGGGTTAGGATTAGGGGACGGGTGAGGGTCAGGCTTCGGGGAAGGGTTAGGGTTAGGGTTCGGGCTAGGGTTAGGGTTAGGGGACGGGGACGGTTTAGGGTCCAGGTGAGGGTACGGCAACGCTTTAGGGGGAGCGTGCGTGTGAGGGCGCTGGTGAGTGTTAGCGTACGTGTTAGGATTAGGGGACGGGTGAGGGTCAGGCTTCGGGGAAGGGTTAGGGTTAGGGTTCGGGCTAGGGTTAGGGTTAGGGGACGGGGACGGTTTAGGGTCCAGGTGAGGGTACGGCAACGCTTTAGGGGGAGCGTGCGTGTGAGGGCGCGGGTTAGTGTTAGCGTACGGGTTAGGATTAGGGGACGGGTGAGAGTCAGGCTTCGGGGAAGGGTTAGGGATAGGGTTCGGGCTAGGGTTAGGGTTAGGGGACAGGGATGGTTTAGGGTCCAGGTGAGGGTACGGCAACGCTTTAGGGGGAGCGTGCGTGTGAGGGCGCGGGTTAGTGATAGCGTACGGGTTAGGATTAGGGGACGGGTGAGGGTCAGGCTTCGGGGAAGGGTTAGGGTTAGGGTTCGGGCTAGGGTTAGGGTTAGGGGACGGGGACGGATTAGGGTCCAGGTGAGGGTACGGCAACGCTTTAGGGGGAGCGTGCGTGTGAGGGCGCATGTTAGTGTTAGCGTACGGGTTAGGATTAGGGGACGGGTGAGGGTCAGGCTTCGGGGAAGGGTTAGGGTTAGGGTTCGGGCTAGGGTTAGGGTTAGAGGACGGGGACGGTTTAGGGTCCAGGTGAGGGTACGGCAACGTTTTCGGGGGAGCGTGCGTGTGAGGGCGCGGGTTAGTGTTAGCGTACGGGTTAGGATTAGGGGACGGGTGAGGGTCAGGCTTCGGGGAAGGGTTAGGGTTAGGGTTCGGGCTAGGGTTAGGGTTAGGGGACGGGGACGGTTTAGGGTCCAGGTGAGGGTACGGCAACGCTTTAGGGGGAGCGTGCGTGTGAGGGCGCATGTTAGTGTTAGCGTCCGGGTTAGGATTAGGGGACGGGTGAGGGTCAGGCTTCGGGGAAGGGTTAGGGTTAGGGTTCGGGCTAGGGTTAGGGTTAGGGGACGGGGACGGTTTAGGGTCCAGGTGAGGGTACGGCAACGCTTTAGGGGGAGCGTGCGTGTGAGGGCGCGGGTTAGTGTTAGCGTACAGGTTAGGTTTAGGGTACGGGTGAGGGTCAGGCTTCGGGGAAGGGTTAGGGTTAGGGTTCGGGCTAGGGTTAAGGTTAGGGGACGGGGACGGTTTAGGGTCCAGGTGAGGGTACGGCACCGCTTTAGGGGGAGCGTGCGTGTGAGGGCGCGGGTCAGTGTTAGCGTACGGGTTAGGATTAGGGGACGGGTGAGGGTCAGGCTTTGGGGAAGGATTGGGCTTAGGGTTCTTGCTAGGGTTAGGGTTAGGGGACGGGGACGGTTTAGGGTCCAGGTGAGGTTACGGCAACGCTTTAGGGGGAGCGTGCGTGTGAGGGCGCGGGTTAGTGTTAGCGTACGATTTAGAATTAGGGGACGGGTGAGGGTCAGGCTTCGGGGAAGGGTTAGGGTTAGGGTTCGGGCTAGGGTTAGGGTTAGGGGACGGGGACGGTTTCGGGTCCAGGTGAGGGTACGGCAATGCTTTAGGGGGAGCGTGCGTGTGAGGGCGCGGGTTAGTGTTAGCGTACGGGTTAGGATTAGGGGACGGGTGAGGGTCAGGCTTCGGGGAAGGGTTAGGGTTAGGGTTCGGGCTAGGGTTAGTGTTAAGGGAAGGGGACGGTTTAGGGTCCAGGTGAGGGTACGGCAACGCTTTAGGTGGAGCGTGCGTTTGAGGGCGCGCGTTATTGTTAGCGTAAGGCTTAGGATTATGGGACGGGTGAGGGTCAGGCTTCGGGAAAGGGTTAGGGTTAGGGTTCGGGCTAGGGTTAGGGTTAGGGGATGGGGACTGTTTAGGGACCAGGTGAGGGTACGGCAACGCTTTAGGGTGAGCGTGCGTGTGAGGGCGCGGGTTAGTGTTAGCGTACGGGTTAGGATTAGGGGATGGGTGAGGGTCAGGCTTCGGGGAAGGGTTAGGGTTAGGGTTCGGGCTAGGGTTAGGGTTAGGGGACGGGGACGGTTTAGGGTCCAGGTGAGGGTACGGCAACGCTTTATGGGGAGCGTGCGTGTGAGGGCGCGGGTTAGTGTTAGCGTACGGGTTAGGATTAGGGGACGGGTGAGGGTCAGGCTTCGGGGAAGGGTTAGGGTTAGGGTTCGGGCTAGGGTGAGGGTTAGGGGACGGGGACGGTTTAGGGTCCAGGTGAGGGTACGGCAACGCTTTAGGGGGAGCGTGCGTGTGAGGGCGCGGGTTAGTGTTAGCGTACGGGTTAGGATTAGGGGACGGGTGAGGGTCAGGCTTCGGGGAAGGGTTAGGGTTCGGGCTAGGGTTAGGGTTAGGGTACGAGGACGGTTTAGGGTCCAGGTGAGGGTACGGCAACGCTTTAGGGGGAGCGTGCGAGTGAGGGCGCGGGTTAGTGTTAGCGTACGGGTTAGGATTAGGGGACGGGTGAGGGTCAGGCTTCGGGGAAGGTTTAGGGTTAGGGTTCGGGCTAGGGTTAGGGTTAGGGGACGGGGACGGTTTAGGGTCCAGGTGAGTGTACGGCAACGGTTTAGGGGTAGCGTGCGTGTGAGGGTGCGGGTTAGTGTTAGCGTACGGGTTAGGATTAGGGGACGTGTGAGGGTCAGGCTTCGGGGAAGGGTTAGGGTTAAGGTTCGGGCTAGGGTTAGGGTTAGGGGACGGGGACGGTTTAGGGTCCAGGTGAGGGTACGGCAACGCTTTAGGGGGAGCGTGCGTGTGAGGGCGCGGGTGAGTGTTAGCGTACGGGTTAGGATTAGGGGACGGTTGAGGGTCAGGCTTCGGGGAAGGGTTAGGGTTAGGGTTCGGGCTAGGGTTAGGGTTAGGGGACGGGGACGGTTTAGGGTCCAGGTGAGGGTATGGCAACGCTTTAGGGGGAGCGTGCGTGTGAGGGCGCGGGTTAGTGTTAGCGTACGGGTTAGGATTAGGGGACGGGTGAGGGTCAGGCTTCGGGGAAGGGTTAGGGTTAGGGTTCGGGCTAGGGTTAGGGTTAGGGGACGGGGACGGTTTCGGGTCCAGGTGAGGGTACGGCAACGCTTTAGGGGTAGCGTGCGTGTGAGGGCGCGGGATAGTGTTAGCGTACGGGTTAGGATTAGGGGACGGGTGAGGGTCAGGCTTCGGGGAAGGGTTAGGGTTAGGGTTCGGGCTAGGGTTAGGGTTAAGGGACGGGGACGGTTTAGGGTCCATGTGAGGGTATGGCAACGCTTTAGGGGGAGCGTGCGTTTGAGGGCGCGCGTTCTTGTTAGCGTACGGCTTAGGATTAGGGGACGGGTGAGGGTCAGGCTTCGGGAAAGGGTTAGGGTTAGGGTTCGGGCTAGGGTTAGGGTTAGGGGATGGGGACTGTTTAGGGACCAGGTGAGGGTACGGCAACGCTTTAGGGGGAGCGTGCGTGTGAGGGCGCGGGTTAGTGTTAGCGTACGGGTTAGGATTAGGGGATGGGTGAGGGTCAGGCTTCGGGGAAGGGTTAGGGTTAGGGTTCGGGCTAGGGTTAGGGTTAGGGGACGGGGACGGTTTAGGGTCCAGGTGAGGGTACGGCAACGCTTTATGGGGAGCGTGCGTGTGAGGGCGTGGGTTAGTGTTAGCGTACGGGTTAGGATTAGGGGACGGGTGAGGGTCAGGCTTCGGGGAAGGGTTAGGGTTAGGGTTCGGGCTAGGGTGAGGGTTAGGGGACGGGGACGGTTTAGGGTCCAGGTGAGGGTACGGCAACGCTTTAGGGGGAGCGTGCGTGTGAGGGCGCGGGTTAGTGTTAGCGTACGGGTTAGGATTAGGGGACGGGTGAGGGTCAGGCTTCGGGGAAGGGTTAGGGTTCGGGCTAGGGTTAGGGTTAGGGGACGAGGACGGTTTAGGGTCCAGGTGAGGGTACGGCAACGCTTTAGGGGGAGCGTGCGAGTGAGGGCGCGGGTTCGTGTTAGCGTACGGGTTAGGATTAGGGGACGGGTGAGGGTCAGGCTTCGGGGAAGGTTTAGGGTTAGGGTTCGGGCTAGGGTTAGGGTTAGGGGACGGGGACGGTTTAGGGTCCAGGTGAGGGTACGGCAACGGTTTAGGGGGAGCGTGCGTGTGAGGGCGCGGGTGAGTGTTAGCGTACGGGTTAGGATTAGGGGACGGGTGAGGGTCAGGCTTCGGGGAAGGGTTAGGGTTAGGGTTCGGGCTAGGGTTAGGGTTAGGGGACGGGGACGGTTTAGGGTCCAGGTGAGGGTATGGCAACGCTTTAGGGGGAGCGTGCGTGTGAGGGCGCGGGTTAGTGTTAGCATACGGGTTAGGATTAGGGGACGGGTGAGGGTCAGGCTTCGGGGAAGGGTTAGGGTTAGGGTTCGGGCTAGGGTTAGGGTTAGGGGACGGGGACGGTTTCGGGTCCAGGTGAGGGTACGGCAACGCTTTAGGGGTAGCGTGCGTGTGAGGGCGCGGGATAGTGTTAGCGTACGGGTTAGGATTAGGGGACGGGTGAGGGTCAGGCTTCGGGGAAGGGTTAGGGTTAGGGTTCGGGCTAGGGTTAGGGTTAAGGGACGGGGACGGTTTAGGGTCCATGTGAGGGTATGGCAACGCTTTAGGGGGAGCGTGCGTTTGAGGGAGCGCGTTATTGTTAGCGTACGGCTTAGGATTAGGGGACGGGTGAGGGTCAGGCTTCGGGAAAGGGTTAGGGTTAGGGTTCGGGCTAGGGTTAGGGTTAGGGGATGGGGACTGTTTAGGGACCAGGTGAGGGTACGGAAACGCTTTAGGGGGAGCGTGCGTGTGAGGGCGCGGGTTAGTGTTAGCGTACGGGTTAGGATTAGGGGATGGGTGAGGGTCAGGCTTCGGGGAAGGGTTAGGGTTAGGGTTCGGGCTAGGGTTAGAGTTAGGGGACGGGGACGGTTTAGGGTCCAGGTGAGGGTACGGCAACGCTTTAGGGGGAGCGTGCGTGTGAGGGCGCGGGTTAGTGTTAGCGTACGGGTTAGGATTAGGGGACGGGTGAGGGTCAGGCTTCGGGGAAGGGTTAGGGTTAGGGTTCGGGCTAGGGTGAGGGTTAGGGGACGGGGACGGTTTAGGGTCCAAGTGAGGGTACGGCAACGCTTTAGGGGGAGCGTGCGTGTGAGGGCGTGGGTTAGTGTTAGCGTACGGGTTAGGATTAGGGGACGGGTGAGGGTCAGGCTTCGGGGAAGGGTTTGGGTTCGGGCTAGGGTTAGGGTTAGGTGACGAGGACGGTTTAGGGTCCAGGTGAGGGTACGGCAACGCTTTAGGGGGAGCGTGCGAGTGAGGGCGCGGGTTAGTGTTAGCGTACGGGTTAGGATTAGGGGACGGGTGAGGGTCAGGCTTCGGGGAAGGTTTAGTGTTAGGGTTCGGGCTAGGGTTAGGGTCAGGGGACGGGGACGGTTTAGGGTCCAGGTGAGTGTACGGCAACGCTTTAGGGGTAGCGTGCGTGTGAGGGTGCGGGTTAGTGTTAGCGTACGGGTTAGGATTAGGGGACGGGTGAGGGTCAGGCTTCGGGGAACGGTTAGGGTTAAGGTTCGGGCTAGGGTTAGGGTTAGGGGACGGGGATGGTTTAGGGTCCAGGTGAGGGTACTGCAACGCTTTAGGGGGAGCGTGCATGTGAGGGCGCGGGTGAGTGTTAGCGTACGGGTTAGGATTAGGGGACAGGTGAGGGTCAGGCTTTGGGGAAGGGTTAGGGTTAGGGTTCGGGCTAGGGTTAGGGTTAGGGGACGGGGACGGTTTAGGGTCCAGGTGAGGGTATGGCAACGCTTTAGGGGGAGGGTGCGTGTGAGGGCGCGGGTTAGTGTTAGCGTACGGGTTAGGATTAGGGGACGGGTGAGGGTCAGGCTTCGGGGAAGGGTTAGGGTTAGGGTTCGGGCTAGGGTTAGGGTTAGGTGACGGGGACGGTTTAGGGTCCAGGTGAGGGTACGGCAACGCTTTAGGGGGAGCGTGCATGTGAGGGCGCTGGTGAGTGTTAGCGTACGGGTTAGGATTAGGGGACGGGTGAGGGTCAGGCTTCGGGGAAGGGTTAGGGTTAGGGTTCGGGCTAGGGTTAGGGTTAGGGGACGGGGATGGTTTAGGGTCCAGGTGAGGGTACGGCAACGCTTTAGGGGGAGTGTGCGTGTGAGGGCGCGGGTGAGTGTTAGCGTACGGGTTAGGATTAGGGGACGGGTGAGGGTCAGGCTTCGGGGAAGGGTTAGGGTTAGGGTTCGGGCTAGGGTTAGGGTTAGGGGACGGGGACGGTTTAGGGTCCAGGTGAGTGTACGGCAACGCTTTAGGGGGAGCGTGCGTGTGAGGGCGCGGGGTAGTGTTAGCGTACGGGTTAGGATTAGGCGACGGGTGAGGGTCAGGCTTCGGGGAAGGGTTAGGGTTAGGGTTCGGGCTAGGGTTAGGGTTAGGGGACGGGGACGGTTTAGAGTCCAGGTGAGTGTACGGCAACGCTTTATGGGGAGCGTGCGTGTGAGGGCGCGGGTTAGTGTTAGCGTACGGGTTAGGATTAGGGGACGGGTGAGAGTCAGGCTTCGGGTAAGGGTTAGGGTTAGGGTTCGGGCTAGCGTTAGGGTTAGGGGACGGGGACGGTTTAGGGTCCAGGTGAGGGTACGGCAACGCTTTAGGGGGAGCGTGCGTGTGAGGGCGCGGGTTAGTGTTAGCGTACGGGTTAGGATTAGGGGACGGGTGAGGGTCAGGCTTCGGGGAAGGGTTAGGGTTAGGGTTCGGGCTAGGGTGAGGGTTAGGAGACGGGGACGGTTTAGGGTCCAGGTGAGGGTACGGCAACGCTTTAGGGGGAGAGTGCGTGTGAGGGCGCGGGTTAGTGTTAGCGTACGGGTTAGGATTAGGGGACGGGTGAGGGTCAGGCTTCGGGGAAGGGTTAGGGTTCGGTCTAGGGTTAGGGTTAGGGGACTAGGACGGTTTAGGGTCCAGGTGAGGGTACGGCAACGCTTTAGGGGGAGCGTGCGAGTGAGGGCGCGGGTTAGTGTTAGCGTACGGGTTAGGATTAGGGGACGGGTGAGGGTCAGGCTTCGGGGAAGGGTTAGGGTTAGGGTTTGGGCTAGGGTTAGGGTTAGGGGACGGGGACGGTTTAGGGTCCAGGTGAGGGTACGGCAACGCTTTAGGGGGAGCGTGCGTGTGAGGGCGCTGGTGAGTGTTAGCGTACGTGTTAGGATTAGGGGACGGGTGAGGGTCAGGCTTCGGGGAAGGGTTAGGGTTAGGGTTCGGGCTAGGGTTAGGGTTAGGGGACGGGGACGGTTTCGGGTCCAGGTGAGGGTACGGCAACGCTTTAGGGGGAGCGTGCGTGTGAGGGCGCGGGTTAGTGTTAGCGTACGGGTTAGGATTAGGGGACGGGTGAGGGTCAGGCTTCGGGGAAGGGTTAGGGTTAGGGTTCGGGCTAGGGTTAGGGTTAAGGGACGGGGACGGTTTAGGGTCCAGGTGAGTGTACGGCAACGCTTTAGGGGGAGCGTGCGTTTGAGGGCGCGCGTTATTGTTAGCGTACGGCTTAGGATTAGGGGACGGGTGAGGGTCAGGCTTCGGGAAAGGGTTAGGGTTAGGGTTCGGGCTAGGGTTAGGGTTAGGGGATGGGGACTGTTTAGGGACCAGGTGAGGGTACGGCAACGCTTTAGGGGGAGCGTGCGTGTGAGGGCGCGGGTTAGTGTTAGCGTACGGGTTAGGATTAGGGGATGGGTGAGGGTCAGGCTTCGGGGAAGGGTTAGGGTTAGGGTTCGGGCTAGGGTTAGGGTTAGGGGACGGGGACGGTTTAGGGTCCAGGTGAGGGTACGGCAACGCTTTAGGGGGAGCGTGCGTGTGAGGGCGCGGGTTAGTGTTAGCGTACGGGTTAGGATTAGGGGACGGGTGAGGGTCAGGCTTCGGGGAAGGGTTAGGGTTAGGGTTCGGGCTAGGGTGAGGGTTAGGGGACGGGGACGGTTTAGGGTCCAGGTGAGGGTACGGCAACGCTTTAGGGGGAGCGTGCGTGTGAGGGCGCGGGTTAGTGTTAGCGTACGGGTTAGGATTAGGGGACGGGTGAGGGTCAGGCTTCGGGGAAGGGTTAGGGTTCGGGCTAGGGTTAGGGTTAGGGGACGAGGACGGTTTAGGGTCCAGGTGAGGGTACGGCAATGCTTTAGGGGGAGCGTGCGTGTGAGGGCGTGGGTTAGTGTTAGCGTACGGGTTAGGATTAGGGGACGGGTGAGGGTCAGGCTTCGGGGAAGGGTTAGGGTTAGGGTTCGGGCTAGGGTGAGGGTTAGGGGACGGGGACGGTTTAGGGTCCAGGTGAGGGTACGGCAACGCTTTAGGGGGAGCGTGCGTGTGAGGGCGCGGGTTAGTGTTAGCGTACGGGTTAGGATTAGGGGACGGGTGAGAGTCAGGCTTCGGGGAAGGGTTAGGGTTAGGGTTCGGGCTAGGGTGAGGGTTAGGGGACGGGGACGGTTTAGGGTCCAAGTGAGGGTACGGCAACGCTTTAGGGGGAGCGTGCGTGTGAGGGCGCGGGTTAGTGTTAGCGTACGGGTTAGAATTAGGGGACGGGTGAGGGTCAGGCTTCGGGGAAGGGTTAGGGTTAGGGTTCGGGCTAGGGTTAGGGTTAGGGGACGGGGACGGTTTAGAGTCCAGGTGAGTGTACGGCAACGCTTTATGGGGAGCGTGCGTGTGAGGGCGCGGGTTAGTGTTAGCGTACGGGTTAGGATTAGGGGACGGGTGAGGGTCAGGCTTCGGGGAAGGGTTAGGGTTAGGGTTCGGGCTAGCGTTAGGGTTAGGGGACGGGGACGGTTTAGGGTCCAGGTGAGGGTACGGCAACGCTTTAGGGGGAGCGTGCGTGTGAGGGCGCGGGTTAGTGTTAGCGTACGGGTTAGGATTAGGGGACGGGTGAGGGTCAGGCTTCGGGGAAGGGTTAGGGTTAGGGTTCGGGCTAGGGTGAGGGTTAGGGGACGGGGACGGTTTAGGGTCCAGGTGAGGGTACGGCAACGCTTTAGGGGGAGAGTGCGTGTGAGGGCGCGGGTTAGTGTTAGCGTACGGGTTAGGATTAGGGGACGGGTGAGGGTCAGGCTTCGGGGAAGGGTTAGGGTTCGGTCTAGGGTTAGGGTTAGGGGACTAGGACGGTTTAGGGTCCAGGTGAGGGTACGGCAACGCTTTAGGGGGAGCGTGCGAGTGAGGGCGCGGGTTAGTGTTAGCGTACGGGTTAGGATTAGGGGACGGGTGAGGGTCAGGCTTCGGGGAAGGGTTAGGGTTAGGGTTTGGGCTAGGGTTAGGGTTAGGGGACGGGGACGGTTTAGGGTCCAGGTGAGGGTACGGCAACGCTTTAGGGGGAGCGTGCGTGTGAGGGCGCTGGTGAGTGTTAGCGTACGTGTTAGGATTAGGGGACGGGTGAGGGTCAGGCTTCGGGGAAGGGTTAGGGTTAGGGTTCGGGCTAGGGTTAGGGTTAGGGGACGGGGACGGTTTCGGGTCCAGGTGAGGGTACGGCAACGCTTTAGGGGGAGCGTGCGTGTGAGGGCGTGGGTTAGTGTTAGCGTACGGGTTAGGATTAGGGGACGGGTGAGGGTCAGGCTTCGGGGAAGGGTTAGGGTTAGGGTTCGGGCTAGGGTTAGGGTTAAGGGACGGGGACGGTTTAGGGTCCAGGTGAGGGTACGGCAAAGCTTTAGGGGGAGCGTGCGTTTGAGGGCGCGCGTTCTTGTTAGCGTACGGGTTAGGATTAGGGGACGGGTGAGGGTCAGGCTTCGGGAAAGTGTTAGGGTTAGGGTTCGGGCTAGGGTTAGGGTTAGGGGATGGGGACTGTTTAGGGACCAGGTGAGGGTACGGCAACGCTTTAGGGGGAGCGTGCGTGTGAGGGCGCGGGTTAGTGTTAGCGTACGGGTTAGGATTAGGGGATGGGTGAGGGTCAGGCTTCGGGGAAGGGTTAGGGTTAGGGTTCGGGCTAGGGTTAGGGTTAGGGGACGGGGACGGTTTAGGGTCCAGGTGAGGGTACGGCAACGCTTTAGGGGGAGCGTGCGTGTGAGGGCGCGGGTTAGTGTTAGCGTACGGGTTAGGATTAGGGGACGGGTGAGGGTCAGGCTTCGGGGAAGGGTTAGGGTTAGGGTTCGGGCTAGGGTGAGGGTTAGGGGACGGGGACGGTTTAGGGTCCAGGTGAGGGTACGGCAACGCTTTAGGGGGAGCGTGCGTGTGAGGGCGCGGGTTAGTGTTAGCGTACGGGATAGGATTAGGGGACGGGTGAGGGTCAGGCTTCGGGGAAGGGTTAGGGTTCGGGCTAGGGTTAGGGTTAGGGGACGAGGACGGTTTAGGGTCCAGGTGAGGGTACGGCTACGCTTTAGGGGGAGCGTGCGAGTGAGGGTGCGGGTTAGTGTTAGCGTACGGGTTAGGATTAGGGGACGGGTGAGGGTCAGGCTTCGGGGAAGGTTTAGGGTTAGGGTTCGGGCTAGGGTTACGGTTAGGTGACGGGGACGGTTTAGTGTCCAGGTGAGTGTACGGCAACGCTTTAGGGGTAGCGTGCATGTGAGGGTGCGGGTTAGTGTTAGCGTACGGGTTAGGATTAGGGGACGGGTGAGGGTCAGGCTTCGGGGAAGGGTTAGGGTTAAGGTTCGGGCTAGGGTTAGGGTTAGGGGACGGGGACGGTTTAGGGTCCAGGTGAGGGTACGGCAACGCTTTAGGGGTAGCGTGCGTGTGAGGGCGCGGGTTAGTGTTAGCGTACGGGTTAGGATTAGGGGACGGGTGAGGGTCAGGCTTCGGGGAAGGGTTAGGGTTAGGGTTCGGGCTAGGGTGAGGGTTAGGGGACGGGGACGGTTTAGGGTCCAAGTGAGGGTACGGCAACGCTTTAGGGGGAGCGTGCGTGTGAGGGCGCGGGTTAGTGTTAGCGTACGGGTTAGGATTAGGCGACGGGTGAGGGTCAGGCTTCGGGGAAGGGTTAGGGTTAGGGTTCGGGCTAGGGTTAGGGTTAGGGGACGGGGACGGTTTAGAGTCCAAGTGAGTGTACGGCAACGCTTTAGGGGAAGCGTGCGTGTGAGGGCGCGGGTTAGTGTTAGCGTACGGGTTAGGATTAGGGGACGGGTGAGGGTCAGGCTTCGGGGAAGGGTTAGGGTTAGGGTTCGGGCTAGCGTTAGGGTTAGGGGACGGGGACGGTTTAGGGTCCAGGTGAGGGTACGGCAACGCTTTAGGGGGAGCGTGCGTGTGAGGGCGCGGGTTAGTGTTAGCGTACGGGTTAGGATTAGGGGACGGGTGAGGGTCAGGCTTCGGGGAAGGGTTAGGGTTAGGGTTCGGGCTAGGGTGAGGGTTAGGGGACGGGGACGCTTTAGGGGGAGCATGCGTGTGAGGGCGCGGGTTAGTGTTAGCGTACGGGTTAGGATTAGGCGACGGGTGAGGGTCAGGCTTCGGGGAAGGGTTAGGGTTAGGGTTCGGGCTAGGGTTAGGGTTAGGGGCGGGGACGGTTTAGAGTCCAGGTGAGTGTACGGCAACGCTTTAGGGGGAGCGTGCGTGTGAGGGCGCGGGTTAGTGTTAGCGTACGGGTTAGGATTAGGGGACGGGTGAGAGTCAGGCTTCGGGGAAGGGTTAGGGTTAGGGTTCGGGCTAGCGTTAGGGTTAGGGGACGGGGACGGTTTAGGGTCCAGGTGAGGGTACGGCAACGCTTTAGGGGGAGCGTGCGTGTGAGGGCGCGGGTTAGTGTTAGCGTACGGGTTAGGATTAGGGGACGGGTGAGGGTCAGGCTTCGGGGAAGGGTTAGGGTTAGGGTTCGGGCTAGGGTGAGGGTTAGGGGACGGGGACGGTTTAGGGTCCAGGTGAGGGTACGGCAACGCTTTAGGGGGAGCGTGCGTGTGAGGGCGCGGGTTAGTGTTAGCGTACGGGTTAGGATTAGGGGACGGGTGAGGGTCAGGCTTTGGGGAAGGGTTAGGGTTCGGTCTAGGGTTAGGGTTAGGGGACGAGGACGCTTTAGGGTCCAGGTGAGGGTACGGCAACGCTTTAGGGGGAGCGTGCGAGTGAGGGCGCGGGTTAGTGTTAGCGTACGGGTTAGGATTAGGGGACGGGTGAGGGTCAGGCTTCGGGGAAGGGTTAGGGTTAGGGTTTGGGCTAGGGTTAGGGTTAGGGGACGGGGACGGTTTAGGGTCCAGGTGAGGGTACGGCAACGCTTTAGGGGGAGCGTGCGTGTGAGGGCGCTGGTGAGTGTTAGCGTACGTGTTAGGATTAGGGGACGGGTGAGGGTCAGGCTTCGGGGAAGGGTTAGGGTTAGGGTTCGGGCTAGGGTTAGGGTTAGGTGACGAGGACGGTTTAGGGTCCAGGTGAGGGTACGGCAACGCTTTAGGGGGAGCGTGCGAGTGAGGGCGCGGGTTAGTGTTAGCGTACGGGTTAGGATTAGGGGACGGGTGAGGGTCAGGCTTCGGGGAAGGGTTAGGGTTAGGGTTCGGGCTAGCGTTAGGGTTAGGGGACGGGGACGGTTTAGGGTCCAGGTGAGGGTACGGCAACGCTTTAGGGGGAGCGTGCGTGTGAGGGCGCGGGTTAGTGTTAGCGTACGGGTTAGGATTAGGGGACGGGTGAGAGTCAGGCTTCGGGGAAGGGTTAGGGATAGGGTTCGGGCTAGGGTTAGGGTTAGGGGACGGGGATGGTTTAGGGTCCAGGTGAGGGTACGGCAACGCTTTAGGGGGAGCGTGCGTGTGAGGGCGCGGGTTAGTGATAGCGTACGGGTTAGGATTAGGGGACGGGTGAGGGTCAGGCTTCGGGGAAGGGTTAGGGTTAGGGTTCGGGCTAGGGTTAGGGTTAGGGGACGGGGACGGTTTAGGGTCCAGGTGAGGGTACGGCAACGCTTTAGGGGGAGCGTGCGTGTGAGGGCGCTGGTGAGTGTTAGCGTACGTGTTAGGATTAGGGGACGGGTGAGGGTCAGGCTTCGGGGAAGGGTTAGGGTTAGGGTTCGGGCTAGGGTTAGAGTTAGGGGACGGGGACGGTTTAGGGTCCAGGTGAGGGTACGGCAACGCTTTAGGGGGAGCGTGCGTGTGAGGGCGCGGGTTAGTGTTAGCGTACGGGTTAGGATTAGGGGACGGGTGAGGGTCAGGCTTCGGGGAAGGGTTAGGGATAGGGTTCGGGCTAGGGTGAGGGTTAGGGGACGGGGACGGTTTAGGGTCCAGGTGAGGGTACGGCAACGCTTTAGGGGGAGCGTGCGTGTGAGGGCGCGGGTTAGTGTTAGCGTACGGGTTAGGATTAGGGGACGGGTGAGGGTCAGGCTTTGGGGAAGGGTTAGGGTTCGGTCTAGGGTTAGGGTTAGGGGACGAGGACGGTTTAGGGTCCAGGTGAGGGTACGGCAACGCTTTAGGGGGAGCGTGCGAGTGAGGGCGCGGGTTAGTGTTAGCGTACGGGTTAGGATTAGGGGACGGGTGAGGGTCAGGCTTCGGGGAAGGGTTAGGGTTAGGGTTCGGGCTAGGGTTAGGGTTAAGGGACGGGGACGGTTTAGGGTCCAGGTGAGGGTACGGCAACGCTTTAGGGGGAGCGTGCGTTTGAGGGCGCGCGTTATTGTTAGCGTACGGCTTAGGATTAGGGGACGGGTGAGGGTCAGGCTTCGGGAAAGGGTTAGGGTTAGGGTTCGGGCTAGGGTTAGGGTTAGGGGATGGGGACTGTTTAGGGACCAGGTGAGGGTACGGCAACGCTTTAGGGGGAGCGTGCGTGTGAGGGCGCGGGTTAGTGTTAGCGTACGGGTTAGGATTAGGGGATGGGTGAGGGTCAGGCTTCGGGGAAGGGTTAGGGTTAGGGTTCGGGCTAGGGTTAGGGTTAGGGGACGGGGACGGTTTAGGGTCCAGGTGAGGGTACGGCAACGCTTTAGGGGTAGCGTGCGTGTGAGGGCGCGGGTTAGTGTTAGCGTACGGGTTAGGATTAGGGGACGGGTGAGGGTCAGGCTTCGGGGAAGGGTTAGGGTTAGGGTTCGGGCTAGGGTGAGGGTTAGGGGACGGGGACGGTTTAGGGTCCAAGTGAGGGTACGGCAACGCTTTAGGGGGAGCGTGCGTGTGAGGGCGCGGGTTAGTGTTAGCGTACGGGTTAGGATTAGGCGACGGGTGAGGGTCAGGCTTCGGGGAAGGGTTAGGGTTAGGGTTCGGGCTAGGGTTAGGGTTAGGGGACGGGGACGGTTTAGAGTCCAAGTGAGTGTACGGCAACGCTTTAGGGGAAGCGTGCGTGTGAGGGCGCGGGTTAGTGTTAGCGTACGGGTTAGGATTAGGGGACGGGTGAGGGTCAGGCTTCGGGGAAGGGTTAGGGTTAGGGTTCGGGCTAGCGTTAGGGTTAGGGGACGGGGACGGTTTAGGGTCCAGGTGAGGGTACGGCAACGCTTTAGGGGGAGCGTGCGTGTGAGGGCGCGGGTTAGTGTTAGCGTACGGGTTAGGATTAGGGGACGGGTGAGGGTCAGGCTTCGGGGAAGGGTTAGAGTTAGGGTTCGGGCTAGGGTGAGGGTTAGGGGACGGGGACGGTTTAGGGTCCAGGTGAGGGTACGGCAACGCTTTAGGGGGAGCGTGCGTGTGAGGGCGCGGGTTAGTGTTAGCGTACGGGTTAGGATTAGGGGACGGGTGAGGGTCAGGCTTCGGGGAAGGGTTAGGGTTAGGGTTCGGGCTAGGGTGAGGGTTAGGGGACGGGGACGCTTTAGGGGGAGCATGCGTGTGAGGGCGCGGGTTAGTGTTAGCGTACGGGTTAGGATTAGGCGACGGGTGAGGGTCAGGCTTCGGGGAAGGGTTAGGGTTAGGGTTCGGGCTAGGGTTAGGGTTAGGTGCGGGGACGGTTTAGAGTCCAGGTGAGTGTACGGCAACGCTTTAGGGGGAGCGTGCGTGTGAGGGCGCGGGTTAGTGTTAGCGTACGGGTTAGGATTAGGGGACGGGTGAGGGTCAGGCTTCGGGGAAGGGTTAGGGTTAGGGTTCGGGCTAGCGTTAGGGTTAGGGGACGGGGACGGTTTAGGGTCCAGGTGAGGGTACGGCAACGCTTTAGGGGGAGCGTGCGTGTGAGGGCGCGGGTTAGTGTTAGCGTACGGGTTAGGATTAGGGGACGGGTGAGGGTCAGGCTTCGGGGAAGGGTTAGGGTTAGGGTTCGGGCTAGGGTGAGGGTTAGGGGACGGGGACGGTTTAGGGTCCAGGTGAGGGTACGGCAACGCTTTAGGGGGAGCGTGCGTGTGAGGGCGCGGGTTAGTGTTAGCGTACGGGTTAGGATTAGGGGACGGGTGAGGGTCAGGCTTTGGGGAAGGGTTAGGGTTCGGTCTAGGGTTAGGGTTAGGGGACGAGGACGCTTTAGGGTCCAGGTGAGGGTACGGCAACGCTTTAGGGGGAGCGTGCGAGTGAGGGCGCGGGTTAGTGTTAGCGTACGGGTTAGGATTAGGGGACGGGTGAGGGTCAGGCTTCGGGGAAGGGTTAGGGTTAGGGTTTGGGCTAGGGTTAGGGTTAGGGGACGGGGACGGTTTAGGGTCCAGGTGAGGGTACGGCAACGCTTTAGGGGGAGCGTGCGTGTGAGGGCGCTGGTGAGTGTTAGCGTACGTGTTAGGATTAGGGGACGGGTGAGGGTCAGGCTTCGGGGAAGGGTTAGGGTTAGGGTTCGGGCTAGGGTTAGGGTTAGGTGACGAGGACGGTTTAGGGTCCAGGTGAGGGTACGGCAACGCTTTAGGGGGAGCGTGCGAGTGAGGGCGCGGGTTAGTGTTAGCGTACGGGTTAGGATTAGGGGACGGGTGAGGGTCAGGCTTCGGGGAAGGGTTAGGGTTAGGGTTCGGGCTAGCGTTAGGGTTAGGGGACGGGGACGGTTTAGGGTCCAGGTGAGGGTACGGCAACGCTTTAGGGGGAGCGTGCGTGTGAGGGCGCGGGTTAGTGTTAGCGTACGGGTTAGGATTAGGGGACGGGTGAGAGTCAGGCTTCGGGGAAGGGTTAGGGATAGGGTTCGGGCTAGGGTTAGGGTTAGGGGACGGGGATGGTTTAGGGTCCAGGTGAGGGTACGGCAACGCTTTAGGGGGAGCGTGCGTGTGAGGGCGCGGGTTAGTGATAGCGTACGGGTTAGGATTAGGGGACGGGTGAGGGTCAGGCTTCGGGGAAGGGTTAGGGTTAGGGTTCGGGCTAGGGTTAGGGTTAGGGGACGGGGACGGTTTAGGGTCCAGGTGAGGGTACGGCAACGCTTTAGGGGGAGCGTGCGTGTGAGGGCGCTGGTGAGTGTTAGCGTACGTGTTAGGATTAGGGGACGGGTGAGGGTCAGGCTTCGGGGAAGGGTTAGGGTTAGGGTTCGGGCTAGGGTTAGAGTTAGGGGACGGGGACGGTTTAGGGTCCAGGTGAGGGTACGGCAACGCTTTAGGGGGAGCGTGCGTGTGAGGGCGCGGGTTAGTGTTAGCGTACGGGTTAGGATTAGGGGACGGGTGAGGGTCAGGCTTCGGGGAAGGGTTAGGGTTAGGGTTCGGGCTAGGGTGAGGGTTAGGGGACGGGGACGGTTTAGGGTCCAGGTGAGGGTACGGCAACGCTTTAGGGGGAGCGTGCGTGTGAGGGCGCGGGTTAGTGTTAGCGTACGGGTTAGGATTAGGGGACGGGTGAGGGTCAGGCTTTGGGGAAGGGTTAGGGTTCGGTCTAGGGTTAGGGTTAGGGGACGAGGACGGTTTAGGGTCCAGGTGAGGGTACGGCAACGCTTTAGGGGGAGCGTGCGAGTGAGGGCGCGGGTTAGTGTTAGCGTACGGGTTAGGATTAGGGGACGGGTGAGGGTCAGGCTTCGGGGAAGGGTTAGGGTTAGGGTTCGGGCTAGTGTTAGGGTTAGGGGACGGGGACGGTTTAGGGTCCAGGTGAGGGTACGGCAACGCTTTAGGGGGAGCGTGCGTGTGAGGGCGCGGGTTAGTGTTAGCGTACGGGTTAGGATTAGGGGACGGGTGAGAGTCAGGCTTCGGGGAAGGGTTAGGGATAGGGTTCGGGCTAGGGTTAGGGTTAGGGGACAGGGATGGTTTAGGGTCCAGGTGAGGGTACGGCAACGCTTTAGGGGGAGCGTGCGTGTGAGGGCGCGGGTTAGTGATAGCGTACGGGTTAGGATTAGGGGACGGGTGAGGGTCAGGCTTCGGGGAAGGGTTAGGGTTAGGGTTCGGGCTAGGGTTAGGGTTAGGGGACGGGGACGGATTAGGGTCCAGGTGAGGGTACGGCAACGCTTTAGGGGGAGCGTGCGTGTGAGGGCGCATGTTAGTGTTAGCGTACGGGTTAGGATTAGGGGACGGGTGAGGGTCAGGCTTCGGGGAAGGGTTAGGGTTAGGGTTCGGGCTAGGGTTAGGGTTAGAGGACGGGGACGGTTTAGGGTCCAGGTGAGTGTACGGCAACGTTTTCGGGGGAGCGTGCGTGTGAGGGCGCGGGTTAGTGTTAGCGTACGGGTTAGGATTAGGGGACGGGTGAGGGTCAGGCTTCGGGGAAGGGTTAGGGTTAGGGTTCGGGCTAGGGTTAGGGTTAGGGGACGGGGACGGTTTAGGGTCCAGGTGAGGGTACGGCAACGCTTTAGGGGGAGCGTGCGTGTGAGGGCGCATGTTAGTGTTAGCGTACGGGTTAGGATTAGGGGACGGGTGAGGGTCAGGCTTCGGGGAAGGGTTAGGGTTAGGGTTCGGGCTAGGGTTAGGGTTAGGGGACGGGGACGGTTTAGGGTCCAGGTGAGGGTACGGCAACGCTTTAGGGGGAGCGTGCGTGTGAGGGCGTGGGTTAGTGTTAGCGTACAGGTTAGGTTTAGGGTACGGGTGAGGGTCAGGCTTCGGGGAAGGGTTAGGGTTAGGGTTCGGGCTAGGGTTAAGGTTAGGGGACGGGGACGGTTTAGGGTCGAGGTGAGGGTACGGCACCGCTTTAGGGGGAGCGTGCGTGTGAGGGCGCGGGTCAGTGTTAGCGTACGGGTTAGGATTAGGGGACGGGTGAGGGTCAGGCTTTGGGGAAGGGTTGGGCTTAGGGTTCTTGCTAGGGTTAGGGTTAGGGGACGGGGACGGTTTAGGGTCCAGGTGAGGTTACGGCAACGCTTTAGGGGGAGCGTGCGTGTGAGGGCGCGGGTTAGTGTTAGCGTACGATTTAGAATTAGGGGACGGGTGAGGGTCAGGCTTCGGGGAAGGGTTAGGGTTAGGGTTCGGGCTAGGGTTAGGGTTAGGGGACGGGGACGGTTTCGGGTCCAGGTGAGGGTATGGCAATGCTTTAGGGGGAGCGTGCGTGTGAGGGCGCGGGTTAGTGTTAGCGTACGGGTTAGGATTAGGGGACGGGTGAGGGTCAGGCTTCGGGGAAGGGTTAGGGTTAGGGTTCGGGCTAGGGTTAGTGTTAAGGGAAGGGGACGGTTTAGGGTCCAGGTGAGGGTACGGCAACGCTTTAGGTGGAGCGTGCGTTTGAGGGCGCTCGTTATTGTTAGCGTAAGGCTTAGGATTATGGGACGGGTGAGGGTCAGGCTTCGGGAAAGGGTTAGGGTTAGGGTTCGGGCTAGGGTTAGGGTTAGGGGATGGGGACTGTTTAGGGACCAGGTGAGGGTACGGCAACGCTTTAGGGGGAGCGTGCGTGTGAGGGCGCGGGTTAGTGTTAGCGTACGGGTTAGGATTAGGGGATGGGTGAGGGTCAGGCTTCGGGGAAGGGTTAGGGTTAGGGTTCGGGCTAGGGTTAGGGTTAGGGGACGGGGACGGTTTAGGGTCCAGGTGAGGGTACGGCAACGCTTTATGGGGAGCGTGCGTGTGAGGGCGCGGGTTAGTGTTAGCGTACGGGTTAGGATTAGGGGACGGGTGAGGGTCAGGCTTCGGGGAAGGGTTAGGGTTAGGGTTCGGGCTAGGGTGAGGGTTAGGGGACGGGGACGGTTTAGGGTCCAGGTGAGGGTACGGCAACGCTTTAGGGGGAGCGTGCGTGTGAGGGCGCGGGTTAGTGTTAGCGTACGGGTTAGGATTAGGGGACGGGTGAGGGTCAGGCTTCGGGGAAGGGTTAGGGTTCGGGCTAGGGTTAGGGTTAGGGTACGAGGACGGTTTAGGGTCCAGGTGAGGGTACGGCAACGCTTTAGGGGGAGCGTGCGAGTGAGGGCGCGGGTTAGTGTTAGCGTACGGGTTAGGATTAGGGGACGGGTGAGGGTCAGGCTTCGGGGAAGGTTTAGGGTTAGGGTTCGGGCTAGGGTTAGGGTTAGGGGACGGGGACGGTTTAGGGTCCAGGTGAGTGTACGGCAACGGTTTAGGGGTAGCGTGCGTGTGAGGGTGCGGGTTAGTGTTAGCGTACGGGTTAGGATTAGGGGACGTGTGAGGGTCAGGCTTCGGGGAAGGGTTAGGGTTAAGGTTCGGGCTAGGGTTAGGGTTAGGGGACGGGGACGGTTTAGGGTCCAGGTGAGGGTACGGCAACGCTTTAGGGGGAGCGTGCGTGTGAGGGCGCGGGTGAGTGTTAGCGTACGGGTTAGGATTAGGGGACGGGTGAGGGTCAGGCTTCGGGGAAGGGTTAGGGTTAGGGTTCGGGCTAGGGTTAGGGTTAGGGGACGGGGACGGTTTAGGGTCCAGGTGAGGGTATGGCAACGCTTTAGGGGGAGCGTGCGTGTGAGGGCGCGGGTTAGTGTTAGCGTACGGGTTAGGATTAGGGGACGGGTGAGGGTCAGGCTTCGGGGAAGGGTTAGGGTTAGGGTTCGGGCTAGGGTTAGGGTTAGGGGACGGGGACGGTTTCGGGTCCAGGTGAGGGTACGGCAACGCTTTAGGGGTAGCGTGCGTGTGAGGGCGCGGGATAGTGTTAGCGTACGGGTTAGGATTAGGGGACGGGTGAGGGTCAGGCTTCGGGGAAGGGTTAGGGTTAGGGTTCGGGCTAGGGTTAGGGTTAAGGGACGGGGACGGTTTAGGGTCCATGTGAGGGTATGGCAACGCTTTAGGGGGAGCGTGCGTTTGAGGGCGCGCGTTCTTGTTAGCGTACGGCTTAGGATTAGGGGACGGGTGAGGGTCAGGCTTCGGGAAAGGGTTAGGGTTAGGGTTCGGGCTAGGGTTAGGGTTAGGGGATGGGGACTGTTTAGGGACCAGGTGAGGGTACGGCAACGCTTTAGGGGGAGCGTGCGTGTGAGGGCGTGGGGTAGTGTTAGCGTACGGGTTAGGATTAGGGGACGTGTGAGGGTCAGGCTTCGGGGAAGGGTTAGGGTTAAGGTTCGGGCTAGGGTTAGGGTTAGGGGACGGGGACGGTTTAGGGTCCAGGTGAGGGTACGGCAACGCTTTAGGGGGAGCGTGCGTGTGAGGGCGCGGGTGAGTGTTAGCGTACGGGTTAGGATTAGGGGACGGGTGAGGGTCAGGCTTCGGGGAAGGGTTAGGGTTAGGGTTCGGGCTAGGGTTAGGGTTAGGGGACGGGGACGGTTTAGGGTCCAGGTGAGGGTATGGCAACGCTTTAGGGGGAGCGTGCGTGTGAGGGCGCGGGTTAGTGTTAGCATACGGGTTAGGATTAGGGGACGGGTGAGGGTCAGGCTTCGGGGAAGGGTTAGGGTTAGGGTTCGGGCTAGGGTTAGGGTTAGGGGACGGGGACGGTTTCGGGTCCAGGTGAGGGTACGGCAACGCTTTAGGGGTAGCGTGCGTGTGAGGGCGCGGGATAGTGTTAGCGTACGGGTTAGGATTAGGGGACGGGTGAGGGTCAGGCTTCGGGGAAGGGTTAGGGTTAGGGTTCGGGCTAGGGTTAGGGTTAAGGGACGGGGACGGTTTAGGGTCCATGTGAGGGTATGGCAACGCTTTAGGGGGAGCGTGCGTTTGAGGGCGTGCGTTATTGTTAGCGTACGGCTTAGGATTAGGGGACGGGTGAGGGTCAGGCTTCGGGAAAGGGTTAGGGTTAGGGTTCGGGCTAGGGTTAGGGTTAGGGGATGGGGACTGTTTAGGGACCAGGTGAGGGTACGGCAACGCTTTAGGGGGAGCGTGCGTGTGAGGGCGCGGGTTAGTGTTAGCGTACGGGTTAGGATTAGGGGATGGGTGAGGGTCAGGCTTCGGGGAAGGGTTAGGGTTAGGGTTCGGGCTAGGGTTAGAGTTAGGGGACGGGGACGGTTTAGGGTCCAGGTGAGGGTACGGCAACGCTTTAGGGGGAGCGTGCGTGTGGGGGCGCGGGTTAGTGTTAGCGTACGGGTTAGGATTAGGGGACGGGTGAGGGTCAGGCTTCGGGGAAGGGTTAGGGTTAGGGTTCGGGCTAGGGTGAGGGTTAGGGGACGGGGACGGTTTAGGGTCCAAGTGAGGGTACGGCAACGCTTTAGGGGGAGCGTGCGTGTGAGGGCGTGGGTTAGTGTTAGCGTACGGGTTAGGATTAGGGGACGGGTGAGGGTCAGGCTTCGGGGAAGGGTTTGGGTTCGGGCTAGGGTTAGGGTTAGGTGACGAGGACGGTTTAGGGTCCAGGTGAGGGTACGGCAACGCTTTAGGGGGAGCGTGCGAGTGAGGGCGCGGGTTAGTGTTAGCGTACGGGTTAGGATTAGGGGACGGGTGAGGGTCAGGCTTCGGGGAAGGTTTAGTGTTAGGGTTCGGGCTAGGGTTAGGGTCAGGGGACGGGGACGGTTTAGGGTCCAGGTGAGTGTACGGCAACGCTTTAGGGGTAGCGTGCGTGTGAGGGTGCGGGTTAGTGTTAGCGTACGGGTTAGGATTAGGGGACGGGTGAGGGTCAGGCTTCGGGGAACGGTTAGGGTTAAGGTTCGGGCTAGGGTTAGGGTTAGGGGACGGGGACGGTTTAGGGTCCAGGTGAGGGTACTGCAACGCTTTAGGGGGAGCGTGCGTGTGAGGGCGCGGGTGAGTGTTAGCGTACGGGTTAGGATTAGGGGACAGGTGAGGGTCAGGCTTTGGGGAAGGGTTAGGGTTAGGGTTCGGGCTAGGGTTAGGGTTAGGGGACGGGGACGGTTTAGGGTCCAGGTGAGGGTATGGCAACGCTTTAGGGGGAGGGTGCGTGTGAGGGCGCGGGTTAGTGTTAGCGTACGGGTTAGGATTAGGGGACGGGTGAGGGTCAGGCTTCGGGGAAGGGTTAGGGTTAGGGTTCGGGCTAGGGTTAGGGTTAGGTGACGGGGACGGTTTAGGGTCCAGGTGAGGGTACGGCAACGCTTTAGGGGGAGCGTGCATGTGAGGGCGCTGGTGAGTGTTAGCGTACGGGTTAGGATTAGGGGACGGGTGAGGGTCAGGCTTCGGGGAAGGGTTAGGGTTAGGGTTCGGGCTAGGGTTAGGGTTAGGGGACGGGGATGGTTTAGGGTCCAGGTGAGGGTACGGCAACGCTTTAGGGGGAGTGTGCGTGTGAGGGCGCGGGTGAGTGTTAGCGTACGGGTTAGGATTAGGGGACGGGTGAGGGTCAGGCTTCGGGGAAGGGTTAGGGTTAGGGTTCGGGCTAGGGTTAGGGTTAGGGGACGGGGACGGTTTAGGGTCCAGGTGAGGGTACGGCATCGCTTTAGGGGGAGCGTGCGTGTGAGGGCGCGGGGTAGTGTTAGCGTACGGGTTAGGATTAGGGGACGGGTGAGGGTCAGGCTTCGGGGAAGGGTTAGGGTTAGGGTTCGGGCTAGGGTTAGGGTTAGGGGACGGGGACGGTTTAGGGACCAGGTGAGGGTATGGCAACGTTTTAGGGGGAGCGTGCGTGTGAGGGTGCGGGTTAGTGTTAGCGTACGGGTTAGGATTAGGGGACGGGTGAGGGTCAGGCTTCGGGGAAGGGTTAGGGTTAGGGTTCGGGCTAGGGTTAGGGTTAGGGGACGGGGACGGTTTAGGGTCCAGGTGAGGGTACGGCAACGCTTTAGGGGGAGCGTGCGTGTGAGGGCGCGGGTTAGTGTTAGCGTACGGGTTAGGATTAGGGGACGGGTGAGGGTCAGGCTTCGGGGAAGGGTTAGGGTTAGGGTTCGGGCTAGGGTTAGGGTTAGGGGACGGGGAAGGTTTAGGGTCCAGGTGAGGGTACGGCAACGCTTTAGGGGGAGCGTGCGTGTGAGGGCGCGGGTTAGTGTTAGCGTACGGGTTAGGATTAGGGGACGGGTGAGGGTCAGGCTTCGGGGAAGGGTTAGGGTTAGGGTTCGGGCTAGGGTTAGGGTTAGGGGACGGGGACGGTTTAGGGTCCAGGTGAGGGTACGGCAACGCTTTAGGGGGAGCGTGCGTGTGAGGGCGCGGGTTAGTGTTAGCGTACGGGTTAGGATTAGGGGACGGGTGAGGGTCAGGCTTCGGGGAAGGGTTAGGGTTAGGGTTCGGGCTAGGGTTAGGGTTAGGGGACGGGGACGGTTTAGGGTCCAGGTGAGGGTACGGCAACGCTTTAGGGGGAGCGTGCGTGTGAGGGCGCGGGTTAGTGTTAGCGTACGGGTTAGGATTAGGGGACGGGTGAGGGTCAGGTTTCGGGGAAGGGTTAAGGTTAGGGTTCGGGCTAGGGTTAGGGTTAGGGGACGGGGACGGTTTAGGGTCCAGGTGAGGGTACGGCAACGCTTTAGGGGGAGCGTGCGTGTGAGGGCGCGGGTTAGTGTTAGCGTACGGGTTAGGATTAGGGGACGGGTGAGGGTCAGGCTTCGGGGAAGGGTTAGGGTTAGGGTTCGGGCTGGGGTTAGGGTTAGGGTAAGTGGACTGTTTAGGGTCCAGGTGAGGGTACGGCAACGCTTTAGGGGGAGCGTGCGTGTGAGGGCGCGGGTTAGTGTTAGCGTACGGGTTAGGATTAGGGGACGGGTGAGGGTCAGGCTTCGGGGAAGGGTTAGGGTTAGGGTTCGGGCTAGGGTTAGGGTTAGGGGACGGGGACGGTTTCGGGTCCAGGAGAGGGTACGGCAACGCTTTAGGGGGATCGTGCGTGTGAGGGCGTGGGTTAGTGTTAGCAAACGGGTTAGGATTAGGGGACGGGTGAGGGTCAGGCTTCGGGGAAGGGTTAGGGTTAGGGTTCGGGCTAGGGATAGGGTTAGGGGACGGGGACGGTTTAGGGTCCAGGTGAGGGTACGGCAACGCTTTAGGGGGAGCGTGCGTGTGAGGGCACGGGTTAGTGTTAGCGTACGGGTTAGGATGAGGGGACGGGTGAGGGTCAGGTTTCGGGGAAGGGTTAATGTTAGGATTCGGGCTAGCTTTAGGGTTAGGGGACGGGGACGGTTTAGGGTCCAGGTGAGGGTACGGCAACGCTTTACGGGGAGCGTGCGTGTGAGGGCGCGGGTTAGTGTTAGCGTACGGGTTAGGATTAGGGGACGGGTGAGGGTCAGGCTTCGGGGAAGGGTTAGGGTTAGGGTTCGGGCTAGGGTTAGGGTTAGGGGACGGGGACGGTTTAGGGTCCAGGTGAGGGTACGGCAACGCTTTAGGGGGAGCGTGCGTGTGAGGGCGCGGGTTAGTGTTAGCGTACGGGTTAGGATTAGGGGACGGGTGAGGGTCAGGCTTCGGGGAAGGGTTAGGGTTAGGGTTCGGGCTAGGGTTAGGGTTAGGGGACGGGGACGGTTTAGGGTCCAGGTGAGGGTACGGCAACGCTTTAGGGGGAGCGTGCGTGTGAGGGCGCAGGTGAGTGTTAGCGTACGGGTTAGGATTAGGGGACGGGTGAGGGTCAGGCTTCGGGGAAGGGTTAGGGTTAGGGTTCGGGCTAGGGTTAGGGTTAGGGGATGGGGAAGGTTTAGGGTCCAGGTGAGGGTACGGCAACGCTTTAGGGGGAGCGTGCGTGTGAGGGCGCGGGTTAGTGTTAGCGTACGGGTTAGGATTAGGGGACGGGTGAGGGTCAGGCTTCGGGGAAGGGTTAGGGTTAGGGTTCGGGCTAGGGTTAGGGTTAGGGGACGGGGACGGTTTAGGGTCCAGGTGAGGGTACGGCAACGCTTTCGGGGGAGCGTGCGTGTGAGGGCGCGGGTTAGTGTTAGCGTACGGGTTAGGATTAGGGGACGGGTGAGGGTCAGGCTTCGGGGAAGGGTTAGGGTTAGGGTTCAGGCTAGGGTTAGGGTTAGGGGACGGGGACGGTTTAGGGTCCAGGTGAGGGTACGGCAACGCTTTAGGGGGAGCGTGCGTGTGAGGGCGCGGGTGAGTGTCAGCGTACGGGTTAGGATTAGGGGACGGGTGAGGGTCAGGCTTCGGGGAAGCGTTAGGGTTAGGGTTCGGGCTAGGGTTAGGGTTAGGGGATGGGGAAGGTTTAGGGTCCAGGTGAGGGTACGGCAACGCTTTAGGGGGAGCGTGCGTGTGAGGGCGCGGGTTAGTGTTAGTGTACGGGTTAGGATTAGGGGACGGGTGAGGGTCAGGCTTCGGGGAAGGGTTAGGGTTAGGGTTCGGGCTAGGGTTAGGGTTAGGGGACGGGGACGGTTTAGGGTCCAGGTGAGGGTACGGCAAAGCTTTAGGGGGAGCGTGCGTGTGAGGGCGCGGGTTAGTGTTAGCGTACGGGTTAGGATTAGGGGACGGGTGAGGGTCAGGCTTCGGGGAAGGGTTAGGGTTAGGGTTCGGGCTAGGGTTAGGGTTAGGGTTAGTGGACGGTTTAGGGTCCAGGTGAGGGTACGGCAACGCTTTAGGGGGAGCGTGCGTGTGAGGGCGCGGGTTAGTGTTAGCGTACGGGTTAGGATTAGGGGACGGGTGAGGGTCAGGCTTCGGGGAAGGGTTAGGGTTAGGGTTCGGTCTAGGGTTAGGGTTAGGGGACGGGGACGGTTTCGGGTCCAGGTGAGGGTGCGGCAACGCTTTAGGGGGAGCGTGCGTGTGAGGGCGTGGGTTAGTGTTAGCATACGGGTTAGGATTAGGGGACGGGTGAGGGTCAGGCTTCGGGGAAGTGTTAGGGTTAGGGTTCGGGCTAGGGTTAGGGTTAGGGGACGGGGACGGTTTAGGGTCCAGGTGAGGGTACGGCAACGCTATAGGGGGAGCGTGCGTGTGAGGGTGCGGGTTAGTGTTAGCGTACGGGTTAGGATTAGGGGACGGATGAGGGTCAGGCTTCGGGGAAGGGTTAGGGTTAGGGTTCGGGCTAGGGTTAGGGTTAGGGGACGGGGACGGTTTAGGGTCCAGGTGAGGGTACGGCAACGCTTTACGGGGAGCGTGCGTGTGAGGGCGCGGGTTAGTGTTAGCGTACGGGTTAGGATTAGGGGACGGGTGAGGGTCAGGCTTCGGGGAAGGGTTAGGGTTAGGGTTCGGGCTAGGGTTAGGGTTAGGGGACGGGGACGGTTTAGGGTCCAGGTGAGGGTACGGCAACGCTTTAGGGGGAGCGTGCGGGTGAGGGCGCGGGTTAGTGTTAGCGTACGGGTTAGGATTAGGGGACGGGTGAGGGTCAGGCTTCGGGGAAGGGTTAGGGTTAGGGTTCGGGCTAGGGATAGGGTTAGGGGACGAGGACTGTTTAGGGTCCAGGTGAGGTACGGCAACGCTTTAGGGGGAGCGTGCGAGTGAGGGCGCGGGTTAGTGTTAGCGTACGGGTTAGGATTAGGGGACGGGTGAGGGTCAGGCTTCGGGGAAGGTTTAGGGTTAGGGTTCGGGCTAGGGTTAGGGTTAGGGGACGGGGACGGTTTAGGGTCCAGGTGAGGGTACGGCAACGCTTTAGGGGGAGCGTGCGTGTGAGGGTGCGGGTTAGTGTTAGCGAATGGGTTAGGATTAGGGGACGGGTGAGGGTCAGGCTTCGGGGAAGTGTTAGGGTTAAGGTTCGGGCTAGGGTTAGGGTTAGGGGACGGGGACGGTTTAGGGTCCAGGTGAGGGTACGGCAATGCTTTAGGGGGAGCGTGCGTGTGAGGGCGCGGGTTAGTGTTAGCGTACGGGTTAGGATTAGGGGACGGGTGAGGGTCAGGCTTCGGGGAAGGGTTAATGTTAGGATTCGGGCTAGCTTTAGGGTTAGGGGACGGGGACGGTTTAGGGTCCAGGTGAGGGTACGGCAACGCTTTACGGGGAGCGTGCGTGTGAGGGCGCGGGTTAGTGTTAGCGTACGGGTTAGGATTAGGGGACGGGTGAGGGTCAGGCTTCGGGGAAGGGTTAGGGTTAGGGTTCGGGCTAGGGTTAGGGTTAGGGGACGGGGACGGTTTAGGGTCCAGGTGAGGGTACGGCAACGCTTTAGGGGGAGCGTGCGTGTGAGGGCGCGGGTTAGTGTTAGCGTACGGGTTAGGATTAGGGGACGGGTGAGGGTCAGGCTTCGGGGAAGGGTTAGGGTTAGGGTTCGGGCTAGGGTTAGGGTTAGGGGACGGGGACGGTTTAGGGTCCAGGTGAGGGTACGGCAACGCTTTAGGGGGAGCGTGCGTGTGAGGGCGCAGGTGAGTGTTAGCGTACGGGTTAGGATTAGGGGACGGGTGAGGGTCAGGCTTCGGGGAAGGGTTAGGGTTAGGGTTCGGGCTAGGGTTAGGGTTAGGGGACGGGGACGGTTTAGGGTCCAGGTGAGGGTACGGCAACGCTTTAGGGGGAGCGTGCGTGTGAGGGTGCGGGTTAGTGTTAGCGTACGGGTTAGGATTAGGGGACGGGTGAGGGTCAGGCTTCGGGGAAGGGTTAGGGTTAGGGTTCGGGCTAGGGTTAGGGTTAGGGGACGGGGACGGTTTAGGGTCCAGGTGAGGGTACTGCAACGCTTTAGGGGGAGCATGCGTGTGAGGGCGCGGGTTAGTGTTAGCGTACGGGTTAGGATTAGGGGACGGGTGAGGGTCAGACTTCGGGGAAGGGTTAGGGTTAGGGTTCGGGCTAGGGTTAGGGTTAGGGGACGGGGATGGTTTAGGGTCCAGGTGAGGGTACGGCAGCGCTTTAGGGGGAGCGTGCGTGTGAGGGCGCGGGTTAGTGTTAGCGTACGGCTTAGGATTAGGGGACAGGTGCGGGTCAGGCTTCGGGGAAGGGTTAAGGTTAGCGTTCAGGCTAGGGTTAGGGTTAGGGGACGGGGACGGTTTAGTGTCCAGGTGAGGGTACGGCAACGCTTTAGGGGGAGCGTGCGTGTGAGGGCGCGGGTTAGTGTTAGTGTACGGGTTAGGATTAAGGGACGGGTGAGGGTCAGGCTTCGGGGAAGGGTTAGGGTTAGGGTTCGGGCTAGGGTTAGGGTTAGGGGACGGGGACGGATTAGGGTCCAGGGGAGGGTACGGGAACGCTTTAGGGGGAGCGTGTGTGTGAAGGCGCGGGTTAGTGTTAGCATACGGGTTAGGATTAGGGGACGGGTGAGGGTCAGGCTTCGGGGAAGGGTTAGGGTTAGGGTTCGGGCTAGGGTTAGGGTTAGGGTTCGGGGACGGGGACGGTTTAGGGTCCAGGTGAGGGTACGGCAACGCTTTAGGGGGAGCGTGCCTGTGAGGGCGCGGGTTAGTGTTAGTGTACGGGTTAGGATTAAGGGACGGGTGAGGGTCAGGCTTCGGGGAAGGGTTAGGGTTAGGGTTCGGGCTAGGGTTAGGGTTAGGGGACGGGGACGGTTTCGGGTCCAGGTGAGGGTACGGCAACGCTTTAGGGGGAGCGTGCGTGTGAGGGCGCGGGGTAGTGTTAGCGTACGGGTTAGGATTAGGGGACGGGTGAGGGTCAGGCTTCGGGGAAGGGTTAGGGTTAGGGTTCGGGCTAGGGTTAGGGTTATGTGACGGGGACGGTTTAGGGTCCAGGTGAGGGTACGGCAACGCTTTAGGGGGAGCGTGCGTGTGAGGGCGCTGGTGAGTGTTAGCGTACGTGTTAGGATTAGGGGACGGGTGAGGGTCAGGCTTCGGGGAAGGGTTAGGGTTAGGGTTCGGGCTAGGGTTAGGGTTAGGGGACGGGGACGGTTTAGGGTCCAGGTGAGGGTACGGCAACGCTTTAGGGGGAGCGTGCGTGTGAGGGCGCGGGTTAGTGTTAGCGTACGGGTTAGGATTAGGGGACGGGTGAGGGTCAGGCTTCGGGGAAGGGTTAGGGTTAGGGTTCGGGCTAGGGTTAGGGTTAGGGGACAGAGACGGTTCACAGTCCAGGTGAGGGTACGGCAACGCTTTAGGGGGAGCGTGCGTGTGAGGGCTCGGGTTAGTGTTAGCGTACGGGTTAGGATTAGGGGACGGGTGAGGGTCAGGCTTTGGGGAAGGGTAAGGGTTAGGGTTCGGGCTAGGGTTAGTGTTAGGGGACAGAGACGGTTCACAGTCCAGGTGAGGGTACGGCAACGCTTTAGGGGGAGCGTGCGTGTGAGGGCTCGGGTTAGTGTTAGCGTACGGGTTAGGATTAGGGGACGGGTGAGGGTCAGGCTTCGGGGAAGGGTTAGGGTTAGGGTTCGGGCTAGGGTTAGGGTTAGTGGACGGGGACGGTTTAGGGTCCAGGTGAGGGTACGGCGCTTTAGGGGGAGCGTGCGTGTGAGGGCGCGGGTTAGTGTTAGCGTACGGGTTAGGATTAGGGGACGGGTGAGGGTCAGGTTTCGGGGAAGGGTTAGGGTTAGGGTTCGGGCTAGGGTTAGGGTTAGGGGACGGGGACGGTTTAGGGTCCAGGTGAGGGTACGGCAACGCTATAGGGGGAGCGTGCGTGTGAGGGCGCGGGTTAGTGTTAGCGTACGGGTTAGGATTAGGGGACGGGTGAGGGTCAGGCTTCGGGGAAGGGTTAGGGTTAGGGTTCGGGCTAGGGTTAGGGTTAGGGGACGGGGACGGTTTAGGGTCCAGGTGAGGGTACGGCAACGCTTTAGGGGGAGCGTGCGTGTGAGGGCGCGGGTGAGTGTTAGCGTACGGGTTAGGATTAGGGGATGGGTGAGGGTCAGGCTTCGGGGAAGGGTTAGGGTTAGGGTTCGGGCTAGGGTTAGGGTTAGGGGATGGGGAAGGTTTAGGGTCCAGGTGAGGGTACGGCAACGCTTTAGGGGGAGCGTGCGTGTGAGGGCGCGGGTTAGTGTTAGCGTACGGGTTAGGATTAGGGGACGGGTGAGGGTCAGGCTTCGGGGAAGGGTTAGGGTTAGGGTTCGGGCTAGGGTTAGTGTTAGGGGACGGGGACGGTTTAGGGTCCAGGTGAGGGTACGGCAACGCTTTAGGGGGAGCGTGCGTGTGAGGGCGCGGGTTAGTGTTAGCGTACGGGTTAGGATTAGGGGACGGGTGAGGGTCAGGCTTCGGGGAAGGGTTAGGGTTAGGGTTCGGGCTAGGGTTAGGGTTAGGGGACGGGGACGGTTTAGGGTCCAGGTGAGGGTACGGCAACGCTTTAGGGGGAGCGTGCGTGTGAGGGCGCGGGTTAGTGTTAGCGTACGGGTTAGGATTAGGGGACGGGTGAGGGTCAGGCTTCGGGGAAGGGTTAGGGTTAGGGTTCGGGCTAGGGTTAGGGTTAGGGGACGGGGACGGTTTAGGATCCAGGTGAGGATACGGCAACGCTTTAGGGGGAGCGTGCGTGTGAGGGCGCGGGTGAGTGTTAGCGTACGGGTTAGGATTAGGGGACGGGTGAGGGTCAGGCTTCGGGGAAGGGTTAGGGTTAGGGTTCGGGCTAGGGTTAGGGTTAGGGGATGGGGAAGGTTTAGGGTCCAGGTGAGGGTACGGCAACGCTTTAGGGGGAGCGTGCGTGTGAGGGCGCGGGTTAGTGTTAGCGTACGGGTTAGGATTAGGGGACGGGTGAGGGTCAGGCTTCGGGGAAGGGTTAGGGTTACGGTTCGGGCTAGGGTTAGGGTTAGGGGACGGGGACGGTTTAGGGTCCAGGTGAGGGTACGGCAACGCTTTAGGGGGAGCGTGCATGTGAGGGTGCGGGTTAGTGTTAGCGTACGGGTTAGGATTAGGGGACGGGTGAGGGTCAGGCTTCGGGGAAGGGTTAGGGTTAGGGTTCGGGCTAGGGTTAGGGTTAGGGTTAGTGGACGGTTTAGGGTCCAGGTGAGGGTACAGCAACGCTTTAGGGGGAGCGTGCGTGTGAGGGCGCGGGTTAGTGTTAGCGTACGGGTTAGGATTAGGGGACGGGTGAGGGTCAGGCTTCGGGGAAGGGTTAGGGTTAGCGTTCGGGCTAGGGTTAGGGTTAGGGGACGGGGACGGTTTCGGGTCCAGGTGAGGGTACGGCAACGCTTTAGGGGGAGCGTGCGTGTGAGGGTGCGGGTTAGTGTTAGCATACGGGTTAGGATTAGGGGACGGGTGAGGGTCAGGCTTCGGGGAAGGGTTAGGGTTAGGGTTCGGGCTAGGGTTAGGGTTAGGGGACGGGGACGGTTTAGGGTCCAGGTGAGGGTACGGCAACGCTTTAGGGGGAGCGTGCGTGTGAGGGCACGGGTTAGTGTTAGCGTACGGGTTAGGATTAGGGGACGGGTGAGGGTCAGGTTTCGGGGAAGGGTTAGTGTTAGGGTTCGGGCTAGGGTTAGGGTTAGGGGACGGGGACGGTTTAGGGTCCAGGTGAGGGTACGGCAACGCTATAGGGGGAGCGTGCGTGTGAGGGCGCGGGTTAGTGTTAGCGTATGGGTTAGGATTAGGGGACGGATGAGGGTCAGGCTTCGGGGAAGGGTTAGGGTTAGGGTTCGGGCTAGGGTTAGGGTTAGGGGACGGGGACGGTTTAGGGTCCAGGTGAGGGTACGGCAATGCTTTACGGGGAGCGTGCGTGTGAGGGCGCGGGTTAGTGTTAGCGTACGGGTTAGGATTAGGGGACGGGTGAGGGTCAGGCTTTGGGGAAGGGTTAGGGTTAGGGTTCGGGCTAGGGTTAGGGTTAGGGGACGGGGACGGTTTAGGGTCCAGGTGAGGGTACGGCAACGCTTTAGGGGGAGCGTGCGTGTGAGGTCGTGGGTTAGTGTTAGCGTACGGGTTAGGATTAGGGGACGGGTGAGGGTCAGGCTTCGGGGAAGGGTTAGGGTTAGGGTTCGGGCTAGGGTTAGGGTTAGGGGACGGGGACGGTTTAGGGTCCAGGTGAGGGTACGGCAACGCTTTAGGGGGAGCGTGCGTGTGAGGGCGCGGGTTAGTGTTAGCGTACGGGTTAGGATTAGGGGACGGGTGAGGGTCAGGCTTCGGGGAAGGGTTAGGGTTAGGGTTCGGGCTAGGGTTAGGGTTAGGGGAAGGGGACGGTTTAGGGTCCAGGTGAGGGTACGGCAACGCTTTAGGGGGAGCGTGCGTGTGAGGGCGCGGGTTAGGATTAGGGGACGGGTGAGGGTCAGGCTTTGGGGAAGGGTTAGGGTTAGGGTTCGGGCTAGGGTTAGGGTTAGGGGACGGGGACGATTTAGGGTCCAGGTGAGGGTACGGCAACGCTTTAGGGGGAGCGTGCGTGTGAGGGCGCGGGTTAGTGTTAGCCTACGGGTTAGGATTAGGGGACGGGTGAGGGTCAGGCTTCGGGGAAGGGTTAGGGTTAGGTTTCGGGCTAGGGTTAGGGTTAGGGGACGGGGACGGTTTAGGGTCCAGGTGAGGGTACGGCAACGCTTTAGGGGGAGCGTGCGTGTGAGGGCGCGGGGTAGTGTTAGCGTACGGGTTAGGATTAGGGGACGGGTGAGGGTCAGGCTTCGGGGAAGGGTTAGGGTTTGGGTTCGGGCTAGGGTTAGGGTTAGGGGACGGGGACGGTTTAGGGTCCAGGTGAGGGTACGGCAACGCTTTAGGGGGAGCGTGCGTGTGAGGGCGCGGGGTAGTGTTAGCGTACGGGTTAGGATTAGGGGACGGGTGAGGGTCAGGCTTCGGGGAAGGGTTAGGGTTAGGGTTCGGGCTAGGGTTAGGGTTAGGGGACGGGGACGGTTTAGGGTCCAGGTGAGGGTACGGCAACGCTTTAGGGGGAGCGTGCGTGTGAGGGTGCGGGTTAGTGTTAGCGTACGGGTTAGGATTAGGGGACGGGTGAGGGTCAGGCTTCGGGGAAGGGTTAGGGTTAGGGTTCGGGCTAGGGTTAGGGTTAGTGGACGAGGACGGTTTAGGGTCCAGGTGAGGGTACGGAAACGCTTTAGGGGGAGCGTGCGAGTGAGGGCGCGGGTTAGTGTTAGCGTACGGGTTAGGATTAGGGGACGGGTGAGGGTCAGGCTTCGGGGAAGGTTTAGGGTTAGGGTTCCGGCTAGGGTTAGGGTTAGGGGATGGGGACGGTTTAGGGTCCAGGTGAGGGTACGGCAACGCTTTAGGGGGAGCGTGCGTGTGAGGGCGCGGGTGAGTGTTAGCGTACGGGTTAGGATTAGGGGACGGGTGAGGGTCAGGCTTCGGGGAAGGGTTAGGTTTCGGGCTAGGGTTAGGGTTAGGGGACGGGGACGGTTTAGGGTCCAGGTGAGGGTACGGCAACGCTTTAGGGGGAGCGTGCGTGTGAGGGCGCGGGTTAGTGTTAGCTTACGCGTTAGGATTAGGGGACGGGTGAGGGTCAGGCTTCGGGGAAGGGTTAAGTTTAGGGTTCAGGCTAGGGTTAGGGTTAGGGGACGGGGACGGTTTAGTGTCCAGGTGAGGGTACGGCAACGCTGTAGGGGGAGCGTGCGTGTGAGGGCACGGGTTAGTGTTAGTGTACGGGTTAGGATTATGGGACGGGTGAGGGTCAGGCTTCGGGGAAGGGTTAGGTTTAGGATTCGGGCTAGGGTTAGGGTTAGGGGACGGGGACGGTTTACGGTCCAGGGGAGGGTACGGGAACGCTTTAGGGGGAGCGTGTGTGTGAGGGCACGGGTTAGTGTTAGCGTACGGGTTAGGATTAGGGGACGGGTGAGGGTCAGGCTTCGGGGAAGGGTTAGGGTTAGGGTTCGGGCTAGGGTTAGGGTTAGGGTACGGGGATGGGGACGGTTTAGGGTCCAGGTGAGGGTACAGCAACGCTTTAGGGGGAGCGTGCGTGTGAGGGCGCGGGTTAGTGTTAGTGTACGGGTTTTGATTAAGGGACGGGTGAGGGTCAGGCTTCGGGGAAGGGTTAGGGTTAGGGTTCGGGCTAGGGTTAGGGTTAGGGGACGGGAACGGTTTCGGGTCCAGGTGAGGGTACGGAAACGCTTTAGGGGGAGCGTGCGTGTGAGGGCACGGGGTAGTGTTAGCGTACGGGTTAGGATTAGGGGACGGGTGAGGGTCAGGCTTCGGGGAAGGGTTAGGGTTAGGGTTCGGGCTAGGGTTAGGGTTAGGGGACGGGGACGGTTTAGGGTCCAGGTGAGGGTACGGCAACGCTTTAGGGGGAGCGTGCGTGTTAGGGCGCGGGGTAGTGTTAGCGTACGGGTTAGGATTACGGGACGGGTGAGGGTCAGGCTTCGGGGAAGGGTTAGGGTTAGGGTTCGGGCTAGGGTTAGGGTTAGGGGACGGGGACGGTTTAGGGTCCAGGTGAGGGTACGGCAACGCTTTAGGGGGAGCGTGCGTGTGAGGGCGCGGGTTAGTGTTAGCGTATGGGTTAGGATTAGGGGACGGATGAGGGTCAGGCTTCGGGGAAGGGTTAGGGTTCGGCCTAGGGTTAGGGTTAGGGGACGGGGACGGTTTAGGGTCCAGGTGAGGGTATGGCAACGCTTTACGGGGAGCGTGCGTGTGAGGGCGCGGGTTAGTGTTAGCGTACGGGTTAGGATTAGGGGACGGGTGAGGGTCAGGCTTCGGGGAAGGGTTAGGGTTAGGGTTCGGGCTAGGGTTAGGGTTAGGGGACGGGGACGGTTTAGGGTCCAGGTGAGGGTACGGCAACGCTTTAGGGGGAGCGTGCGTGTGAGGTCGCGGGTTAGTGTTAGCGTACGGGTTAGTATTAGGGGACGGGTGAGGGTCAGGCTTCGGGGAAGGGTTAGGGTTAGGGTTCGGGCTAGGGTTAGGGTTAGGGGACGGGGACGGTTTAGGGTCCAGGTGAGGGTACGGCAACGCTTTAGGGGGAGCGTGCGTGTGAGGGCGCGGGTTAGTGTTAGCGTACGGGTTAGGATTAGGGGACGGGTGAGGGTCAGGCTTCGGGGAAGGGTTAGGGTTAGGGTTCGGGCTAGGGTTAGGGTTAGGGGAAGGGGACGGTTTAGGGTCCAGGTGAGGGTACGGCAACGCTTTAGGGGGAGCGTGCGTGTGAGGGTGCGGGTTAGGATTAGGGGACGGGTGAGGGTCAGGCTTTGGGGAAGGGTTAGGGTTAGGGTTCGGCCTAGGGTTAGGGTTAGGGGACGGGGACGGTTTAGGGTCCAGGTAAGGGTACGGCAATGCTTTAGGGGGAGCGTGCGTGTGAGGGCGCGGGGTAGTGTTAGCGTACGGGTTAGGATTAGGGGACGGGTGAGGGTCAGGCTTCGGGGAAGGGTTAGGGTTAGGGTTCGGGCTAGGGTTAGGGTTAGGGGACGGGGACGGTTTAGGGTCCAGGTGAGGGTACGGCAACGCTTTAGGGGGAGCGTGCGTGTGAGGGCGCGGGGTAGTGTTAGCGTACGGGTTAGGATTAGGGGACGGGTGAGGGTCAGGCTTCGGGGAAGGGTTAGGGTTAGGGTTCGGGCTAGGGTTAGGGTTAGGGGACGGGGACGGTTTAGGGTCCAGGTGAGGGTACGGCAATGCTTTAGGGGGAGCGTGCGTGTGAGGGTGCGGTTTAGTGTTAGCGTACGGGTTAGGATTAGGGGACGGGTGAGGGTCAGGCTTTGGGGAAGGGTTAGGGTTAGGGTTCGGGCTAGGGTTAGGGTTAGGGGACGGGGACGGTTTAGGGTCCAGGTGAGGGTACTGCAACGCTTTAGGGGGAGCGTGCGTGTGAGGGCGCGGGTTAGTGTTAGCGTACGGGTTAGGATTAGGGGACGGGTGAGGGTCAGACTTCGGGGAAGGGTTAGGGTTAGGGTTCGGGCTAGGGATAGGGTTAGGGGACGGGGATGGTTTAGGGTCCAGGTGAGGTTACGGCAGCGCTTTAGGGGGAGCGTGCGTGCGAGGGCGTGGGTTAGTGTTAGCGTACGGCTTAGGATTAGGGGACGGGTGCGGGTCAGGCTTCGGGGAAGGGTTAAGTTTAGGGTTCAGGCTAGGGTTAGGGTTAGGGGACGGGGACGGTTTAGTGTCCAGGTGAGGGTACGGCAACGCTTTAGGGGGAGCGTGCGTGTGAGGGCATGGGTTAGTGTTAGTGTACGGGTTAGGATTAAGGGACGGGTGAGGGTCAGGCTTCGGGGAAGGGTTAGGTTTAGGGTTCGGGCTAGGGTTAGGGTTAGGGGACGGGGACGGTTTACGGTCCAGGGGAGGGTACGGGAACGCTTTAGGGGGAGCGTTTGTGTGAGGGCACGGGTTAGTGTTAGCGTACGGGTTAGGATTAGGGGACGGGTGAGGGTCAGGCTTCGGGGAAGGGTTAGGGTTAGGGTTCGGGCGAGGGTTAGGGTTAGGGGACGGGGACGGTTTAGGGTCCAGGTGAGGGTACGGCAACGCTTTAGGGGGAGCGTGCGTGTGAGGTCGCGGGTTAGTGTTAGCGTACGGGTTAGGATTAGGGGACGGGTGAGGGTCAGGCTTCGGGGAAGGGTTAGGGTTAGGGTTCGGGCTAGGGTTAGGGTTAGGGGACGGGGACGGTTTAGGGTCCAGGTGAGGGTACGGCAACGCTTTAGGGGGAGCGTGCGTGTGAGGGCGCGGGTTAGTGTTAGCGTACGGGTTAGGATTAGGGGACGGGTGAGGGTCAGGCTTCGGGGAAGGGTTAGGGTTAGGGTTCGGGCTAGGGTTAGGGTTAGGGGAAGGGGACGGTTTAGGGTCCAGGTGAGGGTACGGCAACGCTTTAGGGGGAGCGTGCGTGTGAGGGCGCGGGTTAGGATTAGGGGACGGGTGAGGGTCAGGCTTTGGGGAAGGGTTAGGGTTAGGGTTCGGGCTAGGGTTAGGGTTAGGGGACGGGGACGGTTTAGGGTCCAGGTGAGGGTACGGCAACGCTTTAGGGGGAGCGTGCGTGTGAGGGCGCGGGGTAGTGTTAGCGTACGGGTTAGGATTAGGGGACGGGTGAGGGTCAGGCTTCGGGGAAGTGTTAGGGTTTGGGTTCGGGCTAGGGTTAGGGTTAGGGGACGGGGACGGTTTAGGGTCCAGGTGAGGGTACGGCAACGCTTTAGGGGGAGCGTGCGTGTGAGGGCGCGGGGTAGTGTTAGCGTACGGGTTAGGATTAGGGGACGGGTGAGGGTCAGGCTTCGGGGAAGGGTTAGGGTTAGGGTTCGGGCTAGGGTTAGGGTTAGGGGACGGGGACGGTTTAGGGTCCAGGTGAGGGTACGGCAACGCTTTAGGGGGAGCGTGCGTGTGAGGGTGCGGGATAGTGTTAGCGTACGGGTTAGGATTAGGGGACGGGTGAGGGTCAGGCTTCGGGGAAGGGTTAGGGTTAGGGTTCGGGCTAGGGTTAGGGTTAGGGGACGAGGACGGTTTAGGGTCCAGGTGAGGGTACGGCAACGCTTTAGGGGGAGCGTGCGAGTGAGGGCGCGGGTTAGTGTTAGCGTACGGGTTAGGATTAGGGGACGGGTGAGGGTCAGGCTTCGGGGAAGGTTTAGGGTTAGGGTTCCGGCTAGGGTTAGGGTTAGGGGATGGGGACGGTTTAGGGTCCAGGTGAGGGTACGGCAACGCTTTAGGGGGAGCGTGCGTGTGAGGGTGCGGGTTAGTGTTAGCGAACGGGTTAGGATTAGGGGACGGGTGAGGGTCAGGCTTCGGGGAAGGGTTAGGGTTAAGGTTCGGGCTAGGGTTAGGGTTAGGGGACGGGGACGGTTTAGGGTCCAGGTGAGGGTACGGCAACGCTTTAGGGGGAGCGTGCGTGTGAGGGCGCGGGTGAGTGTTAGCGTACGGGTTAGGATTAGGGGATGGGTGAGGGTCAGGCTTCGGGGAAGGGTTAAGGTTAGGGTTCGGGCTAGGGTTAGGGTTAGGGGACGGGGACGGTTTAGCGTCCAGGTGAGGGTACGGCAACGCTTTAGGGGGAGCGTGCGTGTGAGGGCGCGGGGTAGTGTTAGCGTACGGGTTAGGATTAGGGGACGGGTGAGGGTCAGGCTTCGGGGAAGGGTTAGGGTTAGGGTTCGGGCTAGGGTTAGGGTTAGGGGACGGGGACGGTTTAGGGTCCAGGTGAGGGTACGGCAACGCTTTAGGGGGAGCGTGCGTGTGAGGGTGCGGTTTCGTGTTAGCGTATGGGTTAGGATTAGGGGACGGGTGAGGGTCAGGCTTTGGGGAAGGGTTAGGGTTAGGGTTCGGGCTAGGGTTAGGGTTAGGGGACGGGGACGGTTTAGGGTCCAGGTGAGGGTACGGCAACGCTTTAGGGGGAGCGTGCGTGTGAGGTCGCGGGTTAGTGTTAGCATACGGGTTAGGATTAGGGGACGGGTGAGGGTCAGACTTCGGGGAAGGGTTAGGGTTAGGGTTCGAGCTAGGGTTAGGGTTAGGGGACGGGGACGGTTTAGGGTCCAGGTGAGGGTACGGCAACGCTTTAGGGGGAGCGTGCGTGTGAGGGCGCGGGTTAGTGTTAGCGTACGGGTTAGGATTAGGTGACGGGTGAGGGTCAGGCTTCGGGGAAGGGTTAGGGTTAGGGTTCGGGCTAGGGTTAGCGTTAGGGGACGGGGATGGTTTAGGGTCCAGGTGAGGGTACGGCAACGCTTTAGGGGGAGCGTGCGTGTGAGGGCGCGGGTTAGTGTTAGCGTACGGGTTAGGATTAGGGGACGGGTGAGGGTCAGGCTTCGGGGAATGGTTAGGGTTAGGGTTCGGGCTAGGGTTAGGGTTAGGGGACGGGGACGGTTTAGGGTCCAGGTGAGGGTACGGCAACGCTTTAGGGGGAGCGTGCGTGTGAGGGCGCGGGTTAGTGTTAGCGTACGGGTTAGGATTAGGGGACGGGTGAGGGTCAGGCTTCGGGGAAGGGTTAGGGTTAGGGTTCGGGCTAGGGTGAGGGTTAGGGGACGGGGACGGTTTAGGGTCCAGGTGAGGGTACGGCAACGCTTTAGGGGGAGCGTGCGTGTGAGGGCGCGGTTTAGTGTTAGCGTACGGGTTAGGATTAGGGGACGGGTGAGTGTCAGGCTTCGGGGAAGGGTTAGGGTTAGGGTTCAGGCTAGGGTTAGGGTTAGGGGACGGGGACGGTTTAGGGTCCAGGTGAGGGTATGGCAACGCTTTAGGGGGAGCGTGCGTGTGAGGGCGCGGGTTAGTGTTAGCGTACGGGTTAGGATTAGGGGACGGGTGAGGGTCAGGCTTCGGGGAAGGGTTAGGGTTAGGGTTCGGGCTAGGGTTAGGGTTAGGGGACGGGGATGGTTTAGGGTCCAGGTGAGGGTACGGCAACGCTTTAGGGGGAGCGTGCGTGTGAGGGCGCGGGTTAGTGTTAGCGTACGGGTTAGGATTAGGGGACGGGTGAGGGTCAGGCTTCGGGGAATGGTTAGGGTTAGGGTTCGGGCTAGGGTTAGGGTTAGGGGACGGGGACGGTTTAGGGTCCAGGTGAGGGTACGCCAACGCTTTAGGGGGAGCGTGCGTGTGAGGGCGCGGGTTAGTGTTAGCGTGCGGGTTAGGATTAGGGGACGGGTGAGGGTCAGGCTTCGGGGAAGAGTTAGGGTTAGGGTTCGGGCTAGGGTTAGGGTTAGGGAACGGGGACGGTTTCGGGTCCAGGTGAGGGTACGGCAACGCTTTAGGGGGAGCGTGCGTGTGAGGGTGCGGGTTAGTGTTAGCGTACGGGTTAGGATTAGGGGACGGGTGATGGTCAAGCTTCGGGGAAGGGTTAGGGTTAGGGTTCGGGCTAGGGTTAGGGTTAGGGGACGGGGACGGTTTAGGGTCCAGGTGAGGGTACGGCAACGCTTTAGGGGGAGCGTGCGGGTGAGGGCGCGGGTTAGTGTTAGCATACAGGTTAGGATTAGAAGACGGGTGAGGGTCAGGCTTCGGGGAAGGGTTAGGGTTAGGGTTGGGGCTAGGGTTACTGTTAGGGGACGGGGACGGTTTAGGGTCCAGGTGAGGGTACGGCAACGCTTTAGGGGGAGCGTGCGTGTGAGGGCGCGGGTTAGTGTTAGCGTACGGGTTAGGATTAGGGGACGGGTGAGGGTCAGGCTTCGGGGAAGGGTTAGGGTTAGGGTTCGGGCTAGGGTTAGGGTTAGGGGACAGGGACGGTTTCGGGTCCAGGTGAGGGTACGGTAACGCTTTAGGGGGAGCGTGCGTGTGAGGGCGCGGGGTAGTGTTAGCGTACGGGTTAGGTTTAGGGTACGGGTCAGGGTCAGGCTTCGGGGAAGGGTTAGGGTTAGGGTTCGGGCTAGGGTTAGGGTTAGGGGATGGGGACGGTTTAGGGTCCAGGTGAGGGTACGGCAACGCTTTAGGGGGAGCGTGCGTGTGAGGGCGCGTGTTAGTGTTAGCGTACGGGTTAGGATTAGGGGACGGGTGAGGGTCAGGCTTAGGGGAAGGGTTAGGGTTAGGGTTCGGGTTAGGGTTAGGGTTAGGGGACGGGGACGGATTAGGGTCCAGGTGAGGGTACGGCAACGCTTTAGGGGGAGCGTGCGTGTGAGGGCGCGGGTTAGTGTTAGCGTACGGGTTAGGATTAGGGGACGGGTGAGGGTCAGGCTTCGGGGAAGGGTTAGGGTTAGGGTTCGGGCTAGGGTTAGGGTTAGGGGACGGGGACGGTTTCGGGTCCAGGTGAGCGTACGGCAACGCTTTAGGGGGAGCGTGCGTGTGAGGGCGCGGGTTAGTGTTAGCGTACGGGTTAGGATTAGGGGACGGGTGAGGGTCAGGCTTCGGGGAAGGGTTAGGGTTAGGGTTCGGGCTAGGGTTAGGGTTAGGGGACGGGGACGGTTTAGGGTCCAGGTGAGTGTACGGCAACGCTTTAGGGGGAGCGTGCGTGTGAGCGCGCGGGTTAGTGTTAGCGTACGGGTTAGGATTAGGGGACGGGTGAGGGTCAGGCTTCGGGGAAGGGTTAGGGTTAGGGTTCGGGCTAGGGTTAGGGTTAGGGGACGGGGACGGTTTAGGGTCCAGGTGAGGGTACGGCAACGCTTTAGGGGGAGCGTGCGTGTGAGGGCGCGGTTTAGTGTTAGCGTACGGGTTAGGATTAGGGGACGGCTGAGTGTCAGGCTTCGGGGAAGGGTTAGGGTTAGGGTTCGGGCTAGGGTTAGGGTTAGGGGACGGGGACGGTTTAGGGTCCAGGTGAGGGTACGGCAACGCTTTAGGGGGAGCGTGCGTGTGAGGGCGCGGGTTAGTGTTAGCGTACGGGTTAGGATTAGGGGACGGGTGAGGGTCAGGCTTCGGGGAAGGGTTAGGGTTAGGGTTCGGGCTAGGGTTAGGGTTAGGGGACGGGGACGGTTTAGGGTCCAGGTGAGGGTACGGCAACGCTTTAAGGGGAGCGTGCGTGTGAGGGCGCGGGTTAGTGTTAGCGTACGGGTTAGGATTAGGGGACGGGTGAGGGTCAGGCTTCGGGGAAGGGTTAGGGTTAGGGTTCGGGCTAGGGTTAGGGTTAGGGGACGGGGACGGTTTAGGGTCCAGGTGAGGGTACGGCAACGCTTTAGGGGGAGCATGCGTGTGAGGGCGCGGGTTAGTGTTAGCGTACGGGTTAGGATTAGGGGACAGGTGAGGGTCAGGCTTCGGGGAAGGGTTAGGGTTAGGGTTCAGGCTAGGGTTAGGTTTAGGGAACGGGGACGGTTTCGGGTCCAGGTGAGGGTACGGCAACGCTTTAGGGGGAGCGTGCGTGTGAGGGTGCGGGTTAGTGTTAGCGTACGGGTTAGGATTAGGGGACGGGTGAGGGTCAAGCTTTGGGGAAGGGTTAGGGTTAGGGTTCGGGCTCGGGTTAGGGTTAGGGGACGGGGACGGTTTAGGGTCCAGGTGAGGGTACGGCAACGCTTTAGGGGGAGCGTGCGTGTGAGGGTGCGGGTTAGTGTTAGCGTACGGGTTAGGATTAGGGGACGGGTGAGGGTCAGGCTTCGGGGAAGGGTTAGGGTTAGGGTTCGGGTTAGGGTTAGGGTTAGGGGACGGGGACGGTTTCGGGTCCAGGTGAGGGTACGGCAACGCTTTAGGGGGAGCGTGCGTGTGAGGACGCGGGTTAGTGTTAGCGTACGGGTTAGGATTAGGGGACGGGTGAGGGTCAGGCTTCTGGGAAGGGTTAGGGTTAGGGTTCGGGCTAGGGTTAGGGTTAGGGGACGGGGACGGTTTAGGGTCCAGGTGAGGGTACGGCAACGCTTTAGGGGGAGCGTGCGTGTGAGGGCGCGGGTTAGTTTTAGCGTACGGGTTAGGATTAGGGGACGGGTGAGGGTCAGGCTTCGGGGAAGGGTTAGGGTTAGGGTTCGGGCTAGGGTTAGGGTTAGGGGACGGGGACGGTTTAGGGTCCAGGTGAGGGTACGGCAACGCTTTAGGGGGAGCATGCGTGTGAGGGCGCGGGTTAGTGTTAGCGTACGGGTTAGGATTAGGGGACGGGTGAGGGTCAGGCTTCGGGGAAGGGTTAGGGTTCGGGTTCGGGCTAGGGTTAGGGTTAGGGGACGGGGACGGTTTAGGGTCCAGGTGAGGGTACGGCAACGCTTTAGGGGGAGCGTGCGTGTGAGGGCGCGGGTTAGTGTTAGCGTACGGGTTAGGATTAGGGGACGGGTGAGGGTCAAGCTTCGGGGAAGGGTTAGGGTTAGGGTTCGGGCTAGGGTTAGGGTTAGGGGACGGGGACGGTTTCGGGTCCAGGTGAGGGTACGGCAACGCTTTAGGGGGAGCGTGCGTGTGAGGGCGTGGGTTAGTGTTAGCGTACGGGTTAGGATTAGGGGACGGGTGAGGGTCAGGCTTCGGGGAAGGGTTAGGGTTAGGGTTCGGGCTAGGGTTAGGGTTAGGGGACGGGGACGGTTTAGGGTCCAGGTGAGGGTACGGCAACGCTTTAGGGGGAGCGTGCGTGTGAGGGCGCGGGTTAGTGTTAGCGTACGGGTTAGGATTAGGGGACGGGTGAGGGTCAGGCTTCGGGGAAGGGTTAGGGTTAGGGTTCGGGCTAGGGTTAGGGTTAGGGGACGGGGACGGTTTAGGCTCCAGGTGAGCGTTCGGCAACGCTTTAGGGGGAACGTGCGTGTGAGGGCGCGGGTTAGTGTTAGCGTACGGGTTAGGATTAGGTGACGGATGAGGGTCAGGCTTCGGGGAAGGGTTAGGGTTAGGGTTCGGGCTAGGGTTAGGGTTAGGGGACGGGGATGGTTTAGGGTCCAGGTGAGGGTACGGCAACGCTTTAGGGGGAGCGTGCGTGTGAGGGCGCGGGTTAGTGTTAGCGTACGGGTTAGGATTAGGGGACGGGTGAGGGTCAGGCTTCAGGGAATGGTTAGTGTTAGGGTTCGGGCTAGGGTTAGGGTTAGGGGACGGGGACGGTTTAGGGTCCAGGTGAGGGTACGGCAACGCTTTAGGGGGAGCGTGCGTGTGAGGGTGCGGTTTAGTGTTAGCGTACGGGTTATGATTAGGGGACGGCTGAGGGTCAGGCTTCGGGGAAGGTTTAGGGTTAGGGTTCGGGCTAGGGTTAGGGTTAGGGGACGGGGACGGTTTAGGGTCCAGGTGAGGGTACGGCAACGCTTTAGGGGGAGCGTGCGTGTGAGGGCGCGGGTTAGTTTTAGCGTACGGGTTAGGATTAGGGGACGGGTGAGGGTCAGGCTTCGGGGAAGGGTTAGGGTTAGGGTTCGGGCTAGGGTTAGTGTTAGGGGACGGGGACGGTTTAGGGTCCAGGTGAGGGTAAGGCAACGCTTTAGGGGGAGCGTGCGTGTGAGGGCGCGGGTTAGTGTTAGCGTACGGGTTAGGATTAGGGGACGGGTGAGGGTCAGGCTTCGTGGAAGGGTTAGGCTTAGGGTTCGTGCTAGGGTTAGGGTTAGGGGACGGGGACGGTTTAGGGTCCAGGTGAGGTTACGGCAACGCTTTAGGGGGAGCGTGCGTGTGAGGGCGCGTGTTAGTGTTAGCATACGGGTTAGGATTAGGGGACGGGTGAGGGTCAGGCTTCGGGGAAGGGTTAGGTTTAGGGTTCGGGCTAGGGTTAGGGTTAGGGGACGGGGACGGTTTAGGGTCCAGGTGGGGGTACGGCAACGCTTTAGGGGGAGCGTGCGTGTGAGGGCGCGGGTTAGTGTTAGCGTACGGGTTAGGATTAGGGGACGGGTGAGGGTCAGGCTTCGGGGAAGTGTTAGGGTTAGTGTTCGGGCAAGGGTTAGGGTTAGGGGACGGGGACGGTTTAGGGTCCAGGTGAGGGTACGGCAACGCTTTAGGGGGAGCGTGCGTGTGAGGGCGCGGGTTAGTGTTAGATACGGGTTAGGATTAGGGGACGGGTGAGGGTCAAGCTTCGGGGAAGGGTTAGGGTTAGGGTTCGGGCTAGGGTTAGGGTTAGGGGACGGGGACGGTTTAGGGTCCAGGTGAGGGTACGGCAACGCTTTAGGGGGAGCGTGCGTGTGAGGGCGCGGGTTAGTGTTAGCGTACGGGTTAGGATTAGGGGACGGGTGAGGGTCAGGCTTCGGGGAAGGGTTAGGGTTAGGGTTCGGGCTAGGGTTAGGGTTAGGGGACGGGGACGGTTTAGGGTCCAGGTGAGGGTACGGCAACGCTTTAGGGGGAGCGTGCGTGTGAGGGCGCGGGTTAGTGTTAGCGTACGGGTTAGGATTAGGGGACGGGTGAGGGTCAGGCTTCGGGGAAGGGTTAGGGTTAGGGTTCGGGCTAGGGTTAGGGTTAGGGGACGGGGACGGTTTAGGGTCCAGGTGAGTGTACGGCAACGCTTTAGGGGGAGCGTGCGTGTGAGCGCGCGGGTTAGTGTTAGCGTACGGGTTAGGATTAGGGGACGGGTGAGGGTCAGGCTTCGGGGAAGGGTTAGGGTTAGGGTTCGGGCTAGGGTTAGGGTTAGGGGACGGGGACGGTTTAGGGTCCAGGTGAGGGTACGGCAACGCTTTAGGGGGAGCGTGCGTGTGAGGGCGCGGTTTAGTGTTAGCGTACGGGTTAGGATTAGGGGACGGCTGAGTGTCAGGCTTCGGGGAAGGGTTAGGGTTAGGGTTCGGGCTAGGGTTAGGGTTAGGGGACGGGGACGGTTTAGGGTCCAGGTGAGGGTACGGCAACGCTTTAGGGGGAGCGTGCGTGTGAGGGCGCGGGTTAGTGTTAGCGTACGGGTTAGGATTAGGGGACGGGTGAGGGTCAGGCTTCGGGGAAGGGTTAGGGTTAGGGTTCGGGCTAGGGTTAGGGTTAGGGGACGGGGACGGTTTAGGGTCCAGGTGAGGGTACGGCAACGCTTTAGGGGGAGCGTGCGTGTGAGGGCGCGGGTTAGTGTTAGCGTACGGGTTAGGATTAGGGGACGGGTGAGGGTCAGGCTTCGGGGAAGGGTTAGGGTTAGGGTTCGGGCTAGGGTTAGGGTTAGGGGACGGGGACGGTTTAGGCTCCAGGTGAGCGTTCGGCAACGCTTTAGGGGGAACGTGCGTGTGAGGGCGCAGGTTAGTGTTAGCGTACGGGTTAGGATTAGGTGACGGATGAGGGTCAGGCTTCGGGGAAGGGTTAGGGTTAGGGTTCGGGCTAGGGTTAGGGTTAGGGGACGGGGATGGTTTAGGGTCCAGGTGAGGGTACGGCAACGCTTTAGGGGGAGCGTGCGTGTGAGGGCGCGGGTTAGTGTTAGCGTACGTGTTAGGATTAGGGGACGGGTGAGGGTCAGGCTTCAGGGAATGGTTAGGGTTAGGGTTCGGGCTAGGGTTAGGGTTAGGGGACGGGGACGGTTTAGGGTCCAGGTGAGGGTACGGCAACGCTTTAGGGGGAGCGTGCGTGTGAGGGTGCGGTTTAGTGTTAGCGTACGGGTTAGGATTAGGGGACGGCTGAGGGTCAGGCTTCGGGGAAGGTTTAGGGTTAGGGTTCGGGCTAGGGTTAGGGTTAGGGGACGGGGACGGTTTAGGGTCCAGGTGAGGGTACGGCAACGCTTTAGGGGGAGCGTGCGTGTGAGGGCGCGGGTTAGTTTTAGCGTACGGGTTAGGATTAGGGGACGGGTGAGGGTCAGGCTTCGGGGAAGTGTTAGGGTTAGGGTTCGGGCTAGGGTTAGTGTTAGGGGACGGGGACGGTTTAGGGTCCAGGTGAGGGTAAGGCAACGCTTTAGGGGGAGCGTGCGTGTGAGGGCGCGGGTTAGTGTTAGCGAACGGGTTAGGATTAGGGGACGGGTGAGGGTCAGGCTTCGGGGAAGGGTTAGGGTTAGGGTTCGGGCTAGGGTTAGTGTTAGGGGACGGGGACGGTTTAGGGTCCAGGTGAGGGTAAGGCAACGCTTTAGGGGGAGCGTGCGTGTGAGGGCGCGGGTTAGTGTTAGCGTACGGGTTAGGATTAGGGGACTGGTGAGGGTCAGGCTTCGGGGAAGTGTTAGGGTTAGGGTTCGGGCAAGGGTTAGGGTTAGGGGACGGGGACGGTTTAGGGTCCAGGTGAGGGTACGGCAACGCTTTAGGGGGAGCGTGCGTGTGAGGGCGCGGGTTAGTGTTAGATACGGGTTAGGATTAGGGGACGGGTGAGGGTCAAGCTTCGGGGAAGGGTTAGGGTTAGGGTTCGGGCTAGGGTTAGGGTTAGGGGACGGGGACGGTTTAGGGTCCAGGTGAGGGTACGGCAACGCTTTAGGGGGAGCGTGCGTGTGAGGGCGCGGGTTAGTGTTAGCGTACGGGTTAGGATTAGGGGACGGGTGAGGGTCAGGCTTCAGGGAAGGGTTAGGGTTAGGGTTCGGGCTAGGGTTAGGGTTAGGGGACGGGGACGGTTTAGGGTCCAGGTGAGGTTACGGCAACGCTTTAGGGGGAGCGTGCGTGTGAGGGCGCGGGTTAGTGTTAGCGTACGGGTTAGGATTAGGGGACGGGTGAGGGTCAGGCTTCGGGGAAGGGTTAGGGTTAGGGTTCGGGCTAGGGTTAGGGTTAGGGGACGGGGACGGTTTAGGGTCCAGGTGAGTGTACGGCAACGCTTTAGGGGGAGCGTGCGTGTGAGCGCGCGGGTTAGTGTTGGCGTACGGGTTAGGATTAGGGGACGGGTGAGGGTCAGGCTTCGGGGAAGGGTTAGGGTTAGGGTTCGGGCTAGGGTTAGGGTTAGGGGACGGGGACGGTTTAGGGTCCAGGTGAGGGTACGGCAACGCTTTAGGGGGAGCGTGCGTGTGAGGGCGCGGTTTAGTGTTAGCGTACGGGTTAGGTTTAGGGGACGGCTGAGTGTCAGGCTTCGGGGAAGGGTTAGGGTTAGGGTTCGGGCTAGGGTTAGGGTTAGGGGACGGGGACGGTTTAGGGTCCAGGTGAGGGTACGGCAACGTTTTAGGGGGAGCGTGCGTGTGAGGGCGCGGGGTAGTGTTAGCGTACGGGTTAGGATTAGGGGACGGGTGAGGGTCAGGCTTTGAGGAAGGGTTAGGGTTAGGGTTCGGGCTAGGGTTAGGGTTAGGGGACGGGGACGGTTTAGGGTCCAGGTGAGGGTACGGCAACGCTTTAGGGGGAGCGTTCGGGTGAGGGCGCGGGTTAGTGTTAGCATACGGGTTAGGATTAGGGGACGGGTGAGGGTCAGGCTTCGGGGAAGGGTTAGGGTTAGGGTTGGGGCTAGGGTTAGGGTTAGGGGACGGGGACGGTTTAGGGTCCAGGTGAGTGTACGGCAACGCTTTAGGGGGAGCGTGCGTGTGAGGGCGCGGGTTAGTGTTAGCGTACGGGTTAGGATTAGGGGACGGGTGAGGGTCAGGCTTCGGGGAAGGGTTAGGGTTAGGGTTCGGGTTAGGGTTAGGGTTAGGGGACGGGGACGGTTTCGGGTCCAGGTGAGGGTACGGCAACGCTTTAGGGGGAGCGTGCGTGTGAGGACGCGGGTTAGTGTTAGCGTACGGGTTAGGATTAGGGGACGGGTGAGGGTCAGGCTTCTGGGAAGGGTTAGGGTTAGGGTTCGGGCTAGGGTTAGGGTTAGGGGACGGGGACGGTTTAGGGTCCAGGTGAGGGTACGGCAACGCTTTAGGGGGAGCGTGCGTGTGAGGGCGCGGGTTAGTTTTAGCGTACGGGTTAGGATTAGGGGACGGGTGAGGGTCAGGCTTCGGGGAAGGGTTAGGGTTAGGGTTCGGGCTAGGGTTAGTGTTAGGGGACGGGGACGGTTTAGGGTCCAGGTGAGGGTAAGGCAACGCTTTAGGGGGAGCGTGCGTGTGAGGGCGCGGGTTAGTGTTAGCGTACGGGTTAGGATTAGGGGACGGGTGAGGGTCAGGCTTCGGGGAAGGGTTAGGGTTAGGGTTCGTGCTAGGGTTAGGGTTAGGGGACGGGGACGGTTTAGGGTCCAGGTGAGGGTACGGCAACGCTTTAGGAGGTGCGTGCGTGTGAGGGCGCGTGTTAGTGTTAGCATACGGGTTAGGATTAGGGGACGGGTGAGGGTCAGGCTTCGGGGAAGGGTTAGGGTTAGGGTTCGGGCTAGGGTTAGGGTTAGGGGACGGGGACGGTTTAGGGTCCAGGTGAGGGTACGGCAACGCTTTAGGGGGAGCATGCGTGTGAGGGCGCGGGTTAGTGTTAGCGTACGGGTTAGGATTAGGGGACGGGTGAGGGTCAGGCTTCGGGGAAGGGTTAGGGTTAGGGTTCGGGCTAGGGTTAGGGTTAGGGGACGGGGACGGTTTAGGGTCCAGGTGAGGGTACGGCAACGCTTTAGGGGGAGCGTGCGTGTGAGGGCGCGGGTTAGTGTTAGCGTACGGGTTAGGATTAGGGGACGGGTGAGGGTCAAGCTTCGGGGAAGGGTTAGGGTTAGGGTTCGGGCTAGGGTTAGGGTTAGGGGACGGGGACGGTTTCGGGTCCAGGTGAGGGTACGGCAACGCTTTAGGGGGAGCGTGCGTGTGAGGGCGTGGGTTAGTGTTAGCGTACGGGTTAGGATTAGGGGACGGGTGAGGGTCAGGCTTCGGGGAAGGGTTAGGGTTAGGGTTCGGGCTAGGGTTAGGGTTAGGGGACGGGGACGGTTTAGGGTCCAGGTGAGGGTACGGCAACGCTTTAGGGGGAGCGTGCGTGTGAGGGCGCGGGTTAGTGTTAGCGTACGGGTTAGGATTAGGGGACGGGTGAGGGTCAGGCTTCAGGGAATGGTTAGGGTTAGGGTTCGGGCTAGGGTTAGGGTTAGGGGACGGGGACGGTTTAGGGTCCAGGTGAGGGTACGGCAACGCTTTAGGGGGAGCGTGCGTGTGAGGGTGCGGTTTAGTGTTAGCGTACGGGTTAGGATTAGGGGACGGCTGAGGGTCAGGCTTCGGGGAAGGTTTAGGGTTAGGGTTCGGGTTAGGGTTAGGGTTAGGGGACGGGGACGGTTTAGGGTCCAGGTGAGGGTACGGCAACGCTTTAGGGGGAGCGTGCGTGTGAGGGCGCGGGTTAGTTTTAGCGTACGGGTTAGGATTAGGGGACGGGTGAGGGTCAGGCTTCGGGGAAGTGTTAGGGTTAGGGTTCGGGCTAGGGTTAGTGTTAGGGGACGGGGACGGTTTAGGGTCCAGGTGAGGGTAAGGCAACGCTTTAGGGGGAGCGTGCGTGTGAGGGCGCGGGTTAGTGTTAGTGTACGGGTTAGGATTAGGGGACGGGTGAGGGTCAGGTTTCGTGGAAGGGTTAGGCTTAGGGTTCGTGCTAGGGTTAGGGTTAGGGGACGGGGACGGTTTAGGGTCCAGGTGAGGTTACGGCAACGCTTTAGGGGGAGCGTGCGTGTGAGGGCGCGTGTTAGTGTTAGCATACGGGTTAGGATTAGGGGACGGGTGAGGGTCAGGCTTCGGGGAAGGGTTAGGGTTAGGGTTCGGGCTAGGGTTAGGGTTAGGGGACGGGGACGGTTTAGGGTCCAGGTGGGGGTACGGCAACGCTTTAGGGGGAGCGTGCGTGTGAGGGCGCGGGTTAGTGTTAGATACGGGTTAGGATTAGGGGACGGGTGAGGGTCAAGCTTCGGGGAAGGGTTAGGGTTAGGGTTCGGGCTAGGGTTAGGGTTAGGGGACGGGGACGGTTTAGGGTCCAGGTGAGGGTACGGCAACGCTTTAGGGGGAGCGTGCGTGTGAGGGCGCGGGTTAGTGTTAGCGTACGGGTTAGGATTAGGGGACGGGTGAGGGTCAGGCTTCAGGGAAGGGTTAGGGTTAGGGTTCGGGCTAGGGTTAGGGTTAGGGGACGGGGACGGTTTAGGGTCCAGGTGAGGTTACGGCAACGCTTTAGGGGGAGCGTGCGTGTGAGGGCGCGGGTTAGTGTTAGCGTACGGGTTAGGATTAGGGGACGGGTGAGGGTCAGGCTTCGGGGAAGGGTTAGGGTTAGGGTTCGGGCTAGGGTTAGGGTTAGGGGACGGGGACGGTTTAGGGTCCAGGTGAGTGTACGGCAACGCTTTAGGGGGAGCGTGCGTGTGAGCGCGCGGGTTAGTGTTGGCGTACGGGTTAGGATTAGGGGACGGGTGAGGGTCAGGCTTCGGGGAAGGGTTAGGGTTAGGGTTCGGGCTAGGGTTAGGGTTAGGGGACGGGGACGGTTTAGGGTCCAGGTGAGGGTACGGCAACGCTTTAGGGGGAGCGTGCGTGTGAGGGCGCGGTTTAGTGTTAGCGTACGGGTTAGGTTTAGGGGACGGCTGAGTGTCAGGCTTCGGGGAAGGGTTAGGGTTAGGGTTCGGGCTAGGGTTAGGGTTAGGGGACGGGGACGGTTTAGGGTCCAGGTGAGGGTACGGCAACGTTTTAGGGGGAGCGTGCGTGTGAGGGCGCGGGGTAGTGTTAGCGTACGGGTTAGGATTAGGGGACGGGTGAGGGTCAGGCTTTGAGGAAGGGTTAGGGTTAGGGTTCGGGCTAGGGTTAGGGTTAGGGGACGGGGACGGTTTAGGGTCCAGGTGAGGGTACGGCAACGCTTTAGGGGGAGCGTTCGGGTGAGGGCGCGGGTTAGTGTTAGCATACGGGTTAGGATTAGGGGACGGGTGAGGGTCAGGCTTCGGGGAAGGGTTAGGGTTAGGGTTGGGGCTAGGGTTAGGGTTAGGGGACGGGGACGGTTTAGGGTCCAGGTGAGTGTACGGCAACGCTTTAGGGGGAGCGTGCGTGTGAGGGCGCGGGTTAGTGTTAGCGTACGGGTTAGGATTAGGGGACGGGTGAGGGTCAGGCTTCGGGGAAGGGTTAGGGTTAGGGTTCGGGTTAGGGTTAGGGTTAGGGGACGGGGACGGTTTCGGGTCCAGGTGAGGGTACGGCAACGCTTTAGGGGGAGCGTGCGTGTGAGGACGCGGGTTAGTGTTAGCGTACGGGTTAGGATTAGGGGACGGGTGAGGGTCAGGCTTCTGGGAAGGGTTAGGGTTAGGGTTCGGGCTAGGGTTAGGGTTAGGGGACGGGGACGGTTTAGGGTCCAGGTGAGGGTACGGCAACGCTTTAGGGGGAGCGTGCGTGTGAGGGCGCGGGTTAGTTTTAGCGTACGGGTTAGGATTAGGGGACGGGTGAGGGTCAGGCTTCGGGGAAGGGTTAGGGTTAGGGTTCGGGCTAGGGTTAGTGTTAGGGGACGGGGACGGTTTAGGGTCCAGGTGAGGGTAAGGCAACGCTTTAGGGGGAGCGTGCGTGTGAGGGCGCGGGTTAGTGTTAGCGTACGGGTTAGGATTAGGGGACGGGTGAGGGTCAGGCTTCGGGGAAGGGTTAGGGTTAGGGTTCGTGCTAGGGTTAGGGTTAGGGGACGGGGACGGTTTAGGGTCCAGGTGAGGGTACGGCAACGCTTTAGGGGGTGCGTGCGTGTGAGGGCGCGTGTTAGTGTTAGCATACGGGTTAGGATTAGGGGACGGGTGAGGGTCAGGCTTCGGGGAAGGGTTAGGGTTAGGGTTCGGGCTAGGGTTAGGGTTAGGGGACGGGGACGGTTTAGGGTCCAGGTGAGGGTACGGCAACGCTTTAGGGGGAGCATGCGTGTGAGGGCGCGGGTTAGTGTTAGCGTACGGGTTAGGATTAGGGGACGGGTGAGGGTCAGGCTTCGGGGAAGGGTTAGGGTTAGGGTTCGGGCTAGGGTTAGGGTTAGGGGACGGGGACGGTTTAGGGTCCAGGTGAGGGTACGGCAACGCTTTAGGGGGAGCGTGCGTGTGAGGGCGCGGGTTAGTGTTAGCGTACGGGTTAGGATTAGGGGACGGGTGAGGGTCAAGCTTCGGGGAAGGGTTAGGGTTAGGGTTCGGGCTAGGGTTAGGGTTAGGGGACGGGGACGGTTTCGGGTCCAGGTGAGGGTACGGCAACGCTTTAGGGGGAGCGTGCGTGTGAGGGCGTGGGTTAGTGTTAGCGTACGGGTTAGGATTAGGGGACGGGTGAGGGTCAGGCTTCGGGGAAGGGTTAGGGTTAGGGTTCGGGCTAGGGTTAGGGTTAGGGGACGGGGACGGTTTAGGGTCCAGGTGAGGGTACGGCAACGCTTTAGGGGGAGCGTGCGTGTGAGGGCGCGGGTTAGTGTTAGCGTACGGGTTAGGATTAGGGGACGGGTGAGGGTCAGGCTTCAGGGAATGGTTAGGGTTAGGGTTCGGGCTAGGGTTAGGGTTAGGGGACGGGGACGGTTTAGGGTCCAGGTGAGGGTACGGCAACGCTTTAGGGGGAGCGTGCGTGTGAGGGTGCGGTTTAGTGTTAGCGTACGGGTTAGGATTAGGGGACGGCTGAGGGTCAGGCTTCGGGGAAGGTTTAGGGTTAGGGTTCGGGTTAGGGTTAGGGTTAGGGGACGGGGACGGTTTAGGGTCCAGGTGAGGGTACGGCAACGCTTTAGGGGGAGCGTGCGTGTGAGGGCGCGGGTTAGTTTTAGCGTACGGGTTAGGATTAGGGGACGGGTGAGGGTCAGGCTTCGGGGAAGTTTTAGGGTTAGGGTTCGGGCTAGGGTTAGTGTTAGGGGACGGGGACGGTTTAGGGTCCAGGTGAGGGTAAGGCAACGCTTTAGGGGGAGCGTGCGTGTGAGGGCGCGGGTTAGTGTTAGTGTACGGGTTAGGATTAGGGGACGGGTGAGGGTCAGGTTTCGTGGAAGGGTTAGGCTTAGGGTTCGTGCTAGGGTTAGGGTTAGGGGACGGGGACGGTTTAGGGTCCAGGTGAGGTTACGGCAACGCTTTAGGGGGAGCGTGCGTGTGAGGGCGCGTGTTAGTGTTAGCATACGGGTTAGAATTAGGGGACGGGTGAGGGTCAGGCTTCGGGGAAGGGTTAGGGTTAGGGTTCGGGCTAGGGTTAGGGTTAGGGGACGGGGACGGTTTAGGGTCCAGGTGGGGGTACGGCAACGCTTTAGGGGGAGCGTGCGTGTGAGGGCGCGGGTTAGTGTTAGCGTACGGGTTAGGATTAGGGGACGGGTGAGGGTCAGGCTTCGGGGAAGGGTTAGGGTTAGGGTTCGGGCTAGGGTTAGGGTTAGGGGACGGGGACGGTTTAGGCTCCAGGTGAGCGTACGGCAACGCTTTAGGGGGAGCGTGCGTGTGAGGGCGCGGGTTAGTGTTAGCGTACGGGTTAGGATTAGGAGACGGATGAGGGTCAGGCTTCGGGGAAGGGTTAGGGTTAGGGTTCGGGCTAGGGTTAGGGTTAGGGGACGGGGATGGTTTAGGGTCCAGGTGAGGGTACGGCAACGCTTTAGGGGGACCGTGCGTGTGAGGGCGCGGGTTAGTGTTAGCGTACGGGTTAGGATTAAGGGACGGGTGTGGGTCAGGCTTCAGGGAATGGTTAGGGTTAGGGTTCGGGCTAGGGTTAGGGTTAGGGGACGGGGACGGTTTAGGGTCCAGGTGAGGGTACGGCAACGCTTTAGGGGGAGCGTGCGTGTGAGGGCGCGGGTTAGTGTTAGCGTACGGGTTAGGATTAGGGGACGGGTGAGGGTCAGGCTTCGGGGAAGGGTTAGGGTTAGGGTTCAGGCTAGGGTTAGGGTTAGGGGACGGGGACGGTTTAGGGTCCAGGTGAGGGTACGGCAACGCTTTAGGGGGAGCGTGCGTGTGAGGGTGCGGTTTAGTGTTAGCGTACGGGTTAGGATTAGGGGACGGCTGAGGGTCAGGCTTCGGGGAAGGGTTAGGGTTAGGGTTCGGGCTAGGGTTAGGGTTAGGGGACGGGGACGGTTTAGGGTCCAGGTGAGGGTACGGCAACGCTTTAGGGGGAGCGTGCGTGTGAGGGCGCGGGTTAGCGTTAGCGTACGGGTTAGGATTAGGGGACGGGTGAGGGTCAGGATTCGGGGAAGGGTTAGGGTTAGGGTTCGGGCTAGGGTTAGGGTTAGGGGACGGGGACGGTTTAGGGTCCAGGTGAGGGTACGGCAACGCTTTAGGGGGAGCGTGCGTGTGAGGGCGCGGGTTAGTGTTAGCCTACGGGTTAGGATTAGGGGACGGGTGAGGGTCAGGCTTCGGGGAAGGGTTAGTGTTAGGGTTCGGGCTAGGGTTAGGGTTAGGGGACGGGGACGGTTTAGGGTCCAGGTGAGGGTACGGCAACGCTTTAGGGCGTGCGTGCGTGTGAGGGCACGGGTTAGTGTTAGCGTACGGGTTAGGATTAGGGGACGGGTGAGGGTCAGGCTTCGGGGAAGGGTTAGGGTTAGGGTTCGGGCTAGGGTTAGGGTTAGGGGACGGGGACGGTTTAGGGTCCAGGTGAGGGTACGGCAACGCTTTAGGGGGAACGTGCGTGTGAGGGCGCGGGTTAGTGTTAGCGTACGGGTTAGGATTAGGGGACGGGTGAGGGTCAGGCTTCGGGGAAGGTTTAGGGTTCGGGCTAGGGTTAGGGTTAGGGGACGGGGACGGTTTAGGGTCCAGGTGAGGGTACGGCAACGTTTTAGGGGGAGCGTGCGTGTGAGGGCGCGGGTTAGTGTTAGCGTACGGGTTAGGATTAGGGGACGGGTGAGGGTCAGGCTTCGGGGAAGGGTTAGGGTTAGGGTTCGGGCTAGGGTTAGGGTTAGGGGATGGGGACGGTTTAGGGTCCAGGTGAGGGTACGGCAACACTTTAGGGGGAGCGTGCATGTGAGGGCGTGGGTTAGTGTTAGCGTACGGGTTAGGATTAGGGGACGGGTGAGGGTCAGGCTTCGGGGAAGGGTTAGGGTTAGGGTTCGGGCTAGGGTTAGGGTTAGGGGACGGGGACGGTTTAGGGTCCAGGTGAGGGTACGGCACCACTTTAGGGGGAGCGTGCGTGTGAGGGCGCGGGTTAGTGTTAGCGTACGGGTTAGGATTAGGGGACGGGTGAGGGTCAGGCTTCGGGGAAGGGTTAGGGTTAGGGTTCGGTCTAGGGTTAGGGTTAGGGGACGGGGACGGTTTAGGGTCCAGGTGAGGGTACGGCAACGCTTTAGGGGGAGCGTGCGTGTGAGGGCGCGGGTTAGTGTTAGCGTACGGGTTAGGATTAGGGGACGGGTGAGGGTCAGGCTTTGGGGAAGGGTTAGGGTTAGGGTTCGGGCTAGGGTTAGGCTTAGGGGACGGGGACGGTTTAGGGTCCATGTGAGGGTACGGCAACGCTTTATGGGGAGCGTGCGTGTGAGGGCGCGGGTTAGTGTTAGCGTACGGGTTAGGATTAGGGGACGGGTGAGGGTCAGGCTTCGGGGAAGGGTTAGGGTTAGGGTTCGGGCTAGGGTTAGGGTTATGGGACGGGGACGGTTTAGGGTCCAGGTGAGGGTACGGCAACGCTTTAGGGGGAGGGTGCGTGTGAGGGCGCGGGTTAGTGTTAGCGTACGGGTTAGGATTAGGGGACGGGTGAGGGTCAGGCTTCGGGGAAGGGTTAGGGTTAAGGTTCGGGCTAGGGTAAGGGTTAGGGGACGGGGACGGTTTAGGGTCCAGGTGAGGGTACGGCAACGCTTTAGGGGGAGCGTGCGTGTGAGGGCGCGGGTTAGTGTTAGCGTACGGGTTAGGATTAGGGGACGGGTGAGGGTCAGGCTTCGGGGAAGGGTTAGGGTTAGGGTTCGGGCTAGGGTTAGGGTTAGGGGACGGGGATGGTTTAGGGTCCAGGTGAGGGTACGGCAATGCTTTAGGGGGAGCGTGCGTGTGAGGGCGCGGGTTAGTGTTAACGTACGGGTTAGAATTAGGGGACGGGTGAGGGTCAGGCTTCGGGGAAGGGTTAGGGTTAGGGTTCGGGCTAGGGTTAGGGTTAGGGGACGGGGACGGTTTAGGGTCCAGGTGAGGGTACGGCAACGCTTTAGGGGGAGCGTGCGTGTGAGGGCGCGGGTTAGTGTTAGCGTACGGGTTAGGATTATGGGACGGGTGAGGGTCAGGCTTCGGGGAAGGGTTAGGGTTAGGGTTCGGGCTAGGGTTAGGGTTAGGGGACGGGGACGGTTTAGGGTCCAGGTGAGTGTACGGCAACGCTTTAGGGGGAGCGTGCGTGTGAGGGCACGGGTTAGTTTTAGCGTACGGGTTAGGATTAGGGGACGGGTGAGGGTCAGGCTTCGGGGAAGGGTTAGGGTTAGGGTTCGGGCTAGGGTTAGGGTTAGGGGACGGGGACGGTTTAGAGTCCAGGTGAGGGTACGGCACCGCTTTAGGGGGAGCGTGCGTGTGAGGGCGCGGGTTAGTGTTAGCGTACGGGTTAGGATTAGGGGACGGGTGAGGGTCAAGCTTCGGGGAAGGGTTAGGGTTAGGGTTCGGGCTAGGGTTAGGGTTAGGGGACGGGGACGTTTTAGGGTCCAGGTGAGTGTACGGCAACGCTTTAGGGGGAGCGTGCGTGTGAGGGCGCGGGTTAGTGTTAGCGTACGGGTTAGGATTAGGCGACGGGTGAGGGTCAGGCTTCGGGGAAGGGTTAGGGTTATGGTTCGGGCTAGGGTTAGGGTTAGGGGATGGGGACGGTTTAGGGTCCAGGTGCGGGTATGGCAACGCTTTAGGGGGAGCGTGCGTGTGAGGGCGTAGCTTAGTGTTAGCGTACGGGTTAGGATTAGGGGACGTGTGAGGGTCAGGCTTCGGGGAAGGGTTAGGGTTAGGGTTCGGGCTAGGGTTAGGGTTAGGGGACGGGGACGGTTTAGGGTCCAGGTGAGGGTACGGCAACGCTTTATGGGGAGCGTGCGTGTGAGGGCGCGGGTTAGTGTTAGCGTACGGGTTAGGATTAGGGGACGGGTGTGGGTCAGGCTTCGGGGAAGGGTTAGGGTTAGGGTTCGGGCTAGGGTTAGGGTTAGGGGACGGGGACGGTTTAGGGTCCAGGTGAGCGTACGGCAACGCTTTAGGGGGAGCGTGCGTGTGAGGGCGCGGGTTAGTGTTAGCGTACGGGTTAGGATTAGATGACGGGTGAGGGTCAGGCTTCGGGGAAGGTTTAGGGTTAGGGTTCGGGCTAGGGCTAGGGTTAGGGGACGGGGACGGTTTAGGGTCCAGGTGAGGTTACGGCAACGCTTTAGGGGGAGCGTGCGTGTGAGGGCGCGGGTTAGTGTTAGCGTACGGGTTAGAATTAGGGGACGGGTGAGGGTCAGGCTTCGGGGAAGGGTTAGGGTTAGGGTTCGGGCTAGGGTTAGGGTTAGGGGACGGGGACGGTTTCGGGTCCAGGTGAGGGTACGGCAACGCTTTAGGGGGAGCGTGCGTGTGAGGGCGCGGGTTAGTGTTAGCGTACGGGTTAGGATTAGGGGACGGGTGAGGGTCAGGCTTCGGGGAAGGGTAAGGGTTAGGGTTCGGGCTAGGTTAGGGTTAGGGGACGGGGACGGTTTCGGGTCCAGGTGAGGGTACGGCAACGCTTTAGGGGGAGCGTGCGTGTGAGGGCGCGGGTTAGTGTTCGCGTACGGGTTAGGATTAGGGGACGGGTGAGGGTCAGGCTTCGGGGAAGGGTTAGGGTTAGGGTTCGGGCTAGGGTTAGGGTTAGGGGACGGGGACGGTTTAGGGTCCAGGTGAGGGTACGGCAACGCTTTAGGGGGAGCGTGCGTGTGAGGGCGCGCGTTATTGTTAGCGTACGGCTTAGGATTAGGGGACGGGTGAGGGTCAGGCTTCGGGAAAAGGGTTAGGGTTAGGGTTCGGGCTAGGGTTAGGGTTAGGGGATGGGGACTGTTTAGGGTCCAGGTGAGGGTAAGGCAACGCTTTAGGGGGAGCGTGCGTGTGAGGGCGCGGGTTAGTGTTAGCCTACGGGTTAGGATTAGGGGACGGGTGAGGGTCAGGCTTCGGGGAAGGGTTAGGGTTAGGGTTCGGGCTAGGGTTAGGGTTAGGGGACGGGGACGGTTTAGGGTCCAGGTGAGGGTAAGGCAACGCTTTAGGGCGTGCGTGCGTGTGAGGGCGCGGGTTAGTGTTAGCGTACGGGTTAGGATTAGGGGACGGGTGAGGGTCAGGCTTCGGGGAAGGGTTAGGGTTAGGGTTCGGGCTAGGGTTAGGGTTAGGGGACGGGGACGGTTTAGGGTCCAGGTGAGGGTACGGCAACGCTTTAGGGGGAACGTGCGTGTGAGGGCGCGGGTTAGTGTTAGCGTACGGGTTAGGATTAGGGGACGGGTGAGGGTCAGGCTTCGGGGAAGGTTTAGGGTTCGGGCTAGGGTTAGGGTTAGGGGACGGGGACGGTTTAGGGTCCAGGTGAGGGTACGGCAACGTTTTAGGGGGAGCGTGCGTGTGAGGGCGCGGGTTAGTGTTAGCGTACGGGTTAGGATTAGGGGACGGGTGAGGGTCAGGCTTCGGGGAAGGGTTAGGGTTAGGGTTCGGGCTAGGGTTAGGGTTAGGGGATGGGGACGGTTTAGGGTCCAGGTGAGGGTACGGCAACACTTTAGGGGGAGCGTGCATGTGAGGGCGCGGGTTAGTGTTAGCGTACGGGTTAGGATTAGGGGACGGGTGAGGGTCAGGCTTCGGGGAAGGGTTAGGGTTAGGGTTCGGGCTAGGGTTAGGGTTAGGGGACGGGGACGGTTTAGGGTCCAGGTGAGGGTACGGCACCACTTTAGGGGGAGCGTGCGTGTGAGGGCGCGGGTTAGTGTTAGCGTACGGGTTAGGATTAGGGGACGGGTGAGGGTCAGGCTTCGGGGAAGGGTTAGGGTTAGGGTTCGGTCTAGGGTTAGGGTTAGGGGACGGGGACGGTTTAGGGTCCAGGTGAGAGTACGGCAACGCTTTAGGGGGAGCGTGCGTGTGAGGGCGCGGGTTAGTGTTAGCGTACGGGTTAGGATTAGGGGACGGGTGAGGGTCAGGCTTTGGGGAAGGGTTAGGGTTAGGGTTCGGGCTAGGGTTAGGCTTAGGGGACGGGGACGGTTTAGGGTCCATGTGAGGGTACGGCAACGCTTTATGGGGAGCGTGCGTGTGAGGGCGCGGGTTAGTGTTAGCGTACGGGTTAGGATTAGGGGACGGGTGAGGGTCAGGCTTCGGGGAAGGGTTAGGTTTAGGGTTCGGGCTAGGGTTAGGGTTATGGGACGGGGACGGTTTAGGGTCCAGGTGAGGGTACGGCAACGCTTTAGGGGGAGGGTGCGTGTGAGGGCGCGGGTTAGTGTTAGCGTACGGGTTAGGATTAGGGGACGGGTGAGGGTCAGGCTTCGGGGAAGGGTTAGGGTTAAGGTTCGGGCTAGGGTAAGGGTTAGGGGACGGGGACGGTTTAGGGTCCAGGTGAGGGTACGGCAACGCTTTAGGGGGAGCGTGCGTGTGAGGGCGCGGGTTAGTGTTAGCGTACGGGTTAGGATTAGGGGACGGGTGAGGGTCAGGCTTCGGGGAAGGGTTAGGGTTAGGGTTCGGGCTAGGGTTAGGGTTAGGGGACGGGGATGGTTTAGGGTCCAGGTGAGGGTACGGCAATGCTTTAGGGGGAGCGTGCGTGTGAGGGCGCGGGTTAGTGTTAACGTACGGGTTAGAATTAGGGGACGGGTGAGGGTCAGGCTTCGGGGAAGGGTTAGGGTTAGGGTTCGGGCTAGGGTTAGGGTTAGGGGACGGGGACGGTTTAGGGTCCAGGTGAGGGTACGGCAACGCTTTAGGGGGAGCGTGCGTGTGAGGGCGCGGGTTAGTGTTAGCGTACGGGTTAGGATTATGGGACGGGTGAGGGTCAGGCTTCGGGGAAGGGTTAGGGTTAGGGTTCGGGCTAGGGTTAGGGTTAGGGGACGGGGACGGTTTAGGGTCCAGGTGAGTGTACGGCAACGCTTTAGGGGGAGCGTGCGTGTGAGGGCGCGGGTTAGTTTTAGCGTACGGGTTAGGATTAGGGGACGGGTGAGGGTCAGGCTTCGGGGAAGGGTTAGGGTTAGGGTTCGGGCTAGGGTTAGGGTTAGGGGACGGGGACGGTTTAGAGTCCAGGTGAGGGTACGGCACCGCTTTAGGGGGAGCGTGCGTGTGAGGGCGCGGGTTAGTGTTAGCGTACGGGTTAGGATTAGGGGACGGGTGAGGGTCAAGCTTCGGGGAAGGGTTAGGGTTAGGGTTCGGGCTAGGGTTAGGGTTAGGGGACGGGGACGTTTTAGGGTCCAGGTGAGGGAACGGCAACGCTTTAGGGGGAGCGTGCGTGTGAGGGCGCGGGTTAGTGTTAGCGTACGGGTTAGGATTAGGCGACGGGTGAGGGTCAGGCTTCGGGGAAGGGTTAGGGTTATGGTTCGGGCTAGGGTTAGGGTTAGGGGATGGGGACGGTTTAGGGTCCAGGTGCGGGTATGGCAACGCTTTAGGGGGAGCGTGCGTGTGAGGGCGTAGCTTAGTGTTAGCGTACGGGTTAGGATTAGGGGACGTGTGAGGGTCAGGCTTCGGGGAAGGGTTAGGGTTAGGGTTCGGGCTAGGGTTAGGGTTAGGGGACGGGGACGGTTTAGGGTCCAGGTGAGGGTACGGCAACGCTTTATGGGGAGCGTGCGTGTGAGGGCGCAGGTTAGTGTTAGCGTACGGGTTAGGATTAGGGGACGGGTGTGGGTCAGGCTTCGGGGAAGGGTTAGGGTTAGGGTTCGGGCTAGGGTTAGGGTTAGGGGACGGGGATGGTTTAGGGTCCAGGTGAGCGTACGGCAACGCTTTAGGGGGAGCGTGCGTGTGAGGGCGCGGGTTAGTGTTAGCGTACGGGTTAGGATTAGATGACGGGTGAGGGTCAGGCTTCGGGGAAGGTTTAGGGTTAGGGTTCGGGCTAGGGCTAGGGTTAGGGGACGGGGACGGTTTAGGGTCCAGGTGAGGTTACGGCAACGCTTTAGGGGGAGCGTGCGTGTGAGGGCGCGGGTTAGTGTTAGCGTACGGGTTAGAATTAGGGGACGGGTGAGGGTCAGGCTTCGGGGAAGGGTTAGGGTTAGGGTTCGGGCTAGGGTTAGGGTTAGGGGACGGGGACGGTTTAGGGTCCAGGTGAGGGTACGGCAACGCTTTAGGGGGAGCGTGCGTGTGAGGGCGCGGGTTAGTGTTAGCGTACGGGTTAGGATTAGGGGACGGGTGAGGGTCAGGCTTCGGGGAAGGGTAAGGGTTAGGGTTCGGGCTACGGTTAGGGTTAGGGGACGGGGACGGTTTCGGGTCCAGGTGAGGGTACGGCAACGCTTTAGGGGGAGCGTGCGTGTGAGGGCGCGGGTTAGTGTTCGCGTACGGGTTAGGATTAGGGGACGGGTGAGGGTCAGGCTTCGGGGAAGGGTTAGGGTTAGGGTTCGGGCTAGGGTTAGGGTTAGGGGACGGGGACGGTTTAGGGTCCAGGTGAGGGTACGGCAACGCTTTAGGGGGAGCGTGCGTGTGAGGGCGCGCGTTATTGTTAGCGTACGGCTTAGGATTAGGGGACGGGTGAGGGTCAGGCTTCGGGAAAAGGGTTAGGGTTAGGGTTCGGGCTAGGGTTAGGGTTAGGGGATGGGGACTGTTTAGGGTCCAGGTGAGGGTAAGGCAACGCTTTAGGGGGAGCGTGCGTGTGAGGGCGCGGGTTAGTGTTAGCCTACGGGTTAGGATTAGGGGATGGGTGAGGGTCAGGCTTCGGGGAAGGGTTAGGGTTAGGGTTCGGGCTAGGGTTAGGGTTAGGGGACGGGGACGGTTTAGGGTCCAGGTGAGGGTACGGCAACGCTTTAGGGGGAGCGTGCGTGTGAGGGCGCGGGTTAGTGTTAGCGTACGGGTTAGGATTAGGGGACGGGTGAGGGTCAGGCTTCGGGGAAGGGTTAGGGTTAGGGTTCGGGCTAGGGTTAGGGTTAGGGGACGGGGACGGTTTAGGGTCCAGGTGAGGGTACGGCAACGCTTTAGGGGGAGCGTGCGTGTGAGGGCGCGGGTTAGTGTTAGCGTACGGGTTAGGATTAGGGGATGGGCGAGGGTCAGGCTTCGGGGAAGGGTTAGGGTTAGGGTTCCGGCTAGGGTTAGGGTTAGGGGACGGGGACGGTTTAGGGTCCAGGTGAGGGTACGGCAACGCTTTAGGGGGAGCGTGCGTGTGAGGGCGCGGGTTAGTGTTAGCGTACGGGTTAGGATTAGGTGACGGGTGAGGGTCAGGCTTCGGGTAAGGGTTAGGGTTAGGGTTCGGGCTAGGGTTAGGGTTAGGGGACGGGGACGGTTTAAGGTCCAGGTGAGGGTACGGCAACGCTTTAGGGGGAGCGTGCGTGTGAGGGCGCGGGTTAGTGTTAGCGTACGTGTTAGGATTAGGGGACGGGTGAGGGTCAGGCTTCGGGGAAGGGTTAGGGTTAGGGTTCGGGCTAGGGTTAGGGTTAGGGGACGGGGACGGTTTAGGGTCCAGGTGAGGGTACGGCAACGTTTTAGGGGGAGCGTGCCTGTGAGGGCGCGGGTTAGTGTGAGCGTACGGGTTAGGATTAGGGGACGGGTGAGGGTCAGGCTTTGGGGAAGGGTTAGGGTTAGGGTTCGGGCTAGGGTTAGGGTTATGGGACGGGGACGGTTTAGGGTCCAGGTGAGGGTACGGCAACGTTTTAGGGGAGCGTGCGTGTGAGGGCGCGGGTTAGTGTTAGCGTACGGGTTAGGATTAGGGGACGGGTGAGGGTCAGGCTTCGGGGAAGGGTTAGGGTTAGGGTTCGGGCTAGGGTTAGGGTTAGGGGACGGGGATGGTTTAGGGTCCAGGTGAGGGTACGGCAATGCTTTAGGGGGAGCGTGCGTGTGAGGGCGCGGGTTAGTGTTAACGTACGGGTTAGAATTAGGGGACGGGTGAGGGTCAGGCTTCGGGGAAGGGTTAGGGTTAGGGTTCGGGCTAGGGTTAGGGTTAGGGGACGGGGACGGTTTAGGGTCCAGGTGAGGGTACGGCAACGCTTTAGGGGGAGCGTGCGTGTGAGGGCGCGGGTTAGTGTTAGCGTACGGGTTAGGATTATGGGACGGGTGAGGGTCAGGCTTCGGGGAAGGGTTAGGGTTAGGGTTCGGGCTAGGGTTAGGGTTAGGGGACGGGGACGGTTTAGGGTCCAGGTGAGTGTACGGCAACACTTTAGGGGGAGCGTGCGTGTGAGGGCGCGGGTTAGTTTTAGCGTACGGGTTAGGATTAGGGGACGGGTGAGGGTCAGGCTTCGGGGAAGGGTTAGGGTTAGGGTTCGGGCTAGGGTTAGGGTTAGGGGACGGGGACGGTTTAGAGTCCAGGTGAGGGTACGGCACCGCTTTAGGGGGAGCGTGCGTGTGAGGGCGCGGGTTAGTGTTAGCGTACGGGTTAGGATTAGGGGACGGGTGAGGGTCAAGCTTCGGGGAAGGGTTAGGGTTAGGGTTCGGGCTAGGGTTAGGGTTAGGGGACGGGGACGTTTTAGGGTCCAGGTGAGTGTACGGCAACGCTTTAGGGGGAGCGTGCGTGTGAGGGCGCGGGTTAGTGTTAGCGTACGGGTTAGGATTAGGCGAAGGGTGAGGATCAGGCTTCGGGGAAGGGTTAGGGTTATGGTTCGGGCTAGGGTTAGGGTTAGGGGATGGGGACGGTTTAGGGTCCAGGTGCGGGTATGGCAACGCTTTAGGGGGAGCGTGCGTGTGAGGGCGTAGCTTAGTGTTAGCGTACGGGTTAGGATTAGGGGACGTGTGAGGGTAAGGCTTCGGGGAAGGGTTAGGGTTAGGGTTCGGGCTAGGGTTAGGGTTAGGGGACGGGTACGGTTTAGGGTCCAGGTGAGGGTACGGCAACGCTTTAGGGGGAGCGTGCGTGTGAGGGCGTAGCTTAGTGTTAGCGTACGGGTTAGGATTAGGTGACGGGTGAGGGTCAGGCTTCGGAGAAGGTTTAGGGTTAGGGTTCGGGCTAGGGCTAGGGTTAGGGGACGGGGACGGTTTAGGGTCCAGGTGAGGTTACGGCAACGCTTTAGGGGGAGCGTGCGTGTGAGGGCGCGGGTTAGTGTTAGCGTACGGGTTAGAATTAGGGGACGGGTGAGGGTCAGGCTTCGGGGAAGGGTTAGGGTTAGGGTTCGGGCTAGGGTTAGGGTTAGGGGACGGGGACGGTTTCGGGTCCAGGTGAGGGTACGGCAACGCTTTAGGGGGAGCGTGCGTGTGAGGGCGCGGGTTAGTGTTAGCGTACGGGTTAGGATTAGGGGACGGGTGAGGGTCAGGCTTCGGGGAAGGGTTAGGGTTAGGGTTCGGGCTAGGGTTAGGGTTAGGGGACGGGGACGGTTTCGGGTCCAGGTGAGGGTACGGCAACGCTTTAGGGGGAGCGTGCGTGTGAGGGCGCGGGTTAGTGTTCGCGTACGGGTTAGGATTAGGGGACGGGTGAGGGTCAGGCTTCGGGGAAGGGTTAGGGTTAGGGTTCGGGCTAGGGTTAGGGTTAGGGGACGGGGACGGTTTAGGGTCCAGGTGAGGGTACGGCAACGCTTTAGGGGGAGCGTGCGTGTGAGGGCGCGCGTTATTGTTAGCGTACGGCTTAGGATTAGGGGACGGGTGAGGGTCAGGCTTCGGGAAAAGGGTTAGGGTTAGGGTTCGGGCTAGGGTTAGGGTTAGGGGATGGGGACTGTTTAGGGTCCAGGTGAGGGTAAGGCAACGCTTTAGGGGGAGCGTGCATGTGAGGGCGCGGGTTAGTGTTAGCCTACGGGTTAGGATTAGGGGATGGGTGAGGGTCAGGCTTCGGGGAAGGGTTAGGGTTAGGGTTCGGGCTAGGGTTAGGGTTAGGGGACGGGGACGGTTTAGGGTCCAGGTGAGGGTACGGCAACGCTTTAGGGGGAGCGTGCGTGTGAGGGCGCGGGTTAGTGTTAGCGTACGGGTTAGGATTAGGGGACGGGTGAGGGTCAGGCTTCGGGGAAGGGTTAGGGTTAGGGTTCGGGCTAGGGTTAGGGTTAGGGGACGGGGACGGTTTAGGGTCCAGGTGAGGGTACGGCAACGCTTTAGGGGGAGCGTGCGTGTGAGGGCGCGGGTTAGTGTTAGCGTACGGGTTAGGATTAGGGGATGGGTGAGGGTCAGGCTTCGGGGAAGGGTTAGGGTTAGGGTTCCGGCTAGGGTTAGGGTTAGGGGACGGGGACGGTTTAGGGTCCAGGTGAGGGTACGGCAACGCTTTAGGGGGAGCGTGCGTGTGAGGGCGCGGGTTAGTGTTAGCGTACGGGTTAGGATTAGGTGACGGGTGAGGGTCAGGCTTCGGGTAAGGTTTAGGGTTAGGGTTCGGGCTAGGGTTAGGGTTAGGGGACGGGGACGGTTTAGGGTCCAGGTGAGGGTACGGCAACGCTTTAGGGGGAGCGTGCGTGTGAGGGCGCGGGTTAGTGTTAGCGTACGTGTTAGGATTAGGGGACGGGTGAGGGTCAGGCTTCGGGGAAGGGTTAGGGTTAGGTTTCGGGCTAGGGTTAGGGTTAGGGGACGGGGACGGTTTAGGGTCCAGGTGAGGGTACGGCAACGCTTTAGGGGGAGCGTGCCTGTGAGGGCGCGGGTTAGTGTTAGCGTACGGGTTAGGATTAGGGGACGGGTGAGGGTCAGGCTTTGGGGAAGGGTTAGGGTTAGGGTTCGGGCTAGGGTTAGGTTTAGGGGACGGGGACGGTTTAGGGTCCAGGTGAGGGTATGGCAACGTTTTAGGGGGAACGTGCGTGTGAGGGCGCGGGTTAGTGTTAGCGTACGGGTTAGGATTAGGGGACGTGTGAGGGTCAGGCTTCGGGGAAGGGTTAGCGTTAGGGTTCGGGCTAGGGTTAGTGTTAGGGGACGGGGACGGTTTAGGGTCCAGGTGAGGGTACGGCAACGCTTTAGGGGGAGCGTGCATGTGAGGGCGCGGGATAGTGTTAGCGTACGGGTTAGGATTAGGGGACGGTTGAGGGTCAGGCTTCGGGGAAGGGTTAGGGTTAGGATTCGGGCTAGGGTTAGGGTTAGGGGACGGGGACGGTTTAGGGTCCAGGTGAGGGTACGGCAACGCTATAGGGGGAGCGTGCGTGTGAGGGCGCGGGTTAGTGTTAGCGTACGGGTTAGGATTAGGGGACGGGTGAGGGTCAGGCTTCGGGGAAGGGTTAGGGTTAGGGTTCGGGCTAGGGTTAGGTTTAGGGGACGGGGACGGGGACGGTTTAGGGTCAAGGTGAGGGTACGGCAACGCTTTAGGGGGAGCGTGCGTGTGAGGGCGCGGGTTAGTGTTAGCGTACGGGTTAGGATTAGGGGACGGGTGTGGGTCAGGCTTCGGGGAAGGTTTAGGGTTAGGGTTCGGGCTAGGGTTAGGGTTAGGGGACGGGGACGGTTTAGGGTCCAGGTGAGCGTACGGCAACGCTTTAGGGGGAGCGTGCGTGTGAGGGCGCGGGTTAGTGTTAGCGTACGGGTTAGGATTAGGTGACGGGTGAGGGTCAGGCTTCGGGGAAGGTTTAGGGTTAGGGTTCGGGCTAGGGCTAGGGTTAGGGGACGGGGACGGTTTAGGGTCCAGGTGAGGTTACGGCAACGCTTTAGGGGGAGCGTGCGTGTGAGGGCGCGGGTTAGTGTTAGCGTACGGGTTAGAATTAGGGGACGGGTGAGGGTCAGGCTTCGGGGAAGGGTTAGGGTTAGGGTTCGGGCTAGGGTTAGGGTTAGGGGACGGGGACGGTTTCGGGTCCAGGTGAGGGTACGGCAACGCTTTAGGGGGAGCGTGCGTGTGAGGGCGCGGGTTAGTGTTAGCGTACGGGTTAGGATTAGGGGACGGGTGTGGGTCAGGCTTCGGGGAAGGTTTAGGGTTAGGGTTCGGGCTAGGGTTAGGGTTAGGGGACGGGGACGGTTTAGGGTCCAGGTGAGCGTACGGCAACGCTTTAGGGGGAGCGTGCGTGTGAGGGCGCGGGTTAGTGTTAGCGTACGGGTTAGGATTAGGTGACGGGTGAGGGTCAGGCTTCGGGGAAGGTTTAGGGTTAGGGTTCGGGCTAGGGCTAGGGTTAGGGGACGGGGACGGTTTAGGGTCCAGGTGAGGTTACGGCAACGCTTTAGGGGGAGCGTGCGTGTGAGGGCGCGGGTTAGTGTTAGCGTACGGGTTAGAATTAGGGGACGGGTGAGGGTCAGGCTTCGGGGAAGGGTTAGGGTTAGGGTTCGGGCTAGGGTTAGGGTTAGGGGACGGGGACGGTTTCGGGTCCAGGTGAGGGTACGGCAACGCTTTAGGGGGAGCGTGCGTGTGAGGGCGCGGGTTAGTGTTAGCGTACGGGTTAGGATTAGGGGACGGGTGAGGGTCAGGCTTCGGGGAAGGGTTAGGGTTAGGGTTCGGGCTAGGGTTAGGGTTAGGGGACGGGGACGGTTTAGGGTCCAGGTGAGGGTACGGCAACGCTTTAGGGGGAGCGTGCGTGTGAGGGCGCGGGTTAGTGTTAGCGTACGGGTTAGGATTAGGGGACGGGTGAGGGTCAGGCTTCGGGGAAGGGTTAGGGTTAGGGTTCGGGCTAGGGTTAGGGTTAGGGGACGGGGACGGTTTAGGATCCAGGTGAGGGTACGGCAACGCTTTAGTGGGAGCGTGCGTGTGAGGGCACGCGTTACTGTTAGCGTACGGCTTAGGATTAGGGGACGGGTGAGGGTCAGGCTTCGGGAAAAGGGTTAGGGTTAGGGTTCGGGCTAGGGTTAGGGTTAGGGGATGGGGACTGTTTAGGGTCCAGGTGAGGGTAAGGCAACGCTTTAGGGGGAGCGTGCGTGTGAGGGCGCGGGTTAGTGTTAGCCTACGGGTTAGGATTAGGGGATGGGTGAGGGTCAGGCTTCGGGGAAGGGTTAGGGTTAGGGTTCGGGCTAGGGTTAGGGTTAGGGGACGGGGACGGTTTAGGGTCCAGGTGAGGGTACGGCAACGCTTTAGGGGGAGCGTGCGTGTGAGGGCGCGGGTTAGTGTTAGCGTACGGGTTAGGATTAGGGGACGGGTGAGGGTCAGGCTTCGGGGAAGGGTTAGGGTTAGGGTTCGGGCTAGGGTTAGGGTTAGGGGACGGGGACGGTTTAGGGTTCAGGTGAGGGTACGGCAACGTTTTAGGGGGAGCGTGCGTGTGAGGGCGCGCGTTATTGTTAGCGTAGAGCTTAGGATTAGGGGACGGGTGAGGGTCAGGCTTCGGGAAAGGGTTAGGGTTAGGGTTCGGGCTAGGGTTAGGGTTAGGGGATGGGGACTGTTTAGGGTCCAGGTGAGGGTACGGCAACGCTTTAGGGGGAGCGTGCGTGTGAGGGCGCGGGTTCGTGTTAGCGTACGGGTTAGGATTAGGGGATGGGTGAGGGTCAGGCTTCGGGGAAGGGTTAGGGTTAGGGTTCCGGCTAGGGTTAGGGTTAGGGGACGGGGACGGTTTAGGGTCCAGGTGAGGGTACGGCAACGCTTTAGGGGGAGCGTGCGTGTGAGGGCGCGGGTTAGTGTTAGCGTACGGGTTAGGATTAGGTGACGGGTGAGGGTCAGGCTTCGGGTAAGGGTTAGGGTTAGGGTTCGGGCTAGGGTTAGGGTTAGGGGACGGGGACGGTTTAGGGTCCAGGTGAGGGTACGGCAACGCTTTAGGGGGAGCGTGCGTGTGAGGGCGCGGGTTAGTGTTAGCGTACGTGTTAGGATTAGGGGACGGGTGAGGGTCAGGCTTCGGGGAAGGGTTAGGGTTAGGGTTCGGGCTAGGGTTAGGGTTAGGGGACGGGGACGGTTTAGGGTCCAGGTGAGGGTACGGCAACGTTTTAGGGGGAACGTGCGTGTGAGGGCGCGGGTTAGTGTTAGCGTACGGGTTAGGATTAGGGGACGTGTGAGGGTCAGGCTTCGGGGAAGGGTTAGCGTTAGGGTTCGGGCTAGGGTTAGTGTTAGGGGACGGGGACGGTTTAGGGTCCAGGTGAGGGTACGGCAACGCTTTAGGGGGAGCGTGCATGTGAGGGCGCGGGATAGTGTTAGCGTACGGGTTAGGATTAGGGGACGGTTGAGGGTCAGGCTTCGGGGAAGGGTTAGGGTTAGGATTCGGGCTATGGTTAGGGTTAGGGGACGGGGACGGTTTAGGGTCCAGGTGAGGGTACGGCAACGCTTTAGGGGGAGCGTGCGTGTGAGGGCGCGGGTTAGTTTTAGCGTACGGGTTAGGATTAGGGGACGGGTGAGGGTCAGGCTTCGGGGAAGGGTTAGGGTTAGGGTTCGGGCTAGGGTTAGGTTTAGGGGACGGGGACGGGGACGGTTTAGGGTCAAGGTGAGGGTACGGCAACGCTTTAGGGGGAGCGTGCGTGTGAGGGCGCGGGTTAGTGTTAGCGTACGGGTTAGGATTAGGGGACGGGTGAGGGTCAGGCTTCGGGGAAGGGTTAGGGTTAGGGTTCGGGCTAGGGTTAGGGTTAGGGGACGGGGACGGTTTAGGGTCCAGGTGAGGGTACGGCAACGCTTTAGGGGGAGCGTGCGAGTGAGGGCGCGCGTTAGTGTTAGCGTACGGCTTAGGATTAGGGGACGGGTGAGGGTCAGGCTTCGGGAAAGTGTTAGGGTTAGGGTTCGGGCTAGGGTTAGGGTTAGGGGACGGGGACGGTTTAGGGTCCAGGTGAGGGTATGGCAACACTTTAGGGGGAGCGTGCGTGTGAGGGCGCGGGTTAGTGTTAGCGTACGGGTTAGGATTAGGGGACGGGTGAGGATCAGGCTTCGGGGAAGGGTTAGGGTTAGGGTTCGGGCTAGGGTTAGGGTTAGGGGACGGGGACGGTTTAGGGTCCAGGTGAGGGTACGGCACCGCTTTAGGGGGAGCGTGCGTGTGGGGGCGCGGGTTAGTGTTAGCGTACGGGTTAGGATTAGGGGACGGGTGAGGGTCAGGCTTCGGGGAAGTGTTGGGCTTAGGGTTCGGGCTAGGGTTAGGGTTAGGGGACGGGGACGGTTTAGGGTCCAGGTGAGGGTACGGCAACGCTTTAGGAGGAGCGTGCGTTTGAGGGCGCGGGTTAGTGTTAGCGTACGGGTTAGGATTAGGGGACGGGTGAGGGTCAGGCTTCGGGGAAGGGTTAGGGTTAGGGTTCGGGCTAGGGTTAGGGTTAGTGGACGGGGACGGTTTAGGGTCCAGGTGAGGGTACGGCAACGCTTTAGGGGGAGCGTGTGTGTGAAGGCGCGGGTTAGTGTTAGCGTACGGGTTAGGATTAGGGGACGGGTGAGGGTCAAGCTTCGGGGAAGGGTTAGGGTTTGGGTTCGGGCTAGGGTTAGGGTTAGGGGACGGGGACGGTTTAGGGTCCAGGTGAGTGTACGGCAACGCTTTAGGGGGAGCGTGCGTGTGAGGGCGCGGGTTAGTGTTAGCGTACGGGTTAGGATTAGGCGAAGGGTGAGGGTCAGGCTTCGGGGAAGGGTTAGGGTTAGGGTTCGGGCTAGGGTTAGGGTTAGGGGACGGGGACGGTTTAGGGTCCAGGTGAGGGTACGGCAACGCTTTAGGGGGAGCGTGCGTGTGAGGGCGTTGCTTAGTGTTAGCGTACGGGTTAGGATTAGGGGACGGGTGAGGGTCAGGCTTCGGGGAAGGGTTAGGGTTAGGGTTCGGGCTAGGGTTAGGGTTAGGGGACGGGGACGGTTTCGGGTCCAGGTGAGGGTACGGCAACGCTTTAGGGGGAGCGTGCGTGTGAGGGCGCGGGTTAGTGTTAGCGTACGGGTTAGGATTAGGGGACGGGTGAGGGTCAGGCTTCGGGGAAGGGTTAGGGTTAGGGTTCGGGCTAGGGTTAGGGTTAGGGGACGGGGACGGTTTAGGGTCCAGGTGAGGGTACGGCAACGCTTTAGGGGGAGCGTGCGTGTGAGGGCGCACGTTATTGTTAGCGTACGGCTTAGGATTAGGGGACGGGTGAGGGTCAGGCTTCGGGAAAGGGTTAGGGTTAGGGTTCGGGCTAGGGTTAGGGTTAGGGGATGGGGACTGTTTAGGGTCCAGGTGAGGGTAAGGCAACGCTTTAGGGGGAGCGTGCGTGTGAGGGCGCGGGTTAGTGTTAGCGTACGGGTTAGGATTAGGGGATGGGTGAGGGTCAGGCTTCGGGGAAGGGTTAGGGTTAGGGTTCGGGCTAGGGTTAGGGTTAGGGGACGGGGACAGTTTAGGGTCCAGGTGAGGGTACGGCAACGCTATAGGGGGAGCGTGCGTGTGAGGGCGCGGGTTAGTGTTAGCGTACGGGTTAGGATTAGGGGACGGGTGAGGGTCAGGCTTCGGGGAAGGGTTAGGGTTAGGGTTCGGGCTAGGGTTAGGGTTAGGGGACGGGGACGGTTTAGGGTCCAGGTGAGGGTACGGCAACGCTTTAGGGGGAGCGTGCGTGTGAGGGCGCGGGTTAGTGTTAGCGTACGGGTTAGGATTAGGTGACGGGTGAGTGTCAGGCTTTGGGGAAGGGTTAGGGTTAGGGTTCGGGCTAGGGTTAGGGTTAGGGGACGGGGACGGTTTAGGGTCCAAGTGAGGGTGCGGCAACGTTTTAGGGGGAGCGTGCGTGTGGGGGCGCGGGTTAGTGTTAGCGTACGGGTTAGGATTAGGGGACGGGTGAGGGTCAGGCTTCGGGGAAGGGTTAGGCTTAGGGTTCGGGCTAGGGTTAGGGTTAGGGGACGGGGACGGTTTAGGGTCCAGGTGAGGGTACGGCAACGCTTTAGGGGGAGCGTGCATGTGAGGGCGCGGGTTAGTGTTAGCGTACGGGTTAGGATTAGGGGACGGTTGAGGGTCAGGCTTCGGGGAAGGGTTAGGGTTAGGATTCGGGCTAGGGTTAGGGTTAGGGGACGGGGACGGTTTAGGGTCCAGGTGAGGGTACGGCAACGCTTTAGGGGGAGCGTGCGTGTGAGGGCGCGGGTTAGTGTTAGCGTACGGGTTAGGATTAGGGGACGGTTGTGGGTCAGGCTTCGGGGAAGGGTTAGGGTTAGGGTTCGGGCTAGGGTTAGGGTTAGGGGACGGGGACGGTTTAGGGTCCAGGTGAGCGTACGGCAACGCTTTAGGGGGAGCGTGCGTGTGAGGGCGCGGGTTAGTGTTAGCGTACGGGTTAGGATTAGGTGACGGGTGAGGGTCAGGCTTCGGGGAAGGGTTAGGGTTAGGGTTCGGGCTAGGGTTAGGGTTAGGGGACGGGGACGGTTTAGGGTCCAGGTGAGGTTACGGCAACGCTTTAGGGGGAGCGTGCGTGTGAGGGCGCGGGTTAGTGTTAGCGTACGGGTTAGAATTAGGGGACGGGTGAGGGTCAGGCTTCGGGGAAGGGTTAGCGTTAGGGTTCGGGCTAGGGTTAGGGTTAGGGGACGGGGACGGTTTCGGGTCCAGGTGAGGGTACGGCAACGCTTTAGGGGGAGCGTGCGTGTGAGGGCGCGGGTTAGTGTTAGCGTACGGGTTAGGATTAGGGGACGGGTGAGGGTCAGGCTTCGGGGAAGGGTTAGGGTTAGGGTTCGGGCTAGGGTTAGGGTTAGGGGACGGGGACGGTTTAGGGTCCAGGTGAGGGTACGGCAACGCTTTAGGGGGAGCGTGCGTGTGAGGGCGCGGCTTAGTGTTAGCGTACAGCTTAGGATTATGGGACGGGTGAGGGTCAGGCTTCGGGGAAGGGTTAGGTTTAGGGTTCGGGCTAGGGTTAGGGTTAGTGGACGGGGACGGTTTAGGGTCCAGGTGAGGGTACGGCAACGCTTTAGGGGGAGCGTGCATGTGAGGGCGCTGGTTAGTGTTAGCGTACGGGTTAGGATTAGGGGACGGGTGAGGGTCAGGCTTCGGGGAAGGGTTAGGGTTAGGGTTCGGGCTAGGGTTAGGGTTAGGGGACGGGGACGGTTTAGGGTCCAGGTGAGGGTACGCCAATGCTTTAGAGGGAGCGTGCGTGTGAGGGCGCAGGTTAGTGTTAGCGTACGGCTTAGGATTAGGGGACAGGTGAGGGTCAGGCTTCGGGGAAGGGTTAGGGTTAGGATTCGGGCTAGGGTTAGGGTTAGGGGACGGGGACGGTTTAGGGTCCAGGTGAGGGTACGGCACCGCTTTAGGGGGAGCGTGCGTGTGGGGGCGCGGGTTAGTGTTAGCGTACGGGTTAGGATTAGGGGACGGGTGAGGGTCAGGCTTCGGGGAAGTGTTGGGCTTAGGGTTCGGGCTAGGGTTAGGGTTAGGGGACGGGGACGGTTTAGGGTCCAGGTGAGGGTACGGCAACGCTTTAGGAGGAGCGTGCGTTTGAGGGCGCGGGTTAGTGTTAGCGTACGGGTTAGGATTAGGGGACGGGTGAGGGTCAGGCTTCGGGGAAGGGTTAGGGTTAGGGTTCGGGCTAGGGTTAGGGTTAGTGGACGGGGACGGTTTAGGGTCCAGGTGAGGGTACGGCAACGCTTTAGGGGGAGCGTGTGTGTGAAGGCGCGGGTTAGTGTTAGCGTACGGGTTAGGATTAGGGGACGGGTGAGGGTCAAGCTTCGGGGAAGGGTTAGGGTTTGGGTTCGGGCTAGGGTTAGGGTTAGGGGACGGGGACGGTTTAGGGTCCAGGTGAGTGTACGGCAACGCTTTAGGGGGAGCGTGCGTGTGAGGGCGCGGGTTAGTGTTAGCGTACGGGTTAGGATTAGGCGAAGGGTGAGGGTCAGGCTTCGGGGAAGGGTTAGGGTTAGGGTTCGGGCTAGGGTTAGGGTTAGGGGACGGGGACGGTTTAGGGTCCAGGTGAGGGTACGGCAACGCTTTAGGGGGAGCGTGCGTGTGAGGGCGTTGCTTAGTGTTAGCGTACGGGTTAGGATTAGGGGACGGGTGAGGGTCAGGCTTCGGGGAAGGGTTAGGGTTAGGGTTCGGGCTAGGGTTAGGGTTAGGGGACGGGGACGGTTTCGGGTCCAGGTGAGGGTACGGCAACGCTTTAGGGGGAGCGTGCGTGTGAGGGCGCGGGTTAGTGTTAGCGTACGGGTTAGGATTAGGGGACGGGTGAGGGTCAGGCTTCGGGGAAGGGTTAGGGTTAGGGTTCGGGCTAGGGTTAGGGTTAGGGGACGGGGACGGTTTAGGGTCCAGGTGAGGGTACGGCAACGCTTTAGGGGGAGCGTGCGTGTGAGGGCGCACGTTATTGTTAGCGTACGGCTTAGGATTAGGGGACGGGTGAGGGTCAGGCTTCGGGAAAGGGTTAGGGTTAGGGTTCGGGCTAGGGTTAGGGTTAGGGGATGGGGACTGTTTAGGGTCCAGGTGAGGGTAAGGCAACGCTTTAGGGGGAGCGTGCGTGTGAGGGCGCGGGTTAGTGTTAGCGTACGGGTTAGGATTAGGGGATGGGTGAGGGTCAGGCTTCGGGGAAGGGTTAGGGTTAGGGTTCGGGCTAGGGTTAGGGTTAGGGGACGGGGACAGTTTAGGGTCCAGGTGAGGGTACGGCAACGCTATAGGGGTAGCGTGCGTGTGAGGGCGCGGGTTAGTGTTAGCGTACGGGTTAGGATTAGGGGACGGGTGAGGGTCAGGCTTCGGGGAAGGGTTAGGGTTAGGGTTCGGGCTAGGGTTAGGGTTAGGGGACGGGGACGGTTTAGGGTCCAGGTGAGGGTACGGCAACGCTTTAGGGGGAGCGTGCGTGTGAGGGCGCGGGTTAGTGTTAGCGTACGGGTTAGGATTAGGTGACGGGTGAGTGTCAGGCTTTGGGGAAGGGTTAGGGTTAGGGTTCGGGCTAGGGTTAGGGTTAGGGGACGGGGACGGTTTAGGGTCCAAGTGAGGGTGCGGCAACGTTTTAGGGGGAGCGTGCGTGTGGGGGCGCGGGTTAGTGTTAGCGTACGGGTTAGGATTAGGGGACGGGTGAGGGTCAGGCTTCGGGGAAGGGTTAGGCTTAGGGTTCGGGCTAGGGTTAGGGTTAGGGGACGGGGACGGTTTAGGGTCCAGGTGAGGGTACGGCAACGCTTTAGGGGGAGCGTGCATGTGAGGGCGCGGGTTAGTGTTAGCGTACGGGTTAGGATTAGGGGACGGTTGAGGGTCAGGCTTCGGGGAAGGGTTAGGGTTAGGATTCGGGCTAGGGTTAGGGTTAGGGGACGGGGACGGTTTAGGGTCCAGGTGAGGGTACGGCAACGCTTTAGGGGGAGCGTGCGTGTGAGGGCGCGGGTTAGTGTTAGCGTACGGGTTAGGATTAGGGGACGGTTGTGGGTCAGGCTTCGGGGAAGGGTTAGGGTTAGGGTTCGGGCTAGGGTTAGGGTTAGGGGACGGGGACGGTTTAGGGTCCAGGTGAGCGTACGGCAACGCTTTAGGGGGAGCGTGCGTGTGAGGGCGCGGGTTAGTGTTAGCGTACGGGTTAGGATTAGGTGACGGGTGAGGGTCAGGCTTCGGGGAAGGGTTAGGGTTAGGGTTCGGGCTAGGGTTAGGGTTAGGGGACGGGGACGGTTTAGGGTCCAGGTGAGGTTACGGCAACGCTTTAGGGGGAGCGTGCGTGTGAGGGCGCGGGTTAGTGTTAGCGTACGGGTTAGAATTAGGGGACGGGTGAGGGTCAGGCTTCGGGGAAGGGTTAGCGTTAGGGTTCGGGCTAGGGTTAGGGTTAGGGGACGGGGACGGTTTCGGGTCCAGGTGAGGGTACGGCAACGCTTTAGGGGGAGCGTGCGTGTGAGGGCGCGGGTTAGTGTTAGCGTACGGGTTAGGATTAGGGGACGGGTGAGGGTCAGGCTTCGGGGAAGGGTTAGGGTTAGGGTTCGGGCTAGGGTTAGGGTTAGGGGACGGGGACGGTTTAGGGTCCAGGTGAGGGTACGGCAACGCTTTAGGGGGAGCGTGCGTGTGAGGGCGCGGGTTAGTGTTAGCGTACAGCTTAGGATTATGGGACGGGTGAGGGTCAGGCTTCGGGGAAGGGTTAGGTTTAGGGTTCGGGCTAGGGTTAGGGTTAGTGGACGGGGACGGTTTAGGGTCCAGGTGAGGGTACGGCAACGCTTTAGGGGGAGCGTGCATGTGAGGGCGCTGGTTAGTGTTAGCGTACGGGTTAGGATTAGGGGACGGGTGAGGGTCAGGCTTCGGGGAAGGGTTAGGGTTAGGGTTCGGGCTAGGGTTAGGGTTAGGGGACGGGGACGGTTTAGGGTCCAGGTGAGGGTACGCCAAAGCTTTAGAGGGAGCGTGCGTGTGAGGGCGCAGGTTAGTGTTAGCGTACGGCTTAGGATTAGGGGACAGGTGAGGGTCAGGCTTCGGGGAAGGGTTAGGGTTAGGATTCGGGCTAGGGTTAGGGTTAGGGGACGGGGACGGTTTAGGGTCCAGGTGAGGGTACGGCAACACTTTAGGGGGCGAATGCGTGTGAGGGCGCGGGTTAGTGTTAGCGTACGGGTTAGGATTAGGGGACGGGTGAGGGTCAGGCTTCGGGGAAGGTTTAGGGTTGGGGATCGGGCTAGGGTTAGGGTTACGGGACAGGGACGGTTTAGGGTCCAGGTGAGGGTACGGCAACGCTTTAGGGGGAGCGTGCTTGTGAGGGCGCGGGTTAGTGTTAGCGTACGGGTTAGGATTAGGGGACGGGTGAGGGTCAGGCTTCGGGGAAGGGTTAGGGTTATGGTTTGGGCTAGGGTTAGGGTTAGGGGATGGGGACGGTTTAGGGTCCAGGTGAGGGTACGGCAACGCTTTAGGGGGAGCGTGCGTGTGAGGGCGTGGGTTAGTGTTAGCGTACGGGTTAGGATTAGGGGACGGTTGAGGGTCATGCTTCGGGGAAGGGTTAGGGTTCGGGTTCGGGCTAGGGTTAGGGTTAGGTGACGGGGACGGTTTAGGGTCCAGGTGAGGGTACGGCAACGCTTTAGGGGGAGCGTGCATGTGAGGGCGCGGGGTAGTGTTAGCGTACTGGTTAGGATTAGGGGACGGGTGAGGTTCAGGCTTCGGGAAAGGGTTAGGGTTAGGGTTCGGGCTAGGGTTAGGGTTAGGGGACGGAGACGGTTTAGGGTCCAGGTGAGGGTACGGCAACGCTTTAGGGGGAGCGTGCGTGTGAGGGCGTGGGTTAGTTTTAGCGTATGGGTTAGGATTAGGGGACGGGTGAGGGTCAGGCTTTGGGGAAGGGTTAGGGTTAGGGTTCGGGCTAGGGTTAGGGTTAGGGGACGGGGACGGTTTAGGGTCCAGGTGAGGGTACGGCAACGCTTTAGGGGGAGCGTGCGTGTCAGGGCGCGGGTTAGTGTTAGCGTACGGGTTAGGATTAGGGGATGGGTGAGTGTCAGGCTTCGGGGAAGGGTTAGGGTTAGGGTTCGGGCTAGGGTTAGGGTTAGGGGACGGGGACGGTTTAGGGTCCAGGTGAGGGTACGGCAACGCTTTAGGGGGTGCGTGCGTGTGAGGGCGCGGGTTAGTGTTAGCGTACGGGTTAGGATTAGGGGACGGGTGAGGGTCAGGCTTCGGGGAAGGTTTAGGGATAGGGTTCGGGCTAGGGTTAGGGTTAGGGGACGGGGACGGTTTAGGGTCCAGGTGAGGGTACGGCAACGCTTTAGGGGGAGCGTGCGTGTGAGGGCGCGGGTTAGTGTTCGTGTACGTGTTAGGATTAGGGGACGGGTGAGGTTCAGGCTTCGGGGAAGCGTTAGGGTTAGGGTTCGGGCTAGGGTTAGGGTTAGGGGACGGGGACGGTTTAGGGTCCAGGTGAGGGTACGGCAACGCTTCAGGGGGAGCGTGCGTGTGAGGGCGCGGGTTAGTGTTAGCGTACGGGTTAGGATTAGGGGACGGGTGAGTGTCAGGCTTCGGGGAAGGGTTAGGGTTAGGGTTCGTGCTAGGGTTAGGGTTAGGGGACGGGGACGGTTTAGGGTCCAGGTGAGGGTACGGCAACGCTTTAGGGGGAGCGTGCGTGTGAGGGCGCGGGTTAGTGTTAGCGTACGGGTTAGGATTAGGGGACGGGTGAGGGTCAGGCTTCGGGGAAGGGTTAGGGTTAGGGTTCAGGCTAGGGTTAGGGTTAGGGGACGGGGACGGTTTAGGGTCCAGGTGAGGGTACGGCAACGCTTTAGGGGGAGCGTGCGTGTGAGGGCGCGGGTTAGTGTTAGCGTACGGGTTAGGATTAGGGGACGGGTGAGGGTCAGGCTTCGGGGAAGGTTTAGGGTTAGGGTTCGGGCTAGGGTTAGGGTTAGGGGACGGGAACGGTTTAGGGTCCAGGTGAGGGTACGGCAACGCTTTAGGGGGAGCGTGCGTGTGAGGGCGCGGGTTAGTGTTAGCGTACGGGTTAGGATTAGGGGACGGGTGAGGGTCAGGCTTCGGGGAAGGGTTAGGGTTAGGGTTCGGGCTAGGGTAAGGGTTAAGGGACGGGGACGGTTTCGGGTCCAGGTGAGGGTACGGCAACGCTTTAGGGGGAGCGTGCGTGTGAGGGCGCGGGTTAGTGTTAGCGTACGGGTTAGGATTAGGGGACGGGTGAGGGTCAGGCTTCGGGGAAGGGTTAGGGTTAGGGTTCGGGCTAGGGTTAGGGTTAGGGGACGGGGACGATTTAGGGTCCAGGTGAGGGTACAGCAACGCTTTACGGGGAGCGTGCGTGTGAGGGCGCGGGTTAGTGTTATCGTACGGGTTAGGATTAGGGGACGGGTGAGGGTCAGGCTTCGGGGAAGGGTTAGGGTTAGGGTTCGGGCTAGGGTTAGGGTTAGGGGACGGGGACGGTTTAGGGTCCAGGTGAGGGTACGGCAACGCTTTAGGGCGTGCGTGCGTGTGAGGGCGCGGGTTAGTGTTAGCGTACGGGTTAGGATTAGGGGACGGGTGAGGGTCAGGCTTCGGGGAAGTGTTAGGGTTAGGGTTCGGGCTAGGGTTAGGGTTAGGGGACGGGGACGGTTTAGGGTCCAGGTGAGGGTACGGCAACGCGTTAGGGGGAGCGTCCGTGTGAGGGCGCGGGTTAGTGTTAGCGTACGGGTTAGGATTAGGGGACGGGTGAGGGTCAGGCTTTGGGGAAGGGTTAGGGTTAGGGTTCGGGCTAGGGTTAGGGTTAGGGGACGGGGACGGTTTAGGGTCCAGGTGAGGGTACGGCAACGTTTTAGCGGGAGCGTGCGTGTGAGGGCGCGGGTTAGTGTTAGCGTACGGGATAGGATTAGGGGACGGTTGAGGGTCAGGCTTCGGGGAAGGGTTAGCGTTAGGGTTCGGGCTAGGGTTAGGGTTAGGGGACGGGGACGGTTTAGGGTCCAGGTGAGGGTACGGCAACGCTTTAGGGAGAGCGTGCGTGTGAGGGCGCGGGTTAGTGTTAGTGTACGGTTTAGGATTAGGGGACGGGTGAGGGTCAGGCTTCGGGGAAGGGTTAGGGTTAGGGTTCGGGCTAGGGTTAGGGTTAGGGGACGGGGACGGTTTAGGGTCCAGGTGAGGGTATGGCAACGCTTTAGGGGGAGTGTGCGTGTGAGGGCGCGGGTTAGTGTTAGCGTACGGGTTAGGATTAGGGGACGGGTGAGGGTCAGGCTTCGGGGAAGGTTTAGGGTTAGGGTTCGGGCTAGGATTAGGGTTAGGGGACGGGGACGGTTTAGGGTCCAGGTGAGGGTACGGCAACGCTTTAGGGGGAGCGTGCGTGTGAGGGCGCGGGTTAGTGTTAGCGTACGGGTTAGGATTAGGGGACGGTTGAGGGTCAGGCTTCGGGGAAGGGTTAGGGTTAGGGTTCGGGCTAGGGTTAGGGTTAGGGGACGGGGACGGTTTAGGGTCCAGGTGAGGGTACGGCAACGCTTTAGGGGGAGCGTGCGAGTGAGGGCGCGCGTTAGTGTTAGCGTACGGCTTAGGATTAGGGGACGGGTGAGGGTCAGGCTTCGGGAAAGGGTTAGGGTTAGGGTTCCGGCTAGGGTTAGGGTTAGGGGACGGGGACGGTTTAGGGTCCAGTTGAGGGTACGGCAACGCTTTAGGGGGAGCGTGCGTGTGAGGGCGCGGGTTAGTGTTAGCGTACGGGTTAGGATTAGGGGACGGGTGAGGGTCAGGCTTCGGGGAAGGGTTAGGGTTAGGGTTCGGGCTAGTGTTAGGGTTAGGGGTCGGGGACGGTTTAGGGTCCAGGTGAGGGTACGGCAACGCTTTAGGGGGAGCGTGCTTGTGAGGGCGCGGGTTAGTGTTAGCGTACGGGTTAGGATTAAGGGACGGGTGAGGGTCAGGCTTTGGGGAAGGGTTAGGGTTAGGTTTCGGGCTAGGGTTAGGGTTAGGGGACGGGGACGGTTTAGGGTCCAGGTGAGGGTACGGCAACGCTTTAGGGGGAGCGTGCGTGTGAGGGCGCGGGTTAGTGTTAGCGTACAGGTTAGGATTAGGGGACGGGTGAGGGTCAGGCTTCGGGGAAGGGTTAGGGTTCGGGCTAGGGTTAGGGTTAGGGGACGGGGAAGGTTTAGGGTCCAGGTGAGGGTATGGCAACGTTTTAGGGGGAGCGTGCGTGTGAGGGCACGGGTTAGTGTTAGCGTACGGGTTAGGATTAGGGGACGGGTGAGGGTCAGGCTTCGGGGAAGGGTTAGGGTTAGGGTTCGGGCTAGGGTTAGGGTTAGGGGACGGGGACGGTTTAGGGTCCAGGTGAGGGTACGGCAACGCTTTAGGGGGAGCGTGCGTGTGAGGGAGTGGGTTAGTGTTAGCGTACGGGTTAGGATTAGGGGACGGGTGAGGGACAGGCTTCGGGGAAGGGTTAGGGTTAGGTTTCGGGCTAGGGTTAGGGTTAGGGGACGGGGACGGTTTAGGGTCCAGGTGAGGGTACGGCAACGCTTTAGGGGGAGCGTGCGTGTGAGGGCGCGGGTTAGTGTTAGCGTACGGGTTAGGATTAGGGGACGGGTGAGGGTCAGGCTTCGGGGAAGGGTTAGGGTTAGGGTTCGGGCTAGGGTTAGGGTTAGGGGACGGGGACGGTTTAGGGTCCAGGTGAGGGTACGCCAAAGCTTTCGAGGGAGCGTGCGTGTGAGGGCGCAGGTTAGTGTTAGCGTACGGCTTAGGATTAGGGGACGGGTGAGGGTCAGGCTTCGGGGAAGGGTTAGGGTTAGGGTTCGGGCTAGGGTTAGGGTTAGGGGACGGGGACGGTTTAGGGTCCAGGTGAGGGTACGGCAACACTTTAGGGGGCGAATCCGTGTGAGGGCGCGGGTTAGTGTTAGCGTACGTGTTAGGATTAGGGGACGGGTGAGGGTCAGGCTTCGGGGAAGGGTTAGGGTTGGGGTTCGGGCTAGGGTTAGGGTTACGGGACAGGGACGGTTTAGGGTCCAGGTGAGGGTACGGCAACGCTTTAGGGGGAGCGTGCTTGTGAGGGCGCGGGTTAGTGTTAGCGTACGGGTTAGGATTAGGGGACGGGTGAGGGTCAGGCTTCGGGGAAGGGTTAGGGTTAGGGTTCGGGCTAGAGTTAGGGTTAGGGGATGGGGACGGTTTAGGGTCCAGGTGAGGGTACGGCAACGCTTTAGGGGGAGCGTGCGTGTGAGGCCGTGGGTTAGTGTTAGCGTACGGGTTAGGATTAGGGGACGGTTGAGGGTCATGCTTCGGGGAAGGGTTAGGGTTAGGGTTCGGGCTAGGGTTAGGGTTAGGTGACGGGGACGGTTTAGGGTCCAGGTGAGGGTACGGCAACGCTTTAGGGGGAGCGTGCATGTGAGGGCGCGGGGTAGTGTTAGCGTACTCGTTAGGATTAGGGGACGGGTGAGGGTCAGGCTTCGGGGAAGGGTTAGGGTTAGGGTTATGGCTAGGGTTAGGGTTAGGGGACGGCGACGGTTTAGGGTCCAGGTGAGGGTACGGCAACGCTTTAGGGGGAGCGTGCGTGTGAGGGCGCGGGTTAGTTTTAGCGTATGGGTTAGGATTAGGGGACGGGTGAGGGTCAGGCTTTGGGGAAGGGTTAGGGTTAGGGTTCGGGCTAGGGTTAGGGTTAGGGGACGGGGACGGTTTAGGGTCCAGGTGAGGGTACGGCAACGCTTTAGGGGGAGCGTGCGTGTGAGGGCGCGGGTTAGTGTTCGCGTACGGGTTAGGATTAGGGGACGGGTGAGGTTCAGGCTTCGGGGAAGGGTTAGGGTTAGGGTTCGGGCTAGGGTTAGGGTTAGGGGACGGGGACGGTTTAGGGTCCAGGTGAGGGTACGGCAACGCTTTAGGGGAGCGTGCGTGTGAGGGCGCGGGTTAGTGTTAGCGTACGGGTTAGGATTAGGGGATGGGTGAGTGTCAGGCTTCGGGGAAGGGTTAGGGTTAGGGTTCGGGCTAGGGTTAGGGTTAGGGGACGGGGACGGTTTAGGGTCCAGGTGAGGGTACGGCAACGCTTTAGGGGGAGCGTGCGTGTGAGGGCGCGGGTTAGTGTTAGCGTACGGGTTAGGATTAGGGGACGGGTGAGGGTCAGGCTTCGGGGAATGGTTAGGGTTAGGGTTCAGGCTAGGGTTAGGGTTAGGGTTAGGGGACGGTTTAGGGTCCAGGTGAGGGTACGGCAACGCTTTAGGGGGAGCGTGCGTGTGAGGGCGCGGGTTAGTGTTAGCGTACGGGTTAGGATTAGGGGACAGGTGAGGGTCAGGCTTCGGGGAAGGTTTAGGGTTAGGGTTCGGGCTAGGGTTAGGGTTAGGGAACGGGGACGGTTTAGGGTCCAGGTGAGGGTACGGCAACGCTTTAGGGGGAGCGTGCTTGTGAGGGCGCGGGTTAGTGTTCGCGTACGGGTTAGGATTAGGGGACGAGTGAGGTTCAGGCTTCGGGGAAGGGTTAGGGTTAGGGTTCGGGCTAGGGTTAGGGTTAGGGGACGGGGACGGTTTAGGGTCCAGATGAGGGTACGGCAACGCTTTAGGGGGAGCGTGCGTGTGAGGGCGCGGGTTAGTGTTAGCGTACGGGTTAGGATTAGGGGATGGGTGAGTGTCAGGCTTTGGGGAAGGGTTAGGGTTAGGGTTCGGGCTAGGGTTAGGGTTAGGGGACGGGGACGGTTTAGGGTCCAGGTGAGGGTACGGCAACGCTTTAGGGGGAGCGTGCGTGTGAGGGCGCGGGTTAGTGTTAGCGTACGGGTTAGGATTAGGGGACGGGTGAGGGTCAGGCTTCGGGGAAGGGTTAGGGTTAGGGTTCAGGCTAGGGTTAGGGTTAGGGGACGGGGACGGTTTAGGGTCCAGGTGAGGGTACGGCAACGCTTTAGGGGGAGCGTGCGTGTGAGGGCGCGGGTTAGTGTTAGCGTACGGGTTAGGATTAGGGGACGGGTGAGGGTCAGGCTTCGGGGAAGGTTTAGGGTTAGGGTTCGGGCTAGGGTTAGGGTTAGGGGACGGGGACGGTTTAGGGTCCAGGTGAGGGTACGGCAACGCTTTAGGGGGAGCGTGCATGTGAGGGCGCGGGTTAGTGTTAGCGTACGGGTTAGGATTAGGGGACGGGTGAGTGTCAGGCTTCGGGGAAGGGTTAGGGTTAGGGTTCGGGCTAGGGTAAGGGTTAAGGGACGGGGACGGTTTCGGGTCCAGGTGAGGGTACGTCAACGCTTTAGGGGGAGCGTGCGTGTGAGGGCGCGGGTTAGTGTTAGCGTACGGGTTAGGATTAGGGGACGGGTGAGGGTCAGGCTTCGGGGAAGGGTTAGGGTTAGGGTTCGGGCTAGGGTTAGGGTTAGGGGACGGGGACGATTTAAGGTCCAGGTGAGGGTACAGCAACGCTTTAGGGGGATCGTGCGTGTGAGGGCACGGGTTAGTGTTAGCGTACGGGTTAGGATTAGGGGACGGGTGTGGGTCAGGCTTCGGGGAAGGGTTAGGGTTAGGGTTCGGGCTAGGGTTAGGGTTAGGGGACGGGGACGGTTTAGGGTCCAGGTGAGGGTACGGCAACGCTTTAGGGGGAGCGTGCGTGTGAGGGCGCGGGTTAGTGTTAGCGTACGGGTTAGGATTAGGGGACGGGTGAGGGTCAGGCTTCGGGGAAGGGTTAGGGTTAGGGTTAGGGCTAGGGTTAGGGTTAGGGGACGGGGACGGTTTAGGGTCCAGGTGAGGGTACGGCAACGCTTTAGGGGGAGAGTGCGTGTGAGGGCGCGGGTTAGTGTTAGCGTACGGGTTAGGATTAGGGGACGGGTGAGGGTCAGGCTTCGGGGAAGGGTTAGGGTTAGGGTTCGGGCTAGGGTTAGGGTTAGGGGACGGGGACGGTTCAGGGTCCAGGTGAGGGTACGGCAACGCTTTAGGGGGAGCGTGCGTGTGAGGGCGCGGGTTAGTGTTAGCGTACGGGTTAGGATTAGGGGACGGGTGAGGGTCAGGCTTCGGGGAAGGGTTAGGGTTAGGGTTCGGGCTAGGGTTAGGGTTAGGGGACGGGGACGGTTTCGGGTCCAGGTGAGGGTATGGCAACGCTTTAGGGGGAGCGTGCGTGTGAGGGCGCGGGTTAGTGTTAGCGTACGGGTTAGGATTAGGGGACGGGTGAGGGTCAGGCTTCGGGGAAGGGTTAGGGTTAGGGTTCGGGCTAGGGTTAGGGTTAGGGGACGGGGACGGTTTCGGGTCCAGGTGAGGGTACGGCAACGCTTTAGGGGGAGCGTGCGTGTGAGGCCGCGGGTTAGTGTTAGCGTACGGGTTAGGATTAGGGGACGGGTGAGGGTCAGGCTTCGGGGAAGGGTTAGGGTTAGGGTTCGGGCTAGGGTTAGGGTTAGGGGACGGGGATGGTTTAGGGTCCAGTTGAGGGTACGGCAACGCTTTAGGGGGAGCATGCGTGTGAGGGCGCGCGTTAGTGTTAGCGTACGGGTTAGGATTATGGGACGGGTGAGGGTCAGGCTTCGGGGAAGGGTTAGGGTTAGGGTTCGGGCTAGGGTTAGGGTTAGGGGACGGGGACGGTTTAGGGTCCAGGTGAGGGTACAGCAACGCTTTAGGGGGAGTGTGCGTGTGAGGGCGCGCGTTAGTGTTAGCGTACGGCTTAGGATTAGGGGACGGGTGAGGGTCAGGCTTCGGGGAAGGGTTAGGGTTAGGGTTCGGGCTAGGGTTAGGGTTAGGGGACGGGGACGGTTTAGGGTCCAGGTAGGGTACGGCAACGCTTTAGGGGGAGCGTGCGTGTGAGGGCGCGGGTTAGTGTTAGCGTAGGGCTTAGGATTAGGGGACGGGTGAGGGTCAGGCTTCGGGGAAGGGTTAGGGTTAGGGTTCGGGCTAGGGTTAGGGTTAGGGGACGGGGACGGTTTAGGGTCCAGGTGAGGGTACGGCAACGCTTTAGTAGGAGCGTGAGTGTGAGGGCGCGGGTTAGTGTTAGCGTACGGGATAGGATTAGGGGACGGGTGAGGGTCAGGCTTCGGGGAAGTGTTAGGGTTAGGGTTCGGGCTAGGGTTAGGGTTAGGGGACGGGGACGGTTTAGGGTCCAGGTGAGGGTACGGCAACGCTTTAGGGGGAGCGTGCGTGTGAGGGCGCGGGTTAGTGTTAGCGTACGGGTTAGGATTAGGGGACAGGTGAGGGTCAGGCTTCGGGGAAGGGTTAGGGTTAGGGTTCGGGCTAGGGTTAGGCTTAGGGGACGGGGACGGTTTAGGGTCCAGGTGAGGGTACGGCAACGCTTTAGGGGGAGCGTGCGTGTGAGGGCGCGGGTTAGTGTTAGCGTACGGGATAGGATTAGGGGACGGGTGAGGGTCAGGCTTCGGGGAACGGTTAGGCTCAGGGTTCGGGCTAGGGTTAGGGTTAGGGGACGGGGACGGTTTAGGGTCCAGGTGAGGGTACGGCAACGCTTTAGGGGGAGCGTGCGTGTGAGGGCGCAGGTTAGTGTTAGCGTACGGGTTAGGATTAGGAGACGGGTGAGGGTCAGGCTTCGGGGAAGGGTTAGGGTTAGGTTTCGGGCTATGGTTAGGGTTAGGGGACTGGGACGGTTTAGGGTCCAGGTGAGGGTACGGCAATGCTTTAGGGGGAGCGTGCGTGTGAGGGCGCGGGTTAGTGTTAACGTACGGGTTAGGATTAGGGGACGGGTGAGGGTCAGGCTTCGGGGAAGGGTTAGGGTTAGGGTTCGGGCTAGGGTTAGGGTTAGGTGACGGGGACGGTTTAGGGTCCAGGTGAGGGTACGGCAACGCTTTAGGGGGAGCGTGCGTGTGAGGGCGCGGGTTAGTGTTAGCGTACGGGTTAGGATTAGGGGACGGGTGAGGGTCAGGCTTCGGGGAAGGGTTAGGGTTAGGGTTCGGGCTAGGTTTAGGGTTAGGGGACGGGGACGGTTTAGGGTCCAGGTGAGTTTACGGCAACGCTTTAGGGGGAGCGTGCGTGTGAGGGCGCGGGTTAGTTTTAGCGTACGGGTTAGGATTAGGGGACGGGTGAGGGTCAGGCTTCGGGGAAGGGTTAGGGTTGGGGTTCGGGCTAGGGTTAGGGTTAGGGGACGGGGACGGTTTAGGGTCCAGGTGAGGGTACGGCAACGCTTTAGGGGGAGCGTGCGTGTGAGGGCGCGCGTTATTGTTAGCGTACGGCTTAGGATTAGGGGACGGGTGAGGGTCAGGCTTCGGGAAAGGGTTAGGGTTAGGGTTCGGGCTAGGGTTAGGGTTAGGGGATGGGGACTGTTTAGGGTCCAGGTGAGGGTAAGGCAACGCTTTAGGGGGAGCGTGCGTGTGAGGGCGCGGGTTAGTGTTAGCGTACGGGTTAGGATTAGGGGACGGTTGAGGGTCAGGCTTCGGGGAAGGGTTAGGGTTAGGATTCGGGCTAGGGTTAGGGTTAGGGGACGGGGACGGTTTAGGGTCCAGGTGAGGGTACGGCAACGCTTTAGGGGGAGCGTGCGTGTGAGGGCGTGGGTTAGTGTTAACGTACGGGTTAGAATTAGGGGACGGGTGAGGGTCAGGCTTCGGGGAAGGGTTAGGGTTAGGGTTCGGGCTAGGGTTAGGGTTAGGTGACGGGGACGGTTTAGGGTCCAGGTGAGGGTACGGCAACGCTTTAGGGGGAGCGTGCGTGTGAGGGCGCGGGTTAGTGGTAGCGTACGGGTTAGGATTAGGGGACGGGTGAGGGTCAGGCTTCGGGGAAGGGTTAGGGTTAGGGTTTGGGCTAGGGTTAGGGTTAGGGGACGGGGACGGTTTAGGGTCCAGGTGAGTGTACGGCAACGCTTTAGGGGGAGCGTGCGTGTGAGGGCGCGGGTTAGTTTTAGCGTACGGGTTAGGATTAGGGGACGGGTGAGGGTCAGGCTTGGGGAAGGGTTAGGGTTGGGGTTCGGGCTAGGGTTAGGGTTAGGGGACGGGGACGGTTTAGGGTCCAGGTGAGGGTACGGCAACGCTTTAGGGGGAGCGTGCGTGTGAGGGCGCGCGTTATTGTTAGCGTACGGCTTAGGATTAGGGGACGGGTGAGGGTCAGGCTTCGGGAAAGGGTTAGGGTTAGGGTTCGGGCTAGGGTTAAGGTTAGGGGATGGGGACTGTTTAGGGTCCAGGTGAGGGTAAGGCAACGCTTTAGGGGGAGCGTGCGTGTGAGGGCGCGGGTTAGTGTTAGCGTACGGGTTAGGATTAGGGGACGGTTGAGGGTCAGGCTTCGGGGAAGGGTTAGGGTTAGGATTCGGGCTAGGGTTAGGGTTAGGGGACGGGGACGGTTTAGGGTCCAGGTGAGGGTACGGCAACGCTTTAGGGGGAGCGTGCATGTGAGGGCGCGGGTTAGTGTTAGCGTACGGGTTAGGAGTAGGGAACGGGTGAGGGTCAGGCTTCGGGGAAGGGTTAGGGTTAGGGTTCGGGCTAGGGTTAGGGTTAGGGGACGGGGACGGTTTAGGGTCCAGGTGAGGGTACGGCAACGCTTTAGGGGGAGCGTGCGTGTGAGGGCGCGCGTTATTGTTAGCGTACAGCTTAGGATTAGGGGACGGGTGAGGGTCAGGCTTCGGGAAAGGGTTAGGGTTAGGGTTCGGGCTAGGGTTAGGGTTAGGGGATGGGGACTGTTTAGGGTCCAGGTGAGGGTACGGCAACGCTTTAGGGGGAGCGTGCATGTGAGGGCGAGGGTTAGTGTTAGCGTACGGGTTAGGATTAGGGGATGGGTGAGGGTCAGGCTTCGGGGAAGGGTTAGGGTTAGGGTTCGGGCTAGGGTTAGGGTTAGGGGACGGGGACGGTTTAGGGTCCAGGTGAGGGTACGGCAACGCTTTAGGGGGAGCGTGCGTGTGAGGGCGCGGGTTAGTGTTAGCGTACGGGTTAGGATTAGGGGACGGGTGAGGGTCAGGCTTCGGGGAAGGGTTAAGGTTAGGGTTCGGGCTAGGGTTAGGGTTAGGGGACGGGGATGGTTTAGGGTCCAGGTGAGGGTACGGCAACGCTTTAGGGGGAGCGTGCGTGTGAGGGCGCGGGTTAGTGTTAGCGTGCGGGTTAGGATTAGGGGACGGGTGAGGGTCAGGCTTCGGGGAAGGGTTAGGGTTAGTGTTCGGGCTAGGGTTAGGGTTAGGGGACGGCGATGGTTTAGGGTCCAGGTGAGGGTACGGCAACGCTTTAGGGGGAGCGTGCGTGTGAGGGCGCGGGTTAGTGTTAGCGTACGGGTTAGGATTAGGGGACGGGTGAGGGTCAGGCTTCGGGGAAGGGTTAGGGTTAGGGTTCGGGCTAGGGTTAGGGTTAGGGGACGGGGACGGTTTAGGGTCCAGGTGAGGGTACGGCAACGCTTTAGGGGGAGTGTGCGTGTGAGGGCGCGGGTTAGTGTTAGCGTACGGGTTAGGATTAGGGGACGGGTGAGGGTCAGGCTTTGGGGAAGGGTTAGGGTTAGGGTTCGGGCTAGGGTTAGGGTTAGGGGACGGGGACGGTTTAGGGTCCAGGTGAGGGTACGGCAACGCTTTAGGGGGAGCGTGCATGTGAGGGCGCGGGTTAGTGTTAGCGTACGGGTTAGGATTAGGGGACGGGTGAGGGTCAGGCTTCGGGGAAGGGTTAGGGTTAGGGTTCGGGCTAGGGTTAGGGTTAGGGGACGGGGACAGTTTAGGGTCCAGGTGAGGGTACGGCAACGCTATAGGGGGAGCGTGCGTGTGAGGGCGCGGGTTAGTGTTAGCGTACGGGTTAGGATTAGGGGACGGGTGAGGGTCAGGCTTCGGGGAAGGGTTAGGGTTAGGGTTCGGGCTAGGGTTAGGGTTAGGGGACGGGGACGGTTTAGGGTCCAGGTGAGGGTACGGCAACGCTTTAGGGGGAGCGTGCGTGTGAGGGCGCGGGTTAGTGTTAGCGTACGGGTTAGGATTAGGTGACGGGTGAGTGTCAGGCTTTGGGGAAGGGTTAGGGTTAGGGTTCGGGCTAGGGTTAGGGTTAGGGGACGGGGACGGTTTAGGGTCCAAGTGAGGGTGCGGCAACGTTTTAGGGGGAGCGTGCGTGTGGGGGCGCGGGTTAGTGTTAGCGTACGGGTTAGGATTAGGGGACGGGTGAGGGTCAGGCTTCGGGGAAGGGTTAGGCTTAGGGTTCGGGCTAGGGTTAGGGTTAGGGGACGGGGACGGTTTAGGGTCCAGGTGAGGGTACGGCAACGCTTTAGGGGGAGCGTGCATGTGAGGGCGCGGGTTAGTGTTAGCGTACGGGTTAGGATTAGGGGACGGTTGAGGGTCAGGCTTCGGGGAAGGGTTAGGGTTAGGATTCGGGCTAGGGTTAGGGTTAGGGGACGGGGACGGTTTAGGGTCCAGGTGAGGGTACGGCAACGCTTTAGGGGGAGCGTGCGTGTGAGGGCGCGGGTTAGTGTTAGCGTACGGGTTAGGATTAGGGGACGGTTGTGGGTCAGGCTTCGGGGAAGGGTTAGGGTTAGGGTTCGGGCTAGGGTTAGGGTTAGGGGACGGGGACGGTTTAGGGTCCAGGTGAGCGTACGGCAACGCTTTAGGGGGAGCGTGCGTGTGAGGGCGCGGGTTAGTGTTAGCGTACGGGTTAGGATTAGGTGACGGGTGAGGGTCAGGCTTCGGGGAAGGGTTAGGGTTAGGGTTCGGGCTAGGGTTAGGGTTAGGGGACGGGGACGGTTTAGGGTCCAGGTGAGGTTACGGCAACGCTTTAGGGGGAGCGTGCGTGTGAGGGCGCGGGTTAGTGTTAGCGTACGGGTTAGAATTAGGGGACGGGTGAGGGTCAGGCTTCGGGGAAGGGTTAGCGTTAGGGTTCGGGCTAGGGTTAGGGTTAGGGGACGGGGACGGTTTCGGGTCCAGGTGAGGGTACGGCAACGCTTTAGGGGGAGCGTGCGTGTGAGGGCGCGGGTTAGTGTTAGCGTACGGGTTAGGATTAGGGGACGGGTGAGGGTCAGGCTTCGGGGAAGGGTTAGGGTTAGGGTTCGGGCTAGGGTTAGGGTTAGGGGACGGGGACGGTTTAGGGTCCAGGTGAGGGTACGGCAACGCTTTAGGGGGAGCGTGCGTGTGAGGGCGCGGCTTAGTGTTAGCGTACAGCTTAGGATTATGGGACGGGTGAGGGTCAGGCTTCGGGGAAGGGTTAGGTTTAGGGTTCGGGCTAGGGTTAGGGTTAGTGGACGGGGACGGTTTAGGGTCCAGGTGAGGGTACGGCAACGCTTTAGGGGGAGCGTGCATGTGAGGGCGCTGGTTAGTGTTAGCGTACGGGTTAGGATTAGGGGACGGGTGAGGGTCAGGCTTCGGGGAAGGGTTAGGGTTAGGGTTCGGGCTAGGGTTAGGGTTAGGGGACGGGGACGGTTTAGGGTCCAGGTGAGGGTACGCCAAAGCTTTAGAGGGAGCGTGCGTGTGAGGGCGCAGGTTAGTGTTAGCGTACGGCTTAGGATTAGGGGACAGGTGAGGGTCAGGCTTCGGGGAAGGGTTAGGGTTAGGATTCGGGCTAGGGTTAGGGTTAGGGGACGGGGACGGTTTAGGGTCCAGGTGAGGGTACGGCACCGCTTTAGGGGGAGCGTGCGTGTGGGGGCGCGGGTTAGTGTTAGCGTACGGGTTAGGATTAGGGGACGGGTGAGGGTCAGGCTTCGGGGAAGTGTTGGGCTTAGGGTTCGGGCTAGGGTTAGGGTTAGGGGACGGGGACGGTTTAGGGTCCAGGTGAGGGTACGGCAACGCTTTAGGAGGAGCGTGCGTTTGAGGGCGCGGGTTAGTGTTAGCGTACGGGTTAGGATTAGGGGACGGGTGAGGGTCAGGCTTCGGGGAAGGGTTAGGGTTAGGGTTCGGGCTAGGGTTAGGGTTAGTGGACGGGGACGGTTTAGGGTCCAGGTGAGGGTACGGCAACGCTTTAGGGGGAGCGTGTGTGTGAAGGCGCGGGTTAGTGTTAGCGTACGGGTTAGGATTAGGGGACGGGTGAGGGTCAAGCTTCGGGGAAGGGTTAGGGTTTGGGTTCGGGCTAGGGTTAGGGTTAGGGGACGGGGACGGTTTAGGGTCCAGGTGAGTGTACGGCAACGCTTTAGGGGGAGCGTGCGTGTGAGGGCGCGGGTTAGTGTTAGCGTACGGGTTAGGATTAGGCGAAGGGTGAGGGTCAGGCTTCGGGGAAGGGTTAGGGTTAGGGTTCGGGCTAGGGTTAGGGTTAGGGGACGGGGACGGTTTAGGGTCCAGGTGAGGGTACGGCAACGCTTTAGGGGGAGCGTGCGTGTGAGGGCGTTGCTTAGTGTTAGCGTACGGGTTAGGATTAGGGGACGGGTGAGGGTCAGGCTTCGGGGAAGGGTTAGGGTTAGGGTTCGGGCTAGGGTTAGGGTTAGGGGACGGGGACGGTTTCGGGTCCAGGTGAGGGTACGGCAACGCTTTAGGGGGAGCGTGCGTGTGAGGGCGCGGGTTAGTGTTAGCGTACGGGTTAGGATTAGGGGACGGGTGAGGGTCAGGCTTCGGGGAAGGGTTAGGGTTAGGGTTCGGGCTAGGGTTAGGGTTAGGGGACGGGGACGGTTTAGGGTCCAGGTGAGGGTACGGCAACGCTTTAGGGGGAGCGTGCGTGTGAGGGCGCACGTTATTGTTAGCGTACGGCTTAGGATTAGGGGACGGGTGAGGGTCAGGCTTCGGGAAAGGGTTAGGGTTAGGGTTCGGGCTAGGGTTAGGGTTAGGGGATGGGGACTGTTTAGGGTCCAGGTGAGGGTAAGGCAACGCTTTAGGGGGAGCGTGCGTGTGAGGGCGCGGGTTAGTGTTAGCGTACGGGTTAGGATTAGGGGATGGGTGAGGGTCAGGCTTCGGGGAAGGGTTAGGGTTAGGGTTCGGGCTAGGGTTAGGGTTAGGGGACGGGGACAGTTTAGGGTCCAGGTGAGGGTACGGCAACGCTATAGGGGGAGCGTGCGTGTGAGGGCGCGGGTTAGTGTTAGCGTACGGGTTAGGATTAGGGGACGGGTGAGGGTCAGGCTTCGGGGAAGGGTTAGGGTTAGGGTTCGGGCTAGGGTTAGGGTTAGGGGACGGGGACGGTTTAGGGTCCAGGTGAGGGTACGGCAACGCTTTAGGGGGAGCGTGCGTGTGAGGGCGCGGGTTAGTGTTAGCGTACGGGTTAGGATTAGGTGACGGGTGAGTGTCAGGCTTTGGGGAAGGGTTAGGGTTAGGGTTCGGGCTAGGGTTAGGGTTAGGGGACGGGGACGGTTTAGGGTCCAAGTGAGGGTGCGGCAACGTTTTAGGGGGAGCGTGCGTGTGGGGGCGCGGGTTAGTGTTAGCGTACGGGTTAGGATTAGGGGACGGGTGAGGGTCAGGCTTCGGGGAAGGGTTAGGCTTAGGGTTCGGGCTAGGGTTAGGGTTAGGGGACGGGGACGGTTTAGGGTCCAGGTGAGGGTACGGCAACGCTTTAGGGGGAGCGTGCATGTGAGGGCGCGGGTTAGTGTTAGCGTACGGGTTAGGATTAGGGGACGGTTGAGGGTCAGGCTTCGGGGAAGGGTTAGGGTTAGGATTCGGGCTAGGGTTAGGGTTAGGGGACGGGGACGGTTTAGGGTCCAGGTGAGGGTACGGCAACGCTTTAGGGGGAGCGTGCGTGTGAGGGCGCGGGTTAGTGTTAGCGTACGGGTTAGGATTAGGGGACGGTTGTGGGTCAGGCTTCGGGGAAGGGTTAGGGTTAGGGTTCGGGCTAGGGTTAGGGTTAGGGGACGGGGACGGTTTAGGGTCCAGGTGAGCGTACGGCAACGCTTTAGGGGGAGCGTGCGTGTGAGGGCGCGGGTTAGTGTTAGCGTACGGGTTAGGATTAGGTGACGGGTGAGGGTCAGGCTTCGGGGAAGGGTTAGGGTTAGGGTTCGGGCTAGGGTTAGGGTTAGGGGACGGGGACGGTTTAGGGTCCAGGTGAGGTTACGGCAACGCTTTAGGGGGAGCGTGCGTGTGAGGGCGCGGGTTAGTGTTAGCGTACGGGTTAGAATTAGGGGACGGGTGAGGGTCAGGCTTCGGGGAAGGGTTAGCGTTAGGGTTCGGGCTAGGGTTAGGGTTAGGGGACGGGGACGGTTTCGGGTCCAGGTGAGGGTACGGCAACGCTTTAGGGGGAGCGTGCGTGTGAGGGCGCGGGTTAGTGTTAGCGTACGGGTTAGGATTAGGGGACGGGTGAGGGTCAGGCTTCGGGGAAGGGTTAGGGTTAGGGTTCGGGCTAGGGTTAGGGTTAGGGGACGGGGACGGTTTAGGGTCCAGGTGAGGGTACGGCAACGCTTTAGGGGGAGCGTGCGTGTGAGGGCGCGGGTTAGTGTTAGCGTACAGCTTAGGATTATGGGACGGGTGAGGGTCAGGCTTCGGGGAAGGGTTAGGTTTAGGGTTCGGGCTAGGGTTAGGGTTAGTGGACGGGGACGGTTTAGGGTCCAGGTGAGGGTACGGCAACGCTTTAGGGGGAGCGTGCATGTGAGGGCGCTGGTTAGTGTTAGCGTACGGGTTAGGATTAGGGGACGGGTGAGGGTCAGGCTTCGGGGAAGGGTTAGGGTTAGGGTTCGGGCTAGGGTTAGGGTTAGGGGACGGGGACGGTTTAGGGTCCAGGTGAGGGTACGCCAAAGCTTTAGAGGGAGCGTGCGTGTGAGGGCGCAGGTTAGTGTTAGCGTACGGCTTAGGATTAGGGGACAGGTGAGGGTCAGGCTTCGGGGAAGGGTTAGGGTTAGGATTCGGGCTAGGGTTAGGGTTAGGGGACGGGGACGGTTTAGGGTCCAGGTGAGGGTACGGCAACACTTTAGGGGGCGAATGCGTGTGAGGGCGCGGGTTAGTGTTAGCGTACGGGTTAGGATTAGGGGACGGGTGAGGGTCAGGCTTCGGGGAAGGTTTAGGGTTGGGGATCGGGCTAGGGTTAGGGTTACGGGACAGGGACGGTTTAGGGTCCAGGTGAGGGTACGGCAACGCTTTAGGGGGAGCGTGCTTGTGAGGGCGCGGGTTAGTGTTAGCGTACGGGTTAGGATTAGGGGACGGGTGAGGGTCAGGCTTCGGGGAAGGGTTAGGGTTATGGTTTGGGCTAGGGTTAGGGTTAGGGGATGGGGACGGTTTAGGGTCCAGGTGAGGGTACGGCAACGCTTTAGGGGGAGCGTGCGTGTGAGGGCGTGGATTAGTGTTAGCGTACGGGTTAGGATTAGGGGACGGTTGAGGGTCATGCTTCGGGGAAGGGTTAGGGTTCGGGTTCGGGCTAGGGTTAGGGTTAGGTGACGGGGACGGTTTAGGGTCCAGGTGAGGGTACGGCAACGCTTTAGGGGGAGCGTGCATGTGAGGGCGCGGGGTAGTGTTAGCGTACTGGTTAGGATTAGGGGACGGGTGAGGTTCAGGCTTCGGGAAAGGGTTAGGGTTAGGGTTCGGGCTAGGGTTAGGGTTAGGGGACGGAGACGGTTTAGGGTCCAGGTGAGGGTACGGCAACGCTTTAGGGGGAGCGTGCGTGTGAGGGCGCGGGTTAGTTTTAGCGTATGGGTTAGGATTAGGGGACGGGTGAGGGTCAGGCTTTGGGGAAGGGTTAGGGTTAGGGTTCGGGCTAGGGTTAGGGTTAGGGGACGGGGACGGTTTAGGGTCCAGGTGAGGGTACGGCAACGCTTTAGGGGGAGCGTGCGTGTCAGGGCGCGGGTTAGTGTTAGCGTACGGGTTAGGATTAGGGGATGGGTGAGTGTCAGGCTTCGGGGAAGGGTTAGGGTTAGGGTTCGGGCTAGGGTTAGGGTTAGGGGACGGGGACGGTTTAGGGTCCAGGTGAGGGTACGGCAACGCTTTAGGGGGTGCGTGCGTGTGAGGGCGCGGGTTAGTGTTAGCGTACGGGTTAGGATTAGGGGACGGGTGAGGGTCAGGCTTCGGGGAAGGTTTAGGGATAGGGTTCGGGCTAGGGTTAGGGTTAGGGGACGGGGACGGTTTAGGGTCCAGGTGAGGGTACGGCAACGCTTTAGGGGGAGCGTGCGTGTGAGGGCGCGGGTTAGTGTTCGTGTACGTGTTAGGATTAGGGGACGGGTGAGGTTCAGGCTTCGGGGAAGCGTTAGGGTTAGGGTTCGGGCTAGGGTTAGGGTTAGGGGACGGGGACGGTTTAGGGTCCAGGTGAGGGTACGGCAACGCTTCAGGGGGAGCGTGCGTGTGAGGGCGCGGGTTAGTGTTAGCGTACGGGTTAGGATTAGGGGACGGGTGAGTGTCAGGCTTCGGGGAAGGGTTAGGGTTAGGGTTCGTGCTAGGGTTAGGGTTAGGGGACGGGGACGGTTTAGGGTCCAGGTGAGGGTACGGCAACGCTTTAGGGGGAGCGTGCGTGTGAGGGCGCGGGTTAGTGTTAGCGTACGGGTTAGGATTAGGGGACGGGTGAGGGTCAGGCTTCGGGGAAGGGTTAGGGTTAGGGTTCAGGCTAGGGTTAGGGTTAGGGGACGGGGACGGTTTAGGGTCCAGGTGAGGGTACGGCAACGCTTTAGGGGGAGCGTGCGTGTGAGGGCGCGGGTTAGTGTTAGCGTACGGGTTAGGATTAGGGGACGGGTGAGGGTCAGGCTTCGGGGAAGGTTTAGGGTTAGGGTTCGGGCTAGGGTTAGGGTTAGGGGACGGGAACGGTTTAGGGTCCAGGTGAGGGTACGGCAACGCTTTAGGGGGAGCGTGCGTGTGAGGGCGCGGGTTAGTGTTAGCGTACGGGTTAGGATTAGGGGACGGGTGAGGGTCAGGCTTCGGGGAAGGGTTAGGGTTAGGGTTCGGGCTAGGGTAAGGGTTAAGGGACGGGGACGGTTTCGGGTCCAGGTGAGGGTACGGCAACGCTTTAGGGGGAGCGTGCGTGTGAGGGCGCGGGTTAGTGTTAGCGTACGGGTTAGGATTAGGGGACGGGTGAGGGTCAGGCTTCGGGGAAGGGTTAGGGTTAGGGTTCGGGCTAGGGTTAGGGTTAGGGGACGGGGACGATTTAGGGTCCAGGTGAGGGTACAGCAACGCTTTACGGGGAGCGTGCGTGTGAGGGCGCGGGTTAGTGTTATCGTACGGGTTAGGATTAGGGGACGGGTGAGGGTCAGGCTTCGGGGAAGGGTTAGGGTTAGGGTTCGGGCTAGGGTTAGGGTTAGGGGACGGGGACGGTTTAGGGTCCAGGTGAGGGTACGGCAACGCTTTAGGGCGTGCGTGCGTGTGAGGGCGCGGGTTAGTGTTAGCGTACGGGTTAGGATTAGGGGACGGGTGAGGGTCAGGCTTCGGGGAAGTGTTAGGGTTAGGGTTCGGGCTAGGGTTAGGGTTAGGGGACGGGGACGGTTTAGGGTCCAGGTGAGGGTACGGCAACGCGTTAGGGGGAGCGTCCGTGTGAGGGCGCGGGTTAGTGTTAGCGTACGGGTTAGGATTAGGGGACGGGTGAGGGTCAGGCTTTGGGGAAGGGTTAGGGTTAGGGTTCGGGCTAGGGTTAGGGTTAGGGGACGGGGACGGTTTAGGGTCCAGGTGAGGGTACGGCAACGTTTTAGCGGGAGCGTGCGTGTGAGGGCGCGGGTTAGTGTTAGCGTACGGGATAGGATTAGGGGACGGTTGAGGGTCAGGCTTCGGGGAAGGGTTAGCGTTAGGGTTCGGGCTAGGGTTAGGGTTAGGGGACGGGGACGGTTTAGGGTCCAGGTGAGGGTACGGCAACGCTTTAGGGAGAGCGTGCGTGTGAGGGCGCGGGTTAGTGTTAGTGTACGGTTTAGGATTAGGGGACGGGTGAGGGTCAGGCTTCGGGGAAGGGTTAGGGTTAGGGTTCGGGCTAGGGTTAGGGTTAGGGGACGGGGACGGTTTAGGGTCCAGGTGAGGGTATGGCAACGCTTTAGGGGGAGTGTGCGTGTGAGGGCGCGGGTTAGTGTTAGCGTACGGGTTAGGATTAGGGGACGGGTGAGGGTCAGGCTTCGGGGAAGGTTTAGGGTTAGGGTTCGGGCTAGGATTAGGGTTAGGGGACGGGGACGGTTTAGGGTCCAGGTGAGGGTACGGCAACGCTTTAGGGGGAGCGTGCGTGTGAGGGCGCGGGTTAGTGTTAGCGTACGGGTTAGGATTAGGGGACGGTTGAGGGTCAGGCTTCGGGGAAGGGTTAGGGTTAGGGTTCGGGCTAGGGTTAGGGTTAGGGGACGGGGACGGTTTAGGGTCCAGGTGAGGGTACGGCAACGCTTTAGGGGGAGCGTGCGAGTGAGGGCGCGCGTTAGTGTTAGCGTACGGCTTAGGATTAGGGGACGGGTGAGGGTCAGGCTTCGGGAAAGGGTTAGGGTTAGGGTTCCGGCTAGGGTTAGGGTTAGGGGACGGGGACGGTTTAGGGTCCAGTTGAGGGTACGGCAACGCTTTAGGGGGAGCGTGCGTGTGAGGGCGCGGGTTAGTGTTAGCGTACGGGTTAGGATTAGGGGACGGGTGAGGGTCAGGCTTCGGGGAAGGGTTAGGGTTAGGGTTCGGGCTAGTGTTAGGGTTAGGGGTCGGGGACGGTTTAGGGTCCAGGTGAGGGTACGGCAACGCTTTAGGGGGAGCGTGCTTGTGAGGGCGCGGGTTAGTGTTAGCGTACGGGTTAGGATTAAGGGACGGGTGAGGGTCAGGCTTTGGGGAAGGGTTAGGGTTAGGTTTCGGGCTAGGGTTAGGGTTAGGGGACGGGGACGGTTTAGGGTCCAGGTGAGGGTACGGCAACGCTTTAGGGGGAGCGTGCGTGTGAGGGCGCGGGTTAGTGTTAGCGTACAGGTTAGGATTAGGGGACGGGTGAGGGTCAGGCTTCGGGGAAGGGTTAGGGTTCGGGCTAGGGTTAGGGTTAGGGGACGGGGAAGGTTTAGGGTCCAGGTGAGGGTATGGCAACGTTTTAGGGGGAGCGTGCGTGTGAGGGCACGGGTTAGTGTTAGCGTACGGGTTAGGATTAGGGGACGGGTGAGGGTCAGGCTTCGGGGAAGGGTTAGGGTTAGGGTTCGGGCTAGGGTTAGGGTTAGGGGACGGGGACGGTTTAGGGTCCAGGTGAGGGTACGGCAACGCTTTAGGGGGAGCGTGCGTGTGAGGGAGTGGGTTAGTGTTAGCGTACGGGTTAGGATTAGGGGACGGGTGAGGGACAGGCTTCGGGGAAGGGTTAGGGTTAGGTTTCGGGCTAGGGTTAGGGTTAGGGGACGGGGACGGTTTAGGGTCCAGGTGAGGGTACGGCAACGCTTTAGGGGGAGCGTGCGTGTGAGGGCGCGGGTTAGTGTTAGCGTACGGGTTAGGATTAGGGGACGGGTGAGGGTCAGGCTTCGGGGAAGGGTTAGGGTTAGGGTTCGGGCTAGGGTTAGGGTTAGGGGACGGGGACGGTTTAGGGTCCAGGTGAGGGTACGCCAAAGCTTTCGAGGGAGCGTGCGTGTGAGGGCGCAGGTTAGTGTTAGCGTACGGCTTAGGATTAGGGGACGGGTGAGGGTCAGGCTTCGGGGAAGGGTTAGGGTTAGGGTTCGGGCTAGGGTTAGGGTTAGGGGACGGGGACGGTTTAGGGTCCAGGTGAGGGTACGGCAACACTTTAGGGGGCGAATCCGTGTGAGGGCGCGGGTTAGTGTTAGCGTACGTGTTAGGATTAGGGGACGGGTGAGGGTCAGGCTTCGGGGAAGGGTTAGGGTTGGGGTTCGGGCTAGGGTTAGGGTTACGGGACAGGGACGGTTTAGGGTCCAGGTGAGGGTACGGCAACGCTTTAGGGGGAGCGTGCTTGTGAGGGCGCGGGTTAGTGTTAGCGTACGGGTTAGGATTAGGGGACGGGTGAGGGTCAGGCTTCGGGGAAGGGTTAGGGTTAGGGTTCGGGCTAGAGTTAGGGTTAGGGGATGGGGACGGTTTAGGGTCCAGGTGAGGGTACGGCAACGCTTTAGGGGGAGCGTGCGTGTGAGGCCGTGGGTTAGTGTTAGCGTACGGGTTAGGATTAGGGGACGGTTGAGGGTCATGCTTCGGGGAAGGGTTAGGGTTAGGGTTCGGGCTAGGGTTAGGGTTAGGTGACGGGGACGGTTTAGGGTCCAGGTGAGGGTACGGCAACGCTTTAGGGGGAGCGTGCATGTGAGGGCGCGGGGTAGTGTTAGCGTACTCGTTAGGATTAGGGGACGGGTGAGGGTCAGGCTTCGGGGAAGGGTTAGGGTTAGGGTTATGGCTAGGGTTAGGGTTAGGGGACGGCGACGGTTTAGGGTCCAGGTGAGGGTACGGCAACGCTTTAGGGGGAGCGTGCGTGTGAGGGCGCGGGTTAGTTTTAGCGTATGGGTTAGGATTAGGGGACGGGTGAGGGTCAGGCTTTGGGGAAGGGTTAGGGTTAGGGTTCGGGCTAGGGTTAGGGTTAGGGGACGGGGACGGTTTAGGGTCCAGGTGAGGGTACGGCAACGCTTTAGGGGGAGCGTGCGTGTGAGGGCGCGGGTTAGTGTTCGCGTACGGGTTAGGATTAGGGGACGGGTGAGGTTCAGGCTTCGGGGAAGGGTTAGGGTTAGGGTTCGGGCTAGGGTTAGGGTTAGGGGACGGGGACGGTTTAGGGTCCAGGTGAGGGTACGGCAACGCTTTAGGGGAGCGTGCGTGTGAGGGCGCGGGTTAGTGTTAGCGTACGGGTTAGGATTAGGGGATGGGTGAGTGTCAGGCTTCGGGGAAGGGTTAGGGTTAGGGTTCGGGCTAGGGTTAGGGTTAGGGGACGGGGACGGTTTAGGGTCCAGGTGAGGGTACGGCAACGCTTTAGGGGGAGCGTGCGTGTGAGGGCGCGGGTTAGTGTTAGCGTACGGGTTAGGATTAGGGGACGGGTGAGGGTCAGGCTTCGGGGAATGGTTAGGGTTAGGGTTCAGGCTAGGGTTAGGGTTAGGGTTAGGGGACGGTTTAGGGTCCAGGTGAGGGTACGGCAACGCTTTAGGGGGAGCGTGCGTGTGAGGGCGCGGGTTAGTGTTAGCGTACGGGTTAGGATTAGGGGACAGGTGAGGGTCAGGCTTCGGGGAAGGTTTAGGGTTAGGGTTCGGGCTAGGGTTAGGGTTAGGGAACGGGGACGGTTTAGGGTCCAGGTGAGGGTACGGCAACGCTTTAGGGGGAGCGTGCTTGTGAGGGCGCGGGTTAGTGTTCGCGTACGGGTTAGGATTAGGGGACGAGTGAGGTTCAGGCTTCGGGGAAGGGTTAGGGTTAGGGTTCGGGCTAGGGTTAGGGTTAGGGGACGGGGACGGTTTAGGGTCCAGATGAGGGTACGGCAACGCTTTAGGGGGAGCGTGCGTGTGAGGGCGCGGGTTAGTGTTAGCGTACGGGTTAGGATTAGGGGATGGGTGAGTGTCAGGCTTTGGGGAAGGGTTAGGGTTAGGGTTCGGGCTAGGGTTAGGGTTAGGGGACGGGGACGGTTTAGGGTCCAGGTGAGGGTACGGCAACGCTTTAGGGGGAGCGTGCGTGTGAGGGCGCGGGTTAGTGTTAGCGTACGGGTTAGGATTAGGGGACGGGTGAGGGTCAGGCTTCGGGGAAGGGTTAGGGTTAGGGTTCAGGCTAGGGTTAGGGTTAGGGGACGGGGACGGTTTAGGGTCCAGGTGAGGGTACGGCAACGCTTTAGGGGGAGCGTGCGTGTGAGGGCGCGGGTTAGTGTTAGCGTATGGGTTAGGATTAGGGGACGGGTGAGGGTCAGGCTTCGGGGAAGGTTTAGGGTTAGGGTTCGGGCTAGGGTTAGGGTTAGGGGACGGGGACGGTTTAGGGTCCAGGTGAGGGTACGGCAACGCTTTAGGGGGAGCGTGCATGTGAGGGCGCGGGTTAGTGTTAGCGTACGGGTTAGGATTAGGGGACGGGTGAGTGTCAGGCTTCGGGGAAGGGTTAGGGTTAGGGTTCGGGCTAGGGTAAGGGTTAAGGGACGGGGACGGTTTCGGGTCCAGGTGAGGGTACGTCAACGCTTTAGGGGGAGCGTGCGTGTGAGGGCGCGGGTTAGTGTTAGCGTACGGGTTAGGATTAGGGGACGGGTGAGGGTCAGGCTTCGGGGAAGGGTTAGGGTTAGGGTTCGGGCTAGGGTTAGGGTTAGGGGACGGGGACGATTTAAGGTCCAGGTGAGGGTACAGCAACGCTTTAGGGGGATCGTGCGTGTGAGGGCACGGGTTAGTGTTAGCGTACGGGTTAGGATTAGGGGACGGGTGTGGGTCAGGCTTCGGGGAAGGGTTAGGGTTAGGGTTCGGGCTAGGGTTAGGGTTAGGGGACGGGGACGGTTTAGGGTCCAGGTGAGGGTACGGCAACGCTTTAGGGGGAGCGTGCGTGTGAGGGCGCGGGTTAGTGTTAGCGTACGGGTTAGGATTAGGGGACGGGTGAGGGTCAGGCTTCGGGGAAGGGTTAGGGTTAGGGTTAGGGCTAGGGTTAGGGTTAGGGGACGGGGACGGTTTAGGGTCCAGGTGAGGGTACGGCAACGCTTTAGGGGGAGAGTGCGTGTGAGGGCGCGGGTTAGTGTTAGCGTACGGGTTAGGATTAGGGGACGGGTGAGGGTCAGGCTTCGGGGAAGGGTTAGGGTTAGGGTTCGGGCTAGGGTTAGGGTTAGGGGACGGGGACGGTTCAGGGTCCAGGTGAGGGTACGGCAACGCTTTAGGGGGAGCGTGCGTGTGAGGGCGCGGGTTAGTGTTAGCGTACGGGTTAGGATTAGGGGACGGGTGAGGGTCAGGCTTCGGGGAAGGGTTAGGGTTAGGGTTCGGGCTAGGGTTAGGGTTAGGGGACGGGGACGGTTTCGGGTCCAGGTGAGGGTATGGCAACGCTTTAGGGGGAGCGTGCGTGTGAGGGCGCGGGTTAGTGTTAGCGTACGGGTTAGGATTAGGGGACGGGTGAGGGTCAGGCTTCGGGGAAGGGTTAGGGTTAGGGTTCGGGCTAGGGTTAGGGTTAGGGGACGGGGACGGTTTCGGGTCCAGGTGAGGGTACGGCAACGCTTTAGGGGGAGCGTGCGTGTGAGGCCGCGGGTTAGTGTTAGCGTACGGGTTAGGATTAGGGGACGGGTGAGGGTCAGGCTTCGGGGAAGGGTTAGGGTTAGGGTTCGGGCTAGGGTTAGGGTTAGGGGACGGGGATGGTTTAGGGTCCAGTTGAGGGTACGGCAACGCTTTAGGGGGAGCATGCGTGTGAGGGCGCGCGTTAGTGTTAGCGTACGGGTTAGGATTATGGGACGGGTGAGGGTCAGGCTTCGGGGAAGGGTTAGGGTTAGGGTTCGGGCTAGGGTTAGGGTTAGGGGACGGGGACGGTTTAGGGTCCAGGTGAGGGTACAGCAACGCTTTAGGGGGAGTGTGCGTGTGAGGGCGCGCGTTAGTGTTAGCGTACGGCTTAGGATTAGGGGACGGGTGAGGGTCAGGCTTCGGGGAAGGGTTAGGGTTAGGGTTCGGGCTAGGGTTAGGGTTAGGGGACGGGGACGGTTTAGGGTCCAGGTAGGGTACGGCAACGCTTTAGGGGGAGCGTGCGTGTGAGGGCGCGGGTTAGTGTTAGCGTAGGGCTTAGGATTAGGGGACGGGTGAGGGTCAGGCTTCGGGGAAGGGTTAGGGTTAGGGTTCGGGCTAGGGTTAGGGTTAGGGGACGGGGACGGTTTAGGGTCCAGGTGAGGGTACGGCAACGCTTTAGTAGGAGCGTGAGTGTGAGGGCGCGGGTTAGTGTTAGCGTACGGGATAGGATTAGGGGACGGGTGAGGGTCAGGCTTCGGGGAAGTGTTAGGGTTAGGGTTCGGGCTAGGGTTAGGGTTAGGGGACGGGGACGGTTTAGGGTCCAGGTGAGGGTACGGCAACGCTTTAGGGGGAGCGTGCGTGTGAGGGCGCGGGTTAGTGTTAGCGTACGGGTTAGGATTAGGGGACAGGTGAGGGTCAGGCTTCGGGGAAGGGTTAGGGTTAGGGTTCGGGCTAGGGTTAGGCTTAGGGGACGGGGACGGTTTAGGGTCCAGGTGAGGGTACGGCAACGCTTTAGGGGGAGCGTGCGTGTGAGGGCGCGGGTTAGTGTTAGCGTACGGGATAGGATTAGGGGACGGGTGAGGGTCAGGCTTCGGGGAACGGTTAGGCTCAGGGTTCGGGCTAGGGTTAGGGTTAGGGGACGGGGACGGTTTAGGGTCCAGGTGAGGGTACGGCAACGCTTTAGGGGGAGCGTGCGTGTGAGGGCGCAGGTTAGTGTTAGCGTACGGGTTAGGATTAGGAGACGGGTGAGGGTCAGGCTTCGGGGAAGGGTTAGGGTTAGGTTTCGGGCTATGGTTAGGGTTAGGGGACTGGGACGGTTTAGGGTCCAGGTGAGGGTACGGCAATGCTTTAGGGGGAGCGTGCGTGTGAGGGCGCGGGTTAGTGTTAACGTACGGGTTAGAATTAGGGGACGGGTGAGGGTCAGGCTTCGGGGAAGGGTTAGGGTTAGGGTTCGGGCTAGGGTTAGGGTTAGGTGACGGGGACGGTTTAGGGTCCAGGTGAGGGTACGGCAACGCTTTAGGGGGAGCGTGCGTGTGAGGGCGCGGGTTAGTGTTAGCGTACGGGTTAGGATTAGGGGACGGGTGAGGGTCAGGCTTCGGGGAAGGGTTAGGGTTAGGGTTCGGGCTAGGTTTAGGGTTAGGGGACGGGGACGGTTTAGGGTCCAGGTGAGTTTACGGCAACGCTTTAGGGGGAGCGTGCGTGTGAGGGCGCGGGTTAGTTTTAGCGTACGGGTTAGGATTAGGGGACGGGTGAGGGTCAGGCTTCGGGGAAGGGTTAGGGTTGGGGTTCGGGCTAGGGTTAGGGTTAGGGGACGGGGACGGTTTAGGGTCCAGGTGAGGGTACGGCAACGCTTTAGGGGGAGCGTGCGTGTGAGGGCGCGCGTTATTGTTAGCGTACGGCTTAGGATTAGGGGACGGGTGAGGGTCAGGCTTCGGGAAAGGGTTAGGGTTAGGGTTCGGGCTAGGGTTAGGGTTAGGGGATGGGGACTGTTTAGGGTCCAGGTGAGGGTAAGGCAACGCTTTAGGGGGAGCGTGCGTGTGAGGGCGCGGGTTAGTGTTAGCGTACGGGTTAGGATTAGGGGACGGTTGAGGGTCAGGCTTCGGGGAAGGGTTAGGGTTAGGATTCGGGCTAGGGTTAGGGTTAGGGGACGGGGACGGTTTAGGGTCCAGGTGAGGGTACGGCAACGCTTTAGGGGGAGCGTGCGTGTGAGGGCGTGGGTTAGTGTTAACGTACGGGTTAGAATTAGGGGACGGGTGAGGGTCAGGCTTCGGGGAAGGGTTAGGGTTAGGGTTCGGGCTAGGGTTAGGGTTAGGTGACGGGGACGGTTTAGGGTCCAGGTGAGGGTACGGCAACGCTTTAGGGGGAGCGTGCGTGTGAGGGCGCGGGTTAGTGGTAGCGTACGGGTTAGGATTAGGGGACGGGTGAGGGTCAGGCTTCGGGGAAGGGTTAGGGTTAGGGTTTGGGCTAGGGTTAGGGTTAGGGGACGGGGACGGTTTAGGGTCCAGGTGAGTGTACGGCAACGCTTTAGGGGGAGCGTGCGTGTGAGGGCGCGGGTTAGTTTTAGCGTACGGGTTAGGATTAGGGGACGGGTGAGGGTCAGGCTTGGGGAAGGGTTAGGGTTGGGGTTCGGGCTAGGGTTAGGGTTAGGGGACGGGGACGGTTTAGGGTCCAGGTGAGGGTACGGCAACGCTTTAGGGGGAGCGTGCGTGTGAGGGCGCGCGTTATTGTTAGCGTACGGCTTAGGATTAGGGGACGGGTGAGGGTCAGGCTTCGGGAAAGGGTTAGGGTTAGGGTTCGGGCTAGGGTTAAGGTTAGGGGATGGGGACTGTTTAGGGTCCAGGTGAGGGTAAGGCAACGCTTTAGGGGGAGCGTGCGTGTGAGGGCGCGGGTTAGTGTTAGCGTACGGTTTAGGATTAGGGGACGGTTGAGGGTCAGGCTTCGGGGAAGGGTTAGGGTTAGGATTCGGGCTAGGGTTAGGGTTAGGGGACGGGGACGGTTTAGGGTCCAGGTGAGGGTACGGCAACGCTTTAGGGGGAGCGTGCATGTGAGGGCGCGGGTTAGTGTTAGCGTACGGGTTAGGAGTAGGGAACGGGTGAGGGTCAGGCTTCGGGGAAGGGTTAGGGTTAGGGTTCGGGCTAGGGTTAGGGTTAGGGGACGGGGACGGTTTAGGGTCCAGGTGAGGGTACGGCAACGCTTTAGGGGGAGCGTGCGTGTGAGGGCGCGCGTTATTGTTAGCGTACAGCTTAGGATTAGGGGACGGGTGAGGGTCAGGCTTCGGGAAAGGGTTAGGGTTAGGGTTCGGGCTAGGGTTAGGGTTAGGGGATGGGGACTGTTTAGGGTCCAGGTGAGGGTACGGCAACGCTTTAGGGGGAGCGTGCATGTGAGGGCGAGGGTTAGTGTTAGCGTACGGGTTAGGATTAGGGGATGGGTGAGGGTCAGGCTTCGGGGAAGGGTTAGGGTTAGGGTTCGGGCTAGGGTTAGGGTTAGGGGACGGGGACGGTTTAGGGTCCAGGTGAGGGTACGGCAACGCTTTAGGGGGAGCGTGCGTGTGAGGGCGCGGGTTAGTGTTAGCGTACGGGTTAGGATTAGGGGACGGGTGAGGGTCAGGCTTCGGGGAAGGGTTAGGGTTAGGGTTCGGGCTAGGGTTAGGGTTAGGGGACGGGGATGGTTTAGGGTCCAGGTGAGGGTACGGCAACGCTTTAGGGGGAGCGTGCGTGTGAGGGCGCGGGTTAGTGTTAGCGTGCGGGTTAGGATTAGGGGACGGGTGAGGGTCAGGCTTCGGGGAAGGGTTAGGGTTAGTGTTCGGGCTAGGGTTAGGGTTAGGGGACGGCGATGGTTTAGGGTCCAGGTGAGGGTACGGCAACGCTTTAGGGGGAGCGTGCGTGTGAGGGCGCGGGTTAGTGTTAGCGTACGGGTTAGGATTAGGGGACGGGTGAGGGTCAGGCTTCGGGGAAGGGTTAGGGTTAGGGTTCGGGCTAGGGTTAGGGTTAGGGGACGGGGACGGTTTAGGGTCCAGGTGAGGGTACGGCAACGCTTTAGGGGGAGTGTGCGTGTGAGGGCGCGGGTTAGTGTTAGCGTACGGGTTAGGATTAGGGGACGGGTGAGGGTCAGGCTTTGGGGAAGTGTTAGGGTTAGGGTTCGGGCTAGGGTTAGGGTTAGGGGACGGGGACGGTTTAGGGTCCAGGTGAGGGTACGGCAACGCTTTAGGGGGAGCGTGCATGTGAGGGCGCGGGTTAGTGTTAGCGTACGGGTTAGGATTAGGGGACGGGTGAGGGTCAGGCTTCGGGGAATGGTTAGGGTTAGGATAAGGGCTAGGGTAAGGGTTAGGGGACGGGGACGGTTTAGGGTCCAGGTGAGGGTACGGCAACGCTTTAGGGGGAGCGTGCGTGTGAGGGCGCGGGTTAGTGTTAGCGTACGGGTTAGGATTAGGGGACGGGTGAGGGTCAGGCTTCGGGGCAGGGTTAGGGTTAGGGTTCGGGCTAGGGTTAGGGTTAGGGGACGGGGACGGTTTAGGGTCCAGGTGAGGGTACGGCAACGCTTTAGGGGGAGCGTGCGAGTGAGGGCGCGCGTTAGTGTTAGCGTACGGCTTAGGATTAGGGGACGGGTGAGGGTCAGGCTTCGGGAAAGGGTTAGGGTTAGGGTTCGGGCTAGGGTTAGGGTTAGGGGACGGGGACGGTTTAGGGTCCAGGTGAGGGTATGGCAACGCTTTAGGGGGAGCGTGCGTGTGAGGGCGCGGGTTAGTGTTAGCGTACGGGTTAGGATTAGGGGACGGGTGAGGGTCAGGCTTCGGGGAAGGGTTAGGGTTAGGGTTCGGGCTAGGGTTAGGGTTAGGGGACGGGGACGGTTTAGGGTCCAGGTGAGGGTACGGCAACGCTTTAGGGGGAGCGTGCGTGTGAAGGCGCGGGTTAGTGTTAGCGTACGGGTTAGGATTAGGGGACGGGTGAGGGTCAGGCTTCGGGGAAGGGTTAGGGTTAGGGTTCGGGCTAGGGTTAGGGTTAGGGGACGGGGACGGTTTAGGGTCCAGGTGAGGGTACGGCAACGCTTTAGGGGGAGCGTGCGAGTGAGGGCGCGCGTTAGTGTTAGCGTACGGGTTAGGATTAGGTGACGGGTGAGGGTCAGGCTTCGGGGAAGGGATAGGGTTAGGGTTCGGGCTAGGGTTAGGCTTAGGGGACGGGGACGGGGACGGTTTAGGGTCAAGGTGAGGGTACGGCAACGCTTTAGGGGGAGCGTGCGTGTGAGGGCGCGCGTTAGTGTTAGCGTACGGGTTAGGATTAGGGGACGGGTGAGGGTCAGGCTTCGGGGAAGGGTTAGGGTTAGGGTTCGGGCTAGGGTTAGGGTTAGGGGACGGGGACGGTTTAGGGTCCAGGTGAGGGTACGGCAATGCTTTAGGAGGAGCGTGCGAGTGAGGGCGCGCGTTAGTGTTAGCGTACGGCTTAGGATTAGGGGACGGGTGAGGGTCAGGCTTCGGGAAAGGGTTAGGGTTAGGGTTCGGGCTAGGGTTAGGGTTAGGGGACGGGGACGGTTTAGGGTCCAGGTGAGGGTATGGCAACGCTTTAGGGGGAGCGTCCGTGTGAGGGCGCGGGTTAGTGTTAGCGTACGGGTTAGGATTAGGGGCCGGGTGAGGGTCAGGCTTCGGGGAAGGGTTAGGGTTAGGGTTCGGGCTAGGGTTAGGGTTAGGGGACGGGGACGGTTTAGGGTCCAGGTGAGGGTACGGCAACGCTTTAGGGGGAGCGTGCGTGTGAGGGCGCGGGTTAGTGTTAGCGTACGGGTTAGGATTAGGGGACGGGTGAGGGTCAGGCTTCGGGGAAGGGTTAGGGTTAGGGTTCGGGCTAGGGTTAGGGTTAGGGGACGGGGACGGTTTAGGGTCCAGGTGAGGGTACGGCAACGCTTTAGGGGGAGCGTGCGTGTGAGGGCGCGGGTTAGTGTTAGCGTACGGGTTAGGATTAGGGGATGGGTGAGGGTCAGGCTTCGGGGAAGGGTTAGGGTTAGGGTTCGGGCTAGGGTTAGGGTTAGGGGACGGGGACGGTTTAGGGTCCAGGTGAGGGTACGGCAACGCTTTAGGGGGAGCGTGCGTGTGAGGGCGCGGGTTAGTGTTAGCGTACGGGTTAGGATTAGGGGACGGGTGAGGGTCAGGCTTCGGGGAAGGGTTGGGGTTAGGGTTCGGGCTAGGGTTAGGGTTAGGGGACGGGGATGGTTTAGGGTCCAGGTGAGGGTACGGCAACGCTTTAGGGGGAGCGTGCGTGTGAGGGCGCGGGTTAGTGTTAGCGTACGGGTTAGGATTAGGGGACGGGTGAGGGTCAGGCTTCGGGGAAGGGTTAGGGTTAGGGTTCGGGCTAGGGTTAGGGTTAGGGGACGGGGATGGTTTAGGGTCCAGGTGAGGGTACGGCAACGCTTTAGGGGGAGCGTGCGTGTGAGGGCGCGGGTTAGTGTTAGCGTACGGGTTAGGATTAGGGGACGGGTGAGGGTCAGGCTTCGGGGAAGGGTTAGGGTTAGGGTTCGGGCTAGGGTTAGGGTTAGGGGACGGGGACGGTTTAGGGTCCAGGTGAGCGTACGGCAACGCTTTAGGGGGAGCGTGCGTGTGAGGGCGCGGGTTAGTGTTAGCGTACGGGTTAGGATTAGGGGACGGGTGAGGGTCAGGCTTCGGGGAAGGGTTAGGGTTAGGTTTCGGGCTAGGGTTAGGATTAGGGGACGGGGACGGTTTAGGGTCCAGGTGAGGGTACGGCAACGCTTTAGGGGGAGTGTGCGTGTGAGGGCGCGGGTTAGTGTTAGCGTACGGGTTAGGATTAGGGGACGGGTGAGGGTCAGGCTTTGGGGAAGGGTTAGGGTTAGGGTTCGGGCTAGGGTTAGGGTTAGGGGACGGGGACGGTTTAGGGTCCAGGTGAGGGTACGGCAACGCTTTAGGGGGAGCGTGCATGTGAGGGCGCGGGTTAGTGTTAGCGTACGGGTTAGGATTAGGGGACGGGTGAGGGTCAGGCTTCGGGGAATGGTTAGGGTTAGGATTCGGGCTAGGGTTAGGGTTAGGGGACGGGGACGGTTTAGGGTGCAGGTGAGGGTACGGCAACGCTTTAGGGGGAGCGTGCCTGTGAGGGCGCGGGTTAGTGTTAGCGTACGGGTTAGGATTAGGGGACGGGTGAGGGTCAGGCTTCGGGGAAGGGTTAGGGTTAGGGTTCGGGCTAGGGTTAGGGTTAGGGGACGGGGACGGTTTAGGGTCCAGGTGAGGGTACGGCAACGCTTTAGGGGGAGCGTGCGAGTGAGGGCGCGCGTTAGTGTTAGCGTACGGCTTAGGATTAGGGGACGGGTGAGGGTCAGGCTTCGGGAAAGGGTTAGGGTTAGGGTTCGGGCTAGGGTTAGGGTTAGGGGACGGGGACGGTTTAGGGTCCAGGTGAGGGTATGGCAACGCTTTAGGGGGAGCGTGCGTGTGAGGGCGCGGGTTAGTGTTAGCGTACGGGTTAGGATTAGGGGACGGGTGAGGGTCAGGCTTCGGGGAAGGGTTAGGGTTAGGGTTCGGGCTAGGGTTAGGGTTAGGGGACGGGGACGGTTTAGGGTCCAGGTGAGGGTACGGCAACGCTTTAGGGGGAGCGTGCGTGTGAAGGCGCGGGTTAGTGTTAGCGTACGGGTTAGGATTAGGGGACGGGTGAGGGTCAGGCTTCGGGGAAGGGTTAGGGTTAGGGTTCGGGCTAGGGTTAGGGTTAGGGGACGGGGACGGTTTAGGGTCCAGGTGAGGGTACGGCAACGCTTTAGGGGGAGCGTGCGTGTGAGGGCGCGCGTTAGTGTTAGCGTACGGGTTAGGATTAGGTGACGGGTGAGGGTCAGGCTTCGGGGAAGGGTTAGGGTTAGGGTTCGGGCTAGGGTTAGGGTTAGGGGACGGGGACGGGGACGGTTTAGGGTCAAGGTGAGGGTACGGCAACGCTTTAGGGGGAGCGTGCGTGTGAGGGCGCGCGTTAGTGTTAGCGTACGGGTTAGGATTAGGGGACGGGTGAGGGTCAGGCTTCGGGGAAGGGTTAGGGTTAGGGTTCGGGCTAGGGTTAGGGTTAGGGGACGGGGACGGTTTAGGGTCCAGGTGAGGGTACGGCAATGCTTTAGGGGGAGCGTGCGAGTGAGGGCGCGCGTTAGTGTTAGCGTACGGCTTAGGATTAGGGGACGGGTGAGGGTCAGGCTTCGGGAAAGGGTTAGCGTTAGGGTTCGGGCTAGGGTTAGGGTTAGGGGACGGGGACGGTTTAGGGTCCAGGTGAGGGTATGGCAACGCTTTAGGGGGAGCGTGCGTGTGAGGGCGCGGGTTAGTGTTAGCGTACGGGTTAGGATTAGGGGACGGGTGAGGGTCAGGCTTCGGGGAAGGGTTAGGGTTAGGGTTCGGGCTAGGGTTAGGGTTAGGGGACGGGGACGGTTTAGGGTCCAGGTGAGGGTACGGCAACGCTTTAGGGGGAGCGTGCGTGTGAGGGCGCGGGTTAGTGTTAGCGTACGGGTTAGGATTACGGGACGGGTGAGGGTCAGGCTTCGGGGAAGGGTTAGGGTTAGGGTTCGGGCTAGGGTTAGGGTTAGGGGACGGGGACGGTTTAGGGTCCAGGTGAGGGTACGGCAACGCTTTAGGGGGAGCGTGCGTGTGAGGGCGCGGGTTAGTGTTAGCGTACGGGTTAGGATTAGGGGATGGGTGAGGGTCAGGCTTCGGGGAAGGGTTAGGGTTAGGGTTCGGGCTAGGGTTAGGGTTAGGGGACGGGGACGGTTTAGGGTCCAGGTGAGGGTACGGCAACGCTTTAGGGGGAGCGTGCGTGTGAGGGCGCGGGTTAGTGTTAGCGTACGGGTTAGGATTAGGGGACGGGTGAGGGTCAGGCTTCGGGGAAGTGTTAGGGTTAGGGTTCGGGCTAGGGTTAGGATTAGGGGACGGGGACGGTTTAGGGTCCAGGTGAGGGTACGGCAACGCTTTAGGGGGAGTGTGCGTGTGAGGGCGCGGGTTAGTGTTAGCGTACGGGTTAGGATTAGGGGACGGGTGAGGGTCAGGCTTTGGGGAAGGGTTAGGGTTAGGGTTCGGGCTAGGGTTAGGGTTAGGGGACGGGGACGGTTTAGGGTCCAGGTGAGGGTACGGCAACGCTTTAGGGGGAGCGTGCGAGTGAGGGCGCGCGTTAGTGTTAGCGTACGGCTTAGGATTAGGGGACGGGTGAGGGTCAGGCTTCGGGAAAGGGTTAGGGTTAGGGTTCGGGCTAGGGTTAGGGTTAGGGGACGGGGACGGTTTAGGGTCCAGGTGAGGGTATGGCAACGCTTTAGGGGGAGCGTGCGTGTGAGGGCGCGGGTTAGTGTTAGCGTACGGGTTAGGATTAGGGGACGGGTGAGGGTCAGGCTTCGGGGAAGGGTTAGGGTTAGGGTTCGGGCTAGGGTTAGGGTTAGGGGACGGGGACGGTTTAGGGTCCAGGTGAGGGTACGGCAACGCTTTAGGGGGAGCGTGCGTGTGAAGGCGCGGGTTAGTGTTAGCGTACGGGTTAGGATTAGGGGACGGGTGAGGGTCAGGCTTCGGGGAAGGGTTAGGGTTAGGGTTCGGGCTAGGGTTAGGGTTAGGGGACGGGGACGGTTTAGGGTCCAGGTGAGGGTACGGCAACGCTTTAGGGGGAGCGTGCGAGTGAGGGCGCGCGTTAGTGTTAGCGTACGGGTTAGGATTAGGTGACGGGTGAGGGTCAGGCTTCGGGGAAGGGTTAGGGTTAGGGTTCGGGCTAGGGTTAGGGTTAGGGGACGGGGACGGGGACGGTTTAGGGTCAAGGTGAGGGTACGGCAACGCTTTAGGGGGAGCGTGCGTGTGAGGGCGCGCGTTAGTGTTAGCGTACGGGTTAGGATTAGGGGACGGGTGAGGGTCAGACTTCGGGGAAGGGTTAGGGTTAGGGTTCGGGCTAGGGTTAGGGTTAGGGGACGGGGACGGTTTAGGGTCCAGGTGAGGGTACGGCAATGCTTTAGGGGGAGCGTGCGAGTGAGGGCGCGCGTTAGTGTTAGCGTACGGCTTAGGATTAGGGGACGGGTGAGGGTCAGGCTTCGGGAAAGGGTTAGCGTTAGGGTTCGGGCTAGGGTTAGGGTTAGGGGACGGGGACGGTTTAGGGTCCAGGTGAGGGTACGGCAACGCTTTAGGGGGAGCGTGCGAGTGAGGGCGCGCGTTAGTGTTAGCGTACGGGTTAGGATTAGGTGACGGGTGAGGGTCAGGCTTCGGGGAAGGGTTAGGGTTCAGGTTCGGGTTAGGGTTAGGGTTAGGGGACGGGGACGGGGACGGTTTAGGGTCAAGGTGAGGGTACGGCAACGCTTTAGGGGGAGCGTGCGTGTGAGGGCGCGCGTTAGTGTTAGCGTACGGGTTAGGATTAGGGGACGGGTGAGGGTCAGGCTTCGGGGAAGGGTTAGGGTTAGGGTTCGGGCTAGGGTTAGGGTTAGGGGACGGGGACGGTTTAGGGTCCAGGTGAGGGTACGGCAACGCTTTAGGGGGAGCGTGCGTGTGAGGGCGCGGGTTAGTGTTAGCGTACGGGTTAGGATTAGGGGACGGGTGAGGGTCAGGCTTCGGGGAAGGGTTAGGGTTAGGGTTCGGTCTAGGGTTAGGGTTAGGGGACGGGGACGGTTTAGGGTCCAGGTGAGGGTACGGCAACGCTTTAGGGGGAGCGTGCGAGTGAGGGCGCGCGTTAGTGTTAGCGTACGGCTTAGGATTAGGGGACGGGTGAGGGTCAGGCTTCGGGAAAGGGTTAGGGTTAGGGTTCGGGCTAGGGTTAGGGTTAGGGGACGGGGACGGTTTAGGGTCCAGGTGAGGGTATGGCAACGCTTTAGGGGGAGCGTGCGTGTGAGGGCGCGGGTTAGTGTTAGCGTACGGGTTAGGATTAGGGGACGGGTGAGGGTCAGGCTTCGGGGAAGGGTTAGGGTTAGGGTTCGTGCTAGGGTTAGGGTTAGGGGACGGGGACGGTTTAGGGTCCAGGTGAGGGTACGGCAACGCTTTAGGGGGAGCGTGCGTGTGAGGGCGCGGGTTAGTGTTAGCGTACGGGTTAGGATTAGGGGACGGGTGAGGGTCAGGCTTCGGGGAAGGGTTAGGGTTAGGGTTCGGGCTAGGGTTAGGGTTAGGGGACGGGGACGGTTTAGGGTCCAGGTGAGGGTATGGCAACGCTTTAGGGGGAGCGTGCGTGTGAGGGCGCGGGTTAGTGTTAGCGTACGGGTTAGGATTAGGGGACGGGTGAGGGTCAGGCTTCGGGGAAGGGTTAGGGTTAGGGTTCGGGCTAGGGTTAGGGTTAGGGGACGGGGACGGTTTAGGGTCCAGGTGAGGGTACGGCAACGCTTTAGGGGGAGCGTGCGTGTGAGTGCGCGGGTTAGTGTTAGCGTACGGGTTAGGATTACGGGACGGGTGAGGGTCAGGCTTCGGGGAAGGGTTAGGGTTAGGGTTCGGGCTAGGGTTAGGGTTAGGGGACGGGGACGGTTTAGGGTCCAGGTGAGGGTACGGCAACGCTTTAGGGGGAGCGTGCGTGTGAGGGCGCGGGTTAGTGTTAGCGTACGGGTTAGGATTAGGGGATGGGTGAGGGTCAGGCTTCGGGGAAGGGTTAGGGTTAGGGTTCGGGCTAGGGTTAGGGTTAGGGGACGGGGACGGTTTAGGGTCCAGGTGAGGGTACGGCAACGCTTTAGGGGGAGCGTGCGTGTGAGGGCGCGGGTTAGTGTTAGCGTACGGGTTAGGATTAGGGGACGGGTGAGGGTCAGGCTTCGGGGAAGGGTTAGGGTTAGGGTTCGGGCTAGGGTTAGGGTTAGGGGACGGGGATGGTTTAGGGTCCAGGTGAGGGTACGGCAACGCTTTAGGGGGAGCGTGCGTGTGAGGGCGCGGGTTAGTGTTAGCGTACGGGTTAGGATTAGGGGACGGGTGAGGGTCAGGCTTCGGGGAAGGGTTAGGGTTAGGGTTCGTGCTAGGGTTAGGGTTAGGGGACGGGGACGGTTTAGGGTCCAGGTGAGGGTACGGCAACGCTTTAGGGGGAGCGTGCGTGTGAGGGCGCGGGTTAGTGTTAGCATACGGGTTAGGATTAGGGGACGGGTGAGGGTCAGGCTTCGGGGAAGGTTTAGGGTTAGGGTTCGGGCTAGGGTTAGGGTTAGGGGACGGGGATGGTTTAGGGTCCAGGTGAGGGTACGGCAACGCTTTAGGGGGAGCGTGCGTGTGAGGGCGCGGGTTAGTGTTAGCGTACGGGTTAGGATTAGGGGACGGGTGAGGGTCAGGCTTCGGGGAAGGGTTAGGGTTAGGGTTCGGGCTAGGGTTAGGGTTAGGGGACGGCGATGGTTTAGGGTCCAGGTGATAGTACGGCAACGCTTTAGGGGGAGCGTGTGTGTGAGGGCGCGGGTTAGTGTTAGCGTACGGGTTAGGATTAGGGGACGGGTGAGGGTCAGGCTTCGGGGAAGGGTTAGGGTTAGGGTTCGGGCTAGGGTTAGGGTTAGGGGACGGGGACGGTTTAGGGTCCAGGTGAGGGTACGGCAACGCTTTAGGGGGAGCGTGCGTGTGAGGGCGCGGGTTAGTGTTAGCGTACGGGTTAGGATTAGGGGATGGGTGAGGGTCAGGCTTCGGGGAAGGGTTAGGGTTAGGGTTCGGGCTAGGGTTAGGGTTAGGGGACGGGGACGGTTTAGGGTCCAGGTGAGGGTACGGCAACGCTTTAGGGGGAGCGTGCGTGTGAGGGCGCGGGTTAGTGTTAGCGTACGGGTTAGGATTAGGGGACGGGTGAGGGTCAGGCTTCGGGGAAGGGTTAGGGTTAGGGTTCGGGCTAGGGTTAGGGTTAGGGGACGGGGATGGTTTAGGGTCCAGGTGAGGGTACGGCAACGCTTTAGGGGGAGCGTGCGTGTGAGGGCGCGGGTTAGTGTTAGCGTACGGGTTAGGATTAGGGGACGGGTGAGGGTCAGGCTTCGGGGAAGGGTTAGGGTTAGGGTTCGTGCTAGGGTTAGGGTTAGGGGACGGGGACGGTTTAGGGTCCAGGTGAGGGTACGGCAACGCTTTAGGGGGAGCGTGCGTGTGAGGGCGCGGGTTAGTGTTAGCATACGGGTTAGGATTAGGGGACGGGTGAGGGTCAGGCTTCGGGGAAGGGTTAGGGTTAGGGTTCGGGCTAGGGTTAGGGTTAGGGGACGGGGATGGTTTAGGGTCCAGGTGAGGGTACGGCAACGCTTTAGGGGGAGCGTGCGTGTGAGGGCGCGGGTTAGTGTTAGCGTACGGGTTAGGATTAGGGGACGGGTGAGGGTCAGGCTTCGGGGAAGGGTTAGGGTTAGGGTTCGGGCTAGGGTTAGGGTTAGGGGACGGCGATGGTTTAGGGTCCAGGTGAGGGTACGGCAACGCTTTAGGGGGAGCGTGCGTGTGAGGGCGCGGGTTAGTGTTAGCGTACGGGTTAGGATTAGGGGACGGGTGAGGGTCAGGCTTCGGGGAAGGGTTAGGGTTAGGGTTCGGGCTAGGGTTAGGATTAGGGGACGGGGACGGTTTAGGGTCCAGGTGAGGGTACGGCAACGCTTTAGGGGGAGTGTGCGTGTGAGGGCGCGGGTTAGTGTTAGCGTACGGGTTAGGATTAGGGGACGGGTGAGGGTCAGGCTTTGGGGAAGGGTTAGGGTTAGGGTTCGGGCTAGGGTTAGGGTTAGGGGACGGGGACGGTTTAGGGTCCAGGTGAGGGTACGGCAACGCTTTAGGGGGAGCGTGCATGTGAGGGCGCGGGTTAGTGTTAGCGTACGGGTTAGGATTAGGGGACGGGTGAGGGTCAGGCTTCGGGGAATGGTTAGGGTTAGGATTCGGGCTAGGGTTAGGGTTAGGGGACGGGGACGGTTTAGGGTGCAGGTGAGGGTACGGCAACGCTTTAGGGGGAGCGTGCGTGTGAGGGCGCGGGTTAGTGTTAGCGTACGGGTTAGGATTAGGGGACGGGTGAGGGTCAGGCTTCGGGGAAGGGTTAGGGTTAGGGTTCGGGCTAGGGTTAGGGTTAGGGGACGGGGACGGTTTAGGGTCCAGGTGAGGGTACGGCAACGCTTTAGGGGGAGCGTGCGAGTGAGGGCGCGCGTTAGTGTTAGCGTACGGCTTAGGATTAGGGGACGGGTGAGGGTCAGGCTTCGGGAAAGGGTTAGGGTTAGGGTTCGGGCTAGGGTTAGGGTTAGGGGACGGGGACGGTTTAGGGTCCAGGTGAGGGTATGGCAACGCTTTAGGGGGAGCGTGCGTGTGAGGGCGCGGGTTAGTGTTAGCGTACGGGTTAGGATTAGGGGACGGGTGAGGGTCAGGCTTCGGGGAAGGGTTAGGGTTAGGGTTCGGGCTAGGGTTAGGGTTAGGGGACGGGGACGGTTTAGGGTCCAGGTGAGGGTACGGCAACGCTTTAGGGGGAGCGTGCGTGTGAAGGCGCGGGTTAGTGTTAGCGTACGGGTTAGGATTAGGGGACGGGTGAGGGTCAGGCTTCGGGGAAGGGTTAGGGTTAGGGTTCGGGCTAGGGTTAGGGTTAGGGGACGGGGACGGTTTAGGGTCCAGGTGAGGGTACGGCAACGCTTTAGGGGGAGCGTGCGAGTGAGGGCGCGCGTTAGTGTTAGCGTACGGGTTAGGATTAGGTGACGGGTGAGGGTCAGGCTTCGGGGAAGGGTTAGGGTTAGGGTTCGGGCTAGGGTTAGGGTTAGGGGACGGGGACGGGGACGGTTTAGGGTCAAGGTGAGGGTACGGCAACGCTTTAGGGGGAGCGTGCGTGTGAGGGCGCGCGTTAGTGTTAGCGTACGGGTTAGGATTAGGGGACGGGTGAGGGTCAGACTTCGGGGAAGGGTTAGGGTTAGGGTTCGGGCTAGGGTTAGGGTTAGGGGACGGGGACGGTTTAGGGTCCAGGTGAGGGTACGGCAATGCTTTAGGGGGAGCGTGCGAGTGAGGGCGCGCGTTAGTGTTAGCGTACGGCTTAGGATTAGGGGACGGGTGAGGGTCAGGCTTCGGGAAAGGGTTAGCGTTAGGGTTCGGGCTAGGGTTAGGGTTAGGGGACGGGGACGGTTTAGGGTCCAGGTGAGGGTATGGCAACGCTTTAGGGGGAGCGTGCGTGTGAGGGCGCGGGTTAGTGTTAGCGTACGGGTTAGGATTAGGGGACGGGTGAGGGTCAGGCTTCGGGGAAGGGTTAGGGTTAGGGTTCGGGCTAGGGTTAGGGTTAGGGGACGGGGACGGTTTAGGGTCCAGGTGAGGGTACGGCAACGCTTTAGGGGGAGCGTGCGTGTGAGGGCGCGGGTTAGTGTTAGCGTACGGGTTAGGATTACGGGACGGGTGAGGGTCAGGCTTCGGGGAAGGGTTAGGGTTAGGGTTCGGGCTAGGGTTAGGGTTAGGGGACGGGGACGGTTTAGGGTCCAGGTGAGGGTACGGCAACGCTTTAGGGGGAGCGTGCGTGTGAGGGCGCGGGTTAGTGTTAGCGTACGGGTTAGGATTAGGGGATGGGTGAGGGTCAGGCTTCGGGGAAGGGTTAGGGTTAGGGTTCGGGCTAGGGTTAGGGTTAGGGGACGGGGACGGTTTAGGGTCCAGGTGAGGGTACGGCAACGCTTTAGGGGGAGCGTGCGTGTGAGGGCGCGGGTTAGTGTTAGCGTACGGGTTAGGATTAGGGGACGGGTGAGGGTCAGGCTTCGGGGAAGGGTTAGGGTTAGGGTTCGGGCTAGGGTTAGGGTTAGGGGACGGGGATGGTTTAGGGTCCAGGTGAGGGTACGGCAACGCTTTAGGGGGAGCGTGCGTGTGAGGGCGCGGGTTAGTGTTAGCGTACGGGTTAGGATTAGGGGACGGGTGAGGGTCAGGCTTCGGGGAAGGGTTAGGGTTAGGGTTCGGGCTAGGGTTAGGGTTAGGGGACGGGGATGGTTTAGGGTCCAGGTGAGGGTATGGCAACGCTTTAGGGGGAGCGTGCGTGTGAGGGCGCGGGTTAGTGTTAGCGTACGGGTTAGGATTAGGGGACGGGTGAGGGTCAGGCTTCGGGGAAGGGTTAGGGTTAGGTTTCGGGCTAGGGTTAGGGTTAGGGGACGGGGACGGTTTAGGGTCCAGGTGAGGGTACGGCAACGCTTTAGGGGGAGCGTGCGTGTGAGGGCGCGGGTTAGTGTTAGCGTACGGGTTAGGATTAGGGGACGGGTGAGGGTCAGGCTTCGGGGAAGGGTTAGGGTTAGGGTTCGGGCTAGGGTTAGGGTTAGGGGACGGGGACGGTTTAGGGTCCAGGTGAGGGTACGGCAACGCTTTAGGGGGAGCGTGCGAGTGAGGGCGCGCGTTAGTGTTAGCGTACGGCTTAGGATTAGGGGACGGGTGAGGGTCAGGCTTCGGGAAAGGGTTAGGGTTAGGGTTCGGGCTAGGGTTAGGGTTAGGGGACGGGGACGGTTTAGGGTCCAGGTGAGGGTATGGCAACGCTTTAGGGGGAGCGTGCGTGTGAGGGCGCGGGTTAGTGTTAGCGTACGGGTTAGGATTAGGGGACGGGTGAGGGTCAGGCTTCGGGGAAGGGTTAGGGTTAGGGTTCGTGCTAGGGTTAGGGTTAGGGGACGGGGACCGTTTAGGGTCCAGGTGAGGGTACGGCAACGCTTTAGGGGGAGCGTGCGTGTGAGGGCGCGGGTTAGTGTTAGCGTACGGGTTAGGATTAGGGGACGGGTGAGGGTCAGGCTTCGGGGAAGGGTTAGGGTTAGGGTTCGGGCTAGGGTTAGGGTTAGGGGACGGGGACGGTTTAGGGTCCAGGTGAGGGTACGGCAACGCTTTAGGGGGAGCGTGCGAGTGAGGGCGCGCGTTAGTGTTAGCGTACGGGTTAGGATTAGGTGACGGGTGAGGGTCAGGCTTCGGGGAAGGGTTAGGGTTCAGGTTCGGGTTAGGGTTAGGGTTAGGGGACGGGGACGGGGACGGTTTAGGGTCAAGGTGAGGGTACGGCAACGCTTTAGGGGGAGCGTGCGTGTGAGGGCGCGCGTTAGTGTTAGCGTACGGCTTAGGATTAGGGGACGGGTGAGGGTCAGGCTTCGGGGAAGGGTTAGGGTTAGGGTTCGGGCTAGGGTTAGGGTTAGGGGACGGGGACGGTTTAGGGTCCAGGTGAGGGTACGGCAACGCTTTAGGGGGAGCATGCGAGTGAGGGCGCGCGTTAGTGTTAGCGTACGGCTTAGGATTAGGGGACGGGTGAGGGTCAGGCTTCGGGAAAGGGTTAGGGTCAGGGTTCGGGCTAGGGTTAGGGTTAGGGGACGGGGACGGTTTAGGGTCCAGGTGAGGGTATGGCAACGCTTTAGGGGGAGCGTGCGTGTGAGGGCGCGGGTTAGTGTTAGCGTACGGGTTAGGATTAGGGGACGGGTGAGGGTCAGGCTTCGGGGAAGGGTTAGGGTTCGGGTTCGGGCTAGGGTTAGGGTTAGGGGACGGGGACGGTTTAGGGTACAGGTGAGGGTACGGCAACGATTTAGTGGGAGCGTGCATGTGAGGGCGCGGGTTAGTGTTAGCGTACGGGTTAGGATTAGGGGACGGGTGAGGGTCAGGCTTCGGGGAAGGGTTAGGGTTAGGGTTCGGCCTAGGGTAAGGGTTAGGGGACGGGGACGGTTTAGGGTCCAGGTGAGGGTACGGCAACGCTTTAGGGGGAGCGTGCGAGTGAGGGCGCGCGTTAGTGTTAGCGTACGGGTTAGGATTATGTGACGGGTGAGGGTCAGGCTTCGGGGAAGGGTTAGGGTTAGGGTTTGGGCTAGGGTTAGGGTTAGGGGACGGGCATGGTTTAGGGTCCAGGTGAGGGTACAGCAACGCTTTAGGGGGAGCGTGCGTGTGAGGGCGCGGGTTAGTGTTAGCGTACAGGTTAGGATTAGGGGACGGGTGAGTGTCAGGCTTCGGGGAAGGGTTAGGGTTAGGGTTCGGGCTAGGGTTAGGGTTAGGGGACGGGGACGGTTTAGGGTCCAGGTGAGGGTACGGCAACGCTTTAGGGGGAGCGTGCGTGTGAGGGCGCGGGTTAGTGTTAGCGTACGGGTTACGATTAGGGGACGGGTGAGGGTCAGGCTTCGGGGAAGGGTTAGGGTTAGGGTTCGGGCTAGGGTTAGGGTTAGGGGACGGGGACGGTTTAGGGTCCAGGTGAGGGTACGGCAACGCTTTAGGGGGAGCGTGCGAGTAAGGGCGCGCGTTAGTGTTAGCGTACGGCTTAGGATTAGGGGACGGGTGAGGGTCAGGCTTCGGGAAAGGGTTAGGGTTAGGGTTCGGGCTAGGGTTAGGGGTAGGGGACGGGGACGGTTTAGGGTCCAGGTGAGGGTACGGCAACGCTTTAGGGGGAGCGTGCGTGTGAGGGCGCGGGTTAGTGTTAGCGTACGGGTTAGGATTAGGGGACGGGTGAGGGTCAGGCTTCGGGGAAGGGTTAGGGTTAGGGTTCGGGCTAGGGTTAAGGTTAGGGGACGGGGACGGTTTCGGTTCCAGGTGAGGGTACGGCAACGCTTTAGGGGGAGCGTGCGTGTGAGGGTGCGGGTTAGTGTTAGCGTACGGGTTAGGATTAGGGGACGGGTGAGGGTCAGGCTTCGGGGAAGGGTTAGGGTTAGGGTTCGGGCTAGGGTTAGGGTTAGGGGACGGGGACGGTTTAGGGTCCAGGTGAGGGTACGGCAACGCTTTAGGGGGAGCGTGCGTGTGAGGGCGCGGGTTAGTGTTAGCGTACGGGTTAGGATTAGGGGACGGGTGAGGGTCAGGCTTCGGGGAAGGGTTAGGGTTGGGGTTCGGGCTAGGGTTAGGGTTAGGGGACGAGGACGGTTTAGGGTCCAGGTGAGGGTACGACAACGCTTTAGGGGGAGCGTGCGTGTGAGGGCGCGCGTTATTGTTAGCGTACGGCTTAGGATTATGGGACGGGTGAGGGTCAGGCTTCGGGAAAGGGTTAGGGTTAGGGTTCGGGCTAGGGTTAGGGTTAGGGGATGGGGACTGTTTAGGGTCCAGGTGAGGGTAAGGCAACGCTTTAGGGGGAGCGTGCGTGTGAGGGCGCGGGTTAGTGTTAGCGTACGGGTTAGGATTAGGGGACGGTTGAGGGTCAGGCTTCGGGGAAGGGTTAGGGTTAGGATTCGGGCTAGGGTTAGGGTTAGGGGACGGGGACGGTTTAGGGTCCAGGTGAGGGTACGGCAACGCTTTAGGGGGAGCGTGCGTGTGAGGGCGCGGGTTAGTGTTAGCGTACGGGTTAGGATTAGGGGACGGGTGAGGGTCAGGCTTCGGGGAAGGGTTAGGGTTAGGGTTCGGGCTAGGGTTAGGGTTAGGGGACGGAGATGGTTTAGGGTCCAGGTGAGGGTACGGCAACGCTTTAGGGGGAGCGTGCGTGTGAGGGCGCGGGTTAGTGTTAGCGTACGGGTTAGGATTAGGGGACGGGTGAGGGTCAGGCTTCGGGGAAGGGTTAGGGTTAGGGTTCGGGCTAGGGTTAGGGTTAGGGGACGGGGACGGTTTAGGGTCCAGGTGAGGGTACGGCAACGCTTTAGGGGGAGCGTGCGTGTGAGGGCGCGGGTTAGTGTTAGCGTACGGGTTAGGATTAGGGGACGGGTGAGGGTCAGGCTTCGAGGAAGTGTTAGGGTTAGGGTTCGGGCTAGGGTTAGGGTTAGGGGACGGGGACGGTTTAGGGTCCAGGTGAGGGTACGGCAACGCTTTAGGGGGAGCGTGCGAGTGAGGGCGCGGGTTAGTGTTAGCGTACGGCTTAGGATTAGGGGACGGGTGAGGGTCAGGCTTCGGGAAAGGGTTAGGGTTAGGGTTCGGGCTAGGGTTAGGGTTAGGGGACGGGGACGGTTTAGGGTCCAGGTGAGGGTATGGCAACGCTTTAGGGGGAGCGTGCGTGTGAGGGTGCGGGTTAGTGTTAGCGTACGGGTTAGGATTAGGGGACGGGTGAGGGTCAGGCTTCGGGGAAGGGTTAGGGTTAGGGTTTGTGCTAGGGTTAGGGTTAGGGGACGGGGACGGTTTAGGGTCCAGGTGAGGGTACGGCAACGCTTTAGGGGGAGCGTGCGTGTGAGGGCGCGGGTTAGTGTTAGCGTACGGGTTAGGATTAGGGGACGGGTGAGGGTCAGGCTTCGGGGAAGGGTTAGGGTTAGGGTTCGGGCTAGGGTTAGGGTTAGGGGACGGGGACGGTTTAGGGTCCAGGTGAGGGTACGGCAACGCTTTAGGGGGAGCGTGCGAGTGAGGGCGCGCGTTAGTGTTAGCGTACGGGTTAGGATTAGGTGACGGGTGAGGGTCAGGCTTCGGGGAAGGGTTAGGGTTCAGGTTCGGGTTAGGGTTAGGGTTAGGGGACGGGGACGGGGACGGTTTAGGGTCAAGGTGAGGGTACGGCAACGCTTTAGGGGGAGCGTGCGTGTGAGGGCGCGCGTTAGTGTTAGCGTACGGGTTAGGATTAGGGGACGGGTGAGGGTCAGGCTTCGGGGAAGGGTTAGGGTTAGGGTTCGGGCTAGGGTTAGGGTTAGGGGACGGGGACGGTTTAGGGTCCAGGTGAGTGTACGGCAACGCTTTAGGGGGAGCGTGCGAGTGAGGGCGCGCGTTAGTGTTAGCGTACGGCTTAGGATTAGGGGACGGGTGAGGGTCAGGCTTCGGGAAAGGTTTAGGTTTAGGGTTCGGCTAGGGTTAGGGTTAGGGGACGGGGACGGTTTAGGGTCCAGGTGAGGGTATGGCAACGCTTTAGGGGGAGCGTGCGTGTGAGGGCGCGGGTTAGTGTTAGCGTACGGGTTAGGATTAGGGGACGGGTGAGGGTCAGGCTTCGGGGAAGGGTTAGGGTTAGGGTTCGTGCTAGGGTTAGGGTTAGGGGACGGGGACGGTTTAGGGTCCAGGTGAGGGTACGGCAACGCTTTAGGGGGAGCGTGCGAGTGAGGGCGCGCGTTAGTGTTAGCGTACGGGTTAGGATTATGTGACGGGTGAGGGTCAGGCTTCGGGGAAGGGTTAGGGTTAGGGTTCGGGCTAGGGTTAGGGGTAGGGGACGGGGACGGTTTAGGGTCCAGATGAGGGTACGGCAACGCTTTAGGGGGAGCGTGCGTGTGAGGGCGCGGGTTAGTGTTAGCGTACGGGTTAGGATTAGGGGACGGGTGAGGGTCAGGCTTCGGGGAAGGGTTAGGGTTAGGGTTCGGGCTAGGGTTAAGGTTAGGGGACGGGGACGGTTTCGGGTCCAGGTGAGGGTACGGCAACGCTTTAGGGGGAGCGTGCGTGTGAGGGCGCGGGTTAGTGTTAGCGTACGGGTTAGGATTAGGGGACGGGTGAGTGTCAGGCTTCGGGGAAGGGTTAGGGTTAGGGTTCGGGCTAGGGTTAGGGTTAGGGGACGGGGACGGTTTAGGGTCCAGGTGAGGGTACGGCAACGCTTTAGGGGGAGCGTGCGTGTGAGGGCGCGGGTTAGTGTTAGCGTACGGGTTAGGATTAGGGGACGGGTGAGGGTCAGGCTTCGGGGAAGGGTTAGGGTTGGGGTTCGGGCTAGGGTTAGGGTTAGGGGACGGGGACGGTTTAGGGTCCAGGTGAGGGTACGACAACGCTTTAGGGGGAGCGTGCGTGTGAGGGCGCGCGTTATTGTTAGCGTACGGCTTAGGATTAGGGGACGGGTGAGGGTCAGGCTTCGGGAAAGGGTTAGGGTTAGGGTTCGGGCTAGGGTTAGGGTTAGGGGATGGGGACTGTTTAGGGTCCAGGTGAGGGTAAGGCAACGCTTTAGGGGGAGCGTGCGTGTGAGGGCGCGGGTTAGTGTTAGCGTACGGGTTAGGATTAGGGGACGGTTGAGGGTCAGGCTTCGGGGAAGGGTTAGGGTTAGGATTCGGGCTAGGGTTAGGGTTAGGGGACGGGGACGGTTTAGGGTCCAGGTGAGGGTACGGCAACGCTTTAGGGGGAGCGTGCGTGTGAGGGCGCGGGTTAGTGTTAGCGTACGGGTTAGGAGTAGGGAACGGGTGAGGGTCAGGCTTCGGGGAAGGGTTAGGGTTAGGGTTCGGGCTAGGGTTAGGGTTAGGGGACGGGGACGGTTTAGGGTCCAGGTGAGGGTACGGAAACGCTTTAGGGGGAGCGTGCGTGTGAGGGCGCGCGTTATTGTTAGCGTACAGCTTAGGATTAGGGGACGGGTGAGGGTCAGGCTTCGGGAAAGGTTTAGGGTTAGGGTTCGGGCTAGGGTTAGGGTTAGGGGATGGGGACTGTTTAGGGTCCAGGTGAGGGTACGGCAACGCTTTAGGGGGAGCGTGCGTGTGAGGGCGCGGGTTAGTGTTAGCGTACGGGTTAGGATTAGGGGATGGGTGAGGGTCAGGCTTCGGGGAAGGGTTAGGGTTAGGGTTCGGGCTAGGGTTAGGGTTAGGGGACGGGGATGGTTTAGGGTCCAGGTGAGGGTACGGCAACGCTTTAGGGGGAGCGTGCGTGTGAGGGCGCGGGTTAGTGTTAGCGTACGGGTTAGGATTAGGGGACGGGTGAGGGTCAGGCTTCGGGGAAGGGATAGGGTTAGGGTTCGGGCTAGGGTTAGGGTTAGGGGACGGCGATGGTTTAGGGTCCAGGTGAGGGTACGGCAACGCTTTAGGGGGAGCGTGCGTGTGAGGGCGCGGGTTAGTGTTAGCGTACGGGTTAGGATTAGGGGACGGGTGAGGGTCAGGCTTCGGGGAAGGGTTAGGGTTAGGGTTCGGGCTAGGGTTAGGGTTAGGGGACGGGGACGGTTTAGGGTCCAGGTGAGGGTACGGCAACGCTTTAGGGGGAGTGTGCGTGTGAGGGCGCGGGTTAGTGTTAGCGTACGGGTTAGGATTAGGGGACGGGTGAGGGTCAGGCTTTGGGGAAGGGTTAGGGTTAGGGTTCGGGCTAGGGTTAGGGTTAGGGGACGGGGACGGTTTAGGGTCCAGGTGAGGGTACGGCAACGCTTTAGGGGGAGCGTGCATGTGAGGGCGCGGGTTAGTGTTAGCGTACGGGTTAGGATTAGGGGACGGGTGAGGGTCAGGCTTCGGGGAATGGTTAGGGTTAGGATTCGGGCTAGGGTTAGGGTTAGGGGACGGGGACGGTTTAGGGTCCAGGTGAGGGTACGGCAACGCTTTAGGGGGAGCGTGCGTGTGAGGGCGCGGGTTAGTGTTAGCGTACGGGTTAGGATTAGGGGACGGGTGAGGGTCAGGCTTCGGGGAAGGGTTAGGGTTAGGGTTCGGGCTAGGGTTAGGGTTAGGGGACGGGGACGGTTTAGGGTCCAGGTGAGGGTACGGCAACGCTTTAGGGGGAGCGTGCGAGTGAGGGCGTGCGTTAGTGTTAGCGTACGGCTTAGGATTAGGGGACGGGTGAGGGTCAGGCTTCGGGAAAGGGTTAGGGTTAGGGTTCGGGCTAGGGTTAGGGTTAGGGGACGGGGACGGGGACGGTTTAGGGTCAAGGTGAGGGTACGGCAACGCTTTAGGGGGAGCGTGCGTGTGAGGGCGCGCGTTAGTGTTAGCGTACGGGTTAGGATTAGGGGACGGGTGAGGGTCAGGCTTCGGGGAAGGGTTAGGGTTAGGGTTCGGGCTAGGGTTAGGGTTAGGGGACGGGGACGGTTTAGGGTCCAGGTGAGGGTACGGCAACGCTTTAGGGGGAGCGTGCGAGTGAGGGCGCGCGTTAGTGTTAGCGTACGGCTTAGGATTAGGGGACAGGTGAGGGTCAGGCTTCGGGAAAGGGTTAGGGTTAGGGTTCGGGCTAGGGTTAGGGTTAGGGGACGGGGACGGTTTAGGGTCCAGGTGAGGGTATGGCAACGCTTTAGGGGGAGCGTGCGTGTGAGGGCGCGGGTTAGTGTTAGCGTACGGGTTAGGATTAGGGGACGGGTGAGGGTCAGGCTTCGGGGAAGGGTTAGGGTTAGGGTTCGGGCTAGGGTTAGGGTTAGGGGACGGGGACGGTTTAGGGTCCAGGTGAGGGTACGGCAACGCTTTAGGGGGAGCGTGCGTGTGAGGGCGCGGGTTAGTGTTAGCGTACGGGTTAGGATTAGGGGACGGGTGAGGGTCAGGCTTCGGGGAAGGGTTAGGTTTAGGGTTCGGGCTAGGGTTAGGGTTAGGGGACGGGGACGGTTTAGGGTCCAGGTGAGGGTACGGCAACGCTTTAGGGGGAGCGTGCGAGTGAGGGCGCGCGTTACTGTTAGCGTACGGGTTAGGATTATGTGACGGGTGAGGGTCAGGCTTCAGGGAAGGGTTAGGGTTAGGGTTCGGGCTAGGGTTAGGGTTAGGGGACGGGGATGGTTTAGGGTCCAGGTGAGGGTACGGCAACGCTTTAGGGGGAGCGTGCGTGTGAGGGCGCGGGTTAGTGTTAGCGTACGGGTTAGGATTAGGGGACGGGTGAGGGTCAGGCTTCGGGGAAGGGTTAGGGTTAGGGTTCGGGCTAGGGTTAGGGTTAGGGGACGGGGACGGTTTAGGGTCCAGGTGAGGGTACGGCAACGCTTTAGGGGGAGCGTGCGTGTGAGGGCGCGGGGTAGTGTTAGCGTACGGGTTAGGATTAGGGGACGGGTGAGGGTCAGGCTTCGGGGAAGGGTTAGGGTTAGGGTTCGGGCTAGGGTTAGGGTTAGGGGACGGGGACGGTTTAGGGTCCAGGTGAGGGTACGGCAACGCTTTAGGGGGAGCGTGCGAGTAAGGGCGCGCGTTAGTGTTAGCGTACGGCTTAGGATTAGGGGACGGGTGAGGGTCAGGCTTCGGGAAAGGGTTAGGGTTAGGGTTCGGGCTAGGGTTAGGGTTAGGGGACGGGGACGGTTTAGGGTCCAGGTGAGGGTACGGCAATGCTTTAGGGGGAGCGTGCGTGTGAGGGCGCGGGTTAGTGTTAGCGTACGGGTTAGGATTAGGGGACGGGTGAGGGTCAGGCTTCGGGGAAGGGTTAGGGTTAGGGTTCGGGCTAGGGTTAAGGTTAGGGGACGGGGACGGTTTCGGGTCCAGGTGAGGGTACGGCAACGCTTTAGGGGGAGCGTGCGTGTGAGGGCGCGGGTTAGTGTTAGCGTACGGGTTAGGATTAGGGGACGGGTGAGGGTCAGGCTTCGGGGAAGGGTTAGGGTTAGGGTTCGGGCTAGGGTTAGGGTTAGGGGACGGGGACGGTTTAGGGTCCAGGGGAGGGTACGGCAACGCTTTAGGGGGAGCGTGCGTGTCAGGGCGCGGGTTAGTGTTAGCGTACGGGTTAGGATTAGGGGACGGGTGAGGGTCAGGCTTCGGGGAAGGGTTAGGGTTCGGGCTAGGGTTAGGGTTAGGGGACGGGGACGGTTTAGGGTCCAGGTGAGGGTACGGCAACGTTTTAGGGGGAGCGTGCATGTGAGGGCGCGGGTTAGTGTTAGCGTACGGGTTAGGATTAGGGGACGGATGAGGGTCAGGCTTCGGGGAAGGGTTAGGGTTAGGGTTCGGGCTAGGGTTAGGGTTAGGGGACGGGGACGGTTTAGGGTCCAGGTGAGGGTACGGCAACGCTTTAGGGGGAGCGTGCGTGTGAGGGAGTGGGTTAGTCTTAACGTACGGGTTAGGATTAGGGGACGGGTGAGGGACAGGCTTCGGGGAAGGGTTAGGGTTAGGTTTCGGGCTAGGGTTAGGGTTAGGGGACGGGGACGGTTTAGGGTCCAGGTGAGGGTACGGCAACGCTTTAGGGGGAGCGTGCATGTGAGGGCGCGGGTTAGTGTTAGCGTCCGGGTTAGGATTACGGGAAGGGTGAGGGTCAGGCTTCGGGGAAGGGTTAGGGTTAGGGTTCGGGCTAGGGTTAGGGTTAGGGGACGGGGATGGTTTAGGGTCCAGTTGAGGGTACGGCAACGCTTTAGGGGGAGCGTGCGTGTGAGGGCGCGCGTTAGTGTTAGCGTACGGGTTAGGATTATGGGACGGGTGAGGGTCAGGCTTCGGGGAAGGGTTAGGGTTAGGGTTCGGGCTAGGGTTAGGGTTAGGGGACGGGGACGGTTAAGGGTCCAGGTGAGGGTACAGCAACGCTTTAGGGGGAGTGTGCGTGTGAGGGCGCGCGTTAGTGTTAGCGTACGGCTTAGGATTAGGGGACGGGTGAGGGTCAGGCTTCGGGGAAGGGTTAGGGTTAGGGTTCGGGCTAGGGTTAGGGTTAGGGGACGGGGACGGTTTAGGGTCCAGGTGAGGGTACGGCAACGCTTTAGGGGGAGCGTGCGTGTGAGGGCGCGGGTTAGTGTTAGCGTAGGGCCTAGGATTAGGGGACGGGTGAGGGTCAGGCTTCGGGGAAGGGTTAGGGTTAGGGTTCGGGCTAGGGTTAGGGTTAGGGGACGGGGACGGTTTAGGGTCCAGGTGAGGGTACGGCAACGCTTTAGTAGGAGCGTGAGTGTGAGGGCGCGGGTTAGTGTTAGCGTACGGGTTAGGATTAGGGGACGGGTGAGGGTCAGGCTTCGGGGAAGGGTTAGGGTTAGGGTTCGGGCTAGGGTTAGGGTTAGGGGACGGGGACGGTTTAGGGTCCAGGTGAGGGTACGGCAACGCTTTAGGGGGAGCGTGCGTGTGAGGGCGCGGGTTAGTGTTAGCGTACGGGTTAGGATTAGGGGACAGGTGAGGGTCAGGCTTCGGGGAAGGGTTAGGGTTAGGGTTCGGGCTAGGGTTAAGCTTAGGGGACGGGGACGGTTTAGGGTCCAGGTGAGGGTACGGCAACGCTTTAGGGGGAGCGTGCGTGTGAGGGCGCGGGTTAGTGTTAGCGTACGGGTTAGGATTAGGGGACGGGTGAGGGTCAGGCTTCGGGGAAGGGTTAGGCTTAGTGTTCGGGCTAGGGTTAGGGTTAGGGGACGGGGACGGTTTAGGGTCCAGGTGAGGGTACGGCAACGCTTTAGGGGGAGCGTGCGTCTGAGGGCGCAGGTTAGTGTTAGCGTACGGGTTAGGATTAGGGGACGGGTGAGGGTCAGGCTTCGGGGAAGGATTAGGGTTAGGGTTCGGGCTACGGTTAGGGTTAGGGGACGGGGACGGTTTAGGGTCCAGGTGAGGGTACGGCAATGCTTTAGGGGGAGCGTGCGTGTCAGGGCGCGGGTTAGTGTTAGCGTACGGGTTAGGATTAGGGGACGGGTTAGGGTCAGGCTTCGGGGAAGGGTTAGGGTTAGGCTTCGGGCTAGGGTTAGGGTTAGGGGACGGGGACAGTTTAGGGTCCAGGTGAGTGTATGGCAACGCTTCAGGGGGAGCGTGCGTATGAGGGCGCGGGTTAGTTTTAGCGTACGGGTTAGGATTAGGGGACGGGTGAGGGTCAGGCTTCGGGGAAGGGTTAGGGTTAGGGTTCGGGCTAGGGTTAGGGTTAGGGGACGGGGACGGTTTAGCGTCCAGGTGAGGGTACGGCAACGCTTTAGGGGGAGCGTGCGTGTGAGGGCGCGGGTTAGTGTTAGCGTACGGGTTAGGATTAGGGGACGGGTGAGGGTCAGGCTTCGGGGAAGGGTTAGGGTTAGTGTTCGGGCTAGGGTTAGGGTTAGGGGACGGGGACAGTTTAGGGTCCAGGTGAGGGTACGGCAACGCTTTAGGGGGAGCGTGCGTGTGAGGGCGCGCGTTATTGTTAGCGTACGGCTTAGGATTAGGGGACGGGTGAGGGTCAGGCTTCGGGGAAGGGTTAGGGTTAGGGTTCGGGCTAGGGTTAGGGTTAGGGGACGGGGACGGTTTAGGGTCCAGGTGAGGGTACTGCAACGCTTTAGGGGGAGCGTGCGTGTGAGGGCGCGGGTTAGTGTTAGCGTACGGGTTAGGATTAGGTGACGGGTGAGTGTCAGGCTTTGGGGAAGGGTTAGGATTAGGGTTCGGGCTAGGGTTAGGGTTAGGGGACGGGGACGGTTTAGGGTCCAAGTGAGGGTGCGGCAACGTTTTAGGGGGAGCGTGCGTGTGGGGGCGCGGGTTAGTGTTACCGTACGGGTTAGGATTAGGGGACGGGTGAGGGTCAGGCTTCGGGGAAGGGTTAGGCTTAGGGTTCGGGCTACGGTTAGGGTTAGGGGACGGGGACGGTTTAGGGTCCAGGTGAGGGTACGGCAACGCTTTAGGGGGAGCGTGCATGTGAGGGCGCGGGTTAGTGTTAGCGTACGGGTTAGGATTAGGGGACGGTTGAGGGTCAGGCTTCGGGGAAGGGTTAGGGTTAGGATTCGGGCTAGGGTTAGGGTTAGGGGACGGGGACGGTTTAGGGTCCAGGTGAGGGTACGGCAACGCTTTAGGGGGAGCGTGCGTGTGAGGGCGCGGGTTAGTGTTAGCGTACGGGTTAGGATTAGGGGACGGTTGTGGGTCAGGCTTCGGGGAAGGGTTAGGGTTAGGGTTCGGGCTAGGGTTAGGGTTAGGGAACGGGGATGGTTTAGGGTCAAGGTGAGCGTATGGCAACGCTTTAGGGGGAGCGTGCGTGTGAGGGCGCGGGTTAGTGGCAGCGTACGGGTTAGGATTAGGTGACGGGTGAGGGTCAGGCTTCGGGGAAGGGTTAGGGTTAGGGTTCGGGCTAGGGTTAGGGTTAGGGGACGGGGACGGTTTAGGGTCCAGGTGAGGTTACGGCAACGCATTAGGGGGAGCGTGTTGTGAGGGCGCGCGTTATTGTTAGCGTACAGCTTAGGATTAGGGGACGGGTGAGGGTCAGGCTTCGGGAAAGGGTTAGGGTTAGGGTTCGGGCTAGGGTTAGGGTTAGGGGATGGGGACTGTTTAGGGTCCAGGTGAGGGTACGGCAACGCTTTAGGGGGAGCGTGCGTGTGAGGGCGCGGGTTAGTGTTAGCGTACGGGTTAGGATTAGGGGACGGGTGAGGGTCAGGCTTCGGGGAAGGGTTAGGGTTAGGGTTCGGGCTAGGGTTAGGGTTAGGGGACGGGGACGGTTTAGGGTCCAGGTGAGGGTACGGCAACGCTTTAGGGGGAGCGTGCGTGTGAGGGCGCGGGTTAGTGTTAGCGTACGGGTTAGGATTAGGGGACGGGTGAGGGTCAGGCTTCGGGGAAGGGTTAGGGTTAGGGTTCGGGCTAGGGTTAGGGTTAGGGGACGGGGACGGTTTAGGGTCCAGGTGAGGGTACGGCAACGCTTTAGGGGGAGCGTGCGTGTGAGGGCGCGGGTTAGTGTTAGCGTACGGGTTAGGATTAGGGGACGGGTGAGGGTCAGGCTTCGGGGAAGGGTTAGGGTTAGGGTTCGGGCTAGGGTTAGGGTTAGGGGACGGGGACGGTTTAGGGTCCAGGTGAGGGTACGGCAACGCTTCAGGGGGAGCGTGCATGTGAGGGCGCGGGTTAGTGTTAGCGTACGGGTTAGGATTAGGGGACGGGTGAGGGTCAGGCTTCGAGGAAGGGTTAGGGTTAGGGTTCGGGCTAGGGTTAGGGTTAGGGGACGGGGACGGTTTAGGGTCTAGGTGAGGGTACGGCAACGCTTTAGGGGGAGCGTGCGTGTGAGGGCGCGGGTTAGTGTTAGCGTACGTGTTAGGATTAGGGGACGGGTGACGGTCAGGCTTTGAGGAAGGGTTAGGGTTAGGGTTCGGGCTAGGGTTAGGGTTAGGGGACGGGGACGGTTTAGGGTCCAGGTGAGGGTACGGCAACGTTTTAGCGGGAGCGTGCGTGTGAGGGCGCGGGTTAGTGTTAGCGTACGGGTTAGGATTAGGGGACGGGTGAGGGTCAGGCTTCGGGGAAGGGTTAGCGTTAGGGTTCGGGCTAGGGTTAGGGTTAGGGGACGGGGACAGTTTAGGGTCCAGGTGAGGGTACGGCAACGCTTTAGGGGGAGCGTGCATGTGAGGGCGCGGGTTAGTGTTAGCGTACGGGTTAGGATTAGGTGACGGTTGAGGGTCAGGCTTCGGGGAAGGGTTAGGGTTAGGATTCGGGCTAGGGTTAGGGTTAGGGGACGGGGACGGTTTAGGGTCCAGGTGAGGGTACGGCAACGCTTTAGGGGGAGCGTGCGTGTGAGGGCGCGGGTTAGTGTTAGCGTACGGGTTAGGATTAGGGGACGGGTGAGAGTCAGGCTTCGGGGAAGGGTTAGGGTTAGGGTTCGGGCTAGGGTTAGGGTTAGGGGACGGGGACGGGGACGGTTTAGGGTCAAGGTGAGGGTACGGCAACGCTTTAGGGGGAGCGTGCGTGTGAGGGCGCGGGTTAGTGTTAGCGTACGGGTTAGGATTAGGGGAAGGGTGAGGGTCAGGCTTCGGGGAAGGGTTAGGGTTAGGGTTCGGGCTAGGGTTAGGGTTAGGGGACGGGGACGGTTTAGGGTCCAGGTGAGGGTACGGCAACGCTTTAGGGGGAGCGTGAGAGTGAGGGCGCGCGTTAGTGTTAGCGTACGGCTTAGGATTAGGGGACGGGTGAGGGTCAGGCTTCGGGAAAGGGTTAGGGATAGGGTTCGGGCTAGGGTTAGGGTTAGGGGACGGGGACGGTTTAGGGTCCAGGTGAGGGTATGGCAACGCTTTAGAGGGAGCGTGCGTGTGAGGGCGCGGATTAGTGTTAGCGTACGGGTTAGGATTAGGGGACGGGTGAGGGTCAGGCTTCGGGGAAGGGTTAGGGTTAGGGTTCGGGCTAGGGTTAGGGTTAGGGGACGGGGACGGTTTAGGGTCCAGGTGAGGGTATGGCAACGCTTTAGAGGGAGCGTGCGTGTGAGGGCGCGGGTAAGTGTTAGCGTACGGGTTAGGATTAGGGGACGGGTGAGGGTCAGGCTTCGGGGAAGTGTTAGGGTTAGGGTTCGGGCTAGGGTTAGGGTTAGGGGACGGGGACGGTTTAGGGTCCAGGTGAGGGTACGGCAACGCTTTAGGGGGAGCGTGCGAGTGAGGGCGTGCGTTAGTGTTAGCGTACGGGTTAGGATTAGGGGACGGGTGAGGGTCAGGCTTCGGGGAAGGGTTAGGGTTAGGGTTCGGGCTAGGGTTAGGGTTAGTGGACGGGGACGGTTTAGGGTCCAGGTGAGGGTACGGCAACGCTTTAGGGGGAGCGTGCGTGTGAGGGCGCGGGTTAGTGTTAGCGTACGGGTTAGGATTAGGGGACGGGTGAGGGTCAGGCTTCGGGGAAGGGTTAGGGTTAGTGTTCGGGCTAGGGTTAGGGTTAGGGGACGGGGACAGTTTAGGGTCCAGGTGAGGGTACGGCAACGCTTTAGGGGGAGCGTGCGTGTGAGGGCGCGCGTTATTGTTAGCGTACGGCTTAGGATTAGGGGACGGGTGAGGGTCAGGCTTCGGGGAAGGGTTAGGGTTAGGGTTCGGGCTAGGGTTAGGGTTAGGGGACGGGGACGGTTTAGGGTCCAGGTGAGGGTACTGCAACGCTTTAGGGGGAGCGTGCGTGTGAGGGCGCGGGTTAGTGTTAGCGTACGGGTTAGGATTAGGTGACGGGTGAGTGTCAGGCTTTGGGGAAGGGTTAGGATTAGGGTTCGGGCTAGGGTTAGGGTTAGGGGACGGGGACGGTTTAGGGTCCAAGTGAGGGTGCGGCAACGTTTTAGGGGGAGCGTGCGTGTGGGGGCGCGGGTTAGTGTTACCGTACGGGTTAGGATTAGGGGACGGGTGAGGGTCAGGCTTCGGGGAAGGGTTAGGCTTAGGGTTCGGGCTACGGTTAGGGTTAGGGGACGGGGACGGTTTAGGGTCCAGGTGAGGGTACGGCAACGCTTTAGGGGGAGCGTGCATGTGAGGGCGCGGGTTAGTGTTAGCGTACGGGTTAGGATTAGGGGACGGTTGAGGGTCAGGCTTCGGGGAAGGGTTAGGGTTAGGATTCGGGCTAGGGTTAGGGTTAGGGGACGGGGACAGTTTAGGGTCCAGGTGAGGGTACGGCAACGCTTTAGGGGGAGCGTGCGTGTGAGGGCGCGGGATAGTGTTAGCGTACGGGTTAGGATTAGGGGACGGTTGTGGGTCAGGCTTCGGGGAAGGGTTAGGGTTAGGGTTCGGGCTAGGGTTAGGGTTAGGGAACGGGGATGGTTTAGGGTCAAGGTGAGCGTATGGCAACGCTTTAGGGGGAGCGTGCGTGTGAGGGCGCGGGTTAGTGGCAGCGTACGGGTTAGGATTAGGTGACGGGTGAGGGTCAGGCTTCGGGGAAGGGTTAGGGTTAGGGTTCGGTCTAGGGTTAGGGTTAGGGGACGGGGACGGGGACGGTTTAGGGTCAAGGTGAGGGTACGGCAACGCTTTAGGGGGAGCGTGCGTGTGAGGGCGCGCGTTAGTGTTAGCGTACGGGTTAGGATTAGGGGACGGGTGAGGGTCAGACTTCGGGGAAGGGTTAGGGTTAGGGTTCGGGCTAGGGTTAGGGTTAGGGGACGGGGACGGTTTAGGGTCCAGGTGAGGGTACGGCAATGCTTTAGGGGGAGCGTGCGAGTGAGGGCGCGCGTTAGTGTTAGCGTACGGCTTAGGATTAGGGGACGGGTGAGGGTCAGGCTTCGGGAAAGGGTTAGCGTTAGGGTTCGGGCTAGGGTTAGGGTTAGGGGACGGGGACGGTTTAGGGTCCAGGTGAGGGTATGGCAACGCTTTAGGGGGAGCGTGCGTGTGAGGGCGCGGGTTAGTGTTAGCGTACGGGTTAGGATTAGGGGACGGGTGAGGGTCAGGCTTCGGGGAAGGGTTAGGGTTAGGGTTCGGGCTAGGGTTAGGGTTAGGGGACGGGGACGGTTTAGGGTCCAGGTGAGGGTACGGCAACGCTTTAGGGGGAGCGTGCGTGTGAGGGCGCGGGTTAGTGTTAGCGTACGGGTTAGGATTACGGGACGGGTGAGGGTCAGGCTTCGGGGAAGGGTTAGGGTTAGGGTTCGGGCTAGGGTTAGGGTTAGGGGACGGGGACGGTTTAGGGTCCAGGTGAGGGTACGGCAACGCTTTAGGGGGAGCGTGCGTGTGAGGGCGCGGGTTAGTGTTAGCGTACGGGTTAGGATTAGGGGATGTGTGAGGGTCAGGCTTCGGGGAAGGGTTAGGGTTAGGGTTCGGGCTAGGGTTAGGGTTAGGGGACGGGGACGGTTTAGGGTCCAGGTGAGGGTACGGCAACGCTTTAGGGGGAGCGTGCGTGTGAGGGCGCGGGTTAGTGTTAGCGTACGGGTTAGGATTAGGGGACGGGTGAGGGTCAGGCTTCGGGGAAGGGTTAGGGTTAGGGTTCGGGCTAGGGTTAGGGTTAGGGGACGGGGATGGTTTAGGGTCCAGGTGAGGGTACGGCAACGCTTTAGGGGGAGCGTGCGTGTGAGGGCGCGGGTTAGTGTTAGCGTACGGGTTAGGATTAGGGGACGGGTGAGGGTCAGGCTTCGGGGAAGGGTTAGGGTTAGGGTTCGGGCTAGGGTTAGGGTTAGGGGACGGGGATGGTTTAGGGTCCAGGTGAGGGTACGGCAACGCTTTAGGGGGAGCGTGCGTGTGAGGGCGCGGGTTAGTGTTAGCGTACGGGTTAGGATTAGGGGACGGGTGAGGGTCAGGCTTCGGGGAAGGGTTAGGGTTAGGGTTCGGGCTAGGGTTAGGGTTAGGGGACGGGGACGGTTTAGGGTCCAGGTGAGGGTACGGCAACGCTTTAGGGGGAGCGTGCGTGTGAGGGCGCGGGTTAGTGTTAGCGTACGGGTTAGGATTAGGGGACGGGTGAGGGTCAGGCTTCGGGGAAGTGTTAGGGTTAGGGTTCGGGCTAGGGTTAGGGTTAGGGGACGGGGACGGTTTAGGGTCCAGGTGAGGGTACGGCAACGCTTTAGGGGGAGCGTGCGAGTGAGGGCGCGCGTTAGTGTTAGCGTACGGCTTAGGATTAGGGGACGGGTGAGGGTCAGGCTTCGGGAAAGGGTTAGGGTTAGGGTTCGGGCTAGGGTTAGGGTTAGGGGACGGGGACGGTTTAGGGTCCAGGTGAGGGTATGGCAACGCTTTAGGGGGAGCGTGCGTGTGAGGGCGCGGGTTAGTGTTAGCGTACGGGTTAGGATTAGGGGACGGGTGAGGGTCAGGCTTGGGGAAGGGTTAGGGTTAGGGTTCGTGCTAGGGTTAGGGTTAGGGGACGGGGACGGTTTAGGGTCCAGGTGAGGGTACGGCAACGCTTTAGGGGGAGCGTGCGTGTGAGGGCGCGGGTTAGTGTTAGCGTACGGGTTAGGATTAGGGGACGGGTGAGGGTCAGGCTTCGGGGAAGGGTTAGGGTTAGGGTTCGGGCTAGGGTTAGGGTTAGGGGACGGGGACGGTTTAGGGTCCAGGTGAGGGTACGGCAACGCTTTAGGGGGAGCGTGCGAGTGAGGGCGCGCGTTAGTGTTAGCGTACGGGTTAGGATTAGGTGACGGGTGAGGGTCAGGCTTCGGGGAAGGGTTAGGGTTCAGGTTCGGGTTAGGGTTAGGGTTAGGGGACGGGGACGGGGACGGTTTAGGGTCAAGGTGAGGGTACGGCAACGCTTTAGGGGGAGCGTGCGTGTGAGGGCGCGCGTTAGTGTTAGCGTACGGGTTAGGATTAGGGGACGGGTGAGGGTCAGGCTTCGGGGAAGGGTTAGGGTTAGGTTTCGGGCTAGGGTTAGGGTTAGGGGACGGGGACGGTTTAGGGTCCAGGTGAGGGTACGGCAACGCTTTAGGGGGAGCGTGCGTGTGAGGGCGCGGGTTAGTGTTAGCGTACGGGTTAGGATTAGGGGACGGGTGAGGGTCAGGCTTCGGGGAAGGGTTAGGGTTAGGGTTCGGGCTAGGGTTAGGGTTAGGGGACGGAGACGGTTTAGGGTCCAGGTGAGGGTACGGCAACGCTTTAGGGGGAGCGTGCGTGTGAGGGCGCGGGTTAGTGTTAGCGTACGGGTTAGGATTAGGGGACGGGTGAGGGTCAGGCTTCGGGGAAGGGTTAGGTTTAGGGTTCGGGCTAGGGTTAGGGTTAGGGGACGGGGACGGTTTAGGGTCCAGGTGAGGGTACGGCAACGCTTTAGGGGGAGCGTGCGAGTGAGGGCGCGCGTTACTGTTAGCGTACGGGTTAGGATTATGTGACGGGTGAGGGTCAGGCTTCGGGGAAGGGTTAGGGTTAGGGTTCGGGCTAGGGTTAGGGTTAGGGGACGGGGATGGTTTAGGGTCCAGGTGAGGGTACGGCAACGCTTTAGGGGGAGCGTGCGTGTGAGGGCGCGGGTTAGTGTTAGCGTACGGGTTAGGATTAAGGGAGGGGTGAGGGTCAGGCTTCGGGGAAGGGTTAGGGTTAGGGTTCGGGCTAGGGTTAGGGTTAGGGGACGGGGACGGTTTAGGGTCCAGGTGAGGGTACGGCAACGCTTTAGGGGGAGCGTGCGTGTGAGGGCGCGGGTTAGTGTTAGCGTACGGGTTAGGATTAGGGGACGGGTGAGGGTCAGGCTTCGGGGAAGGGTTAGGGTTAGGGTTCGGGCTAGGGTTAGGGTTAGGGGACGGGGACGGTTTAGGGTCCAGGTGAGGGTACGGCAACGCTTTAGGGGGAGCGTGCGAGTAAGGGCGCGCGTTAGTGTTAGCGTACGGCTTAGGATTAGGGGACGGGTGAGGGTCAGGCTTCGGGAAAGGGTTAGGGTTAGGGTTCGGGCTAGGGTTAGGGTTAGGGGACGGGGACGGTTTAGGGTCCAGGTGAGGGTACGGCAATGCTTTAGGGGGAGCGTGCGTGTGAGGGCGCGGGTTAGTGTTAGCGTACGGGTTAGGATTAGGGGACGGGTGAGGGTCAGGCTTCGGGGAAGGGTTAGGGTTAGGGTTCGGGCTAGGGTTAAGGTTAGGGGACGGGGACGGTTTCGGGTCCAGGTGAGGGTACGGCAACGCTTTAGGGGGAGCGTGCGTGTGAGGGCGCGGGTTAGTGTTAGCGTACGGGTTAGGATTATGGGACGGGTGAGGGTCAGGCTTCGGGGAAGGGTTAGGGTTAGGGTTCGGGCTAGGGTTAGGGTTAGGGGACGGGGACGGTTTAGGGTCCAGGTGAGGGTACGGCAACGCTTTAGGGGGAGCGTGCGTGTCAGGGCGCGGGTTAGTGTTAGCGTACGGGTTAGGATTAGGGGACGGGTGAGGGTCAGGCTTCGGGGAAGGGTTAGGGTTCGGGCTAGGGTTAGGGTTAGGGGACGGGGACGGTTTAGGGTCCAGGTGAGGGTACGGCAACGTTTTAGGGGGAGCGTGCATGTGAGGGCGCGGGTTAGTGTTAGCGTACGGGTTAGGATTAGGGGACGGGTGAGGGTCAGGCTTCGGGGAAGGGTTAGGGTTAGGGTTCGGGCTAGGGTTAGGGTTAGGGGACGGGGACGGTTTAGGGTCCAGGTGAGGGTACGGCAACGCTTTAGGGGGAGCGTGCGTGTGAGGGAGTGGGTTAGTCTTAACGTACGGGTTAGGATTAGGGGACGGGTGAGGGACAGGCTTCGGGGAAGGGTTAGGGTTAGGTTTCGGGCTAGGGTTAGGGTTAGGGGACGGGGACGGTTTAGGGTCCAGGTGAGGGTACGGCAACGCTTTAGGGGGAGCGTGCATGTGAGGGCGCGGGTTAGTGTTAGCGTCCGGGTTAGGATTACGGGACGGGTGAGGGTCAGGCTTCGGGGAAGGGTTAGGTTTAGGGTTCGGGCTAGGGTTAGGGTTAGGGGACGGGGATGGTTTAGGGTCCAGTTGAGGGTACGGCAACGCTTTAGGGGGAGCGTGCGTGTGAGGGTGCGCGTTAGTGTTAGCGTACGGGTTAGGATTATGGGACGGGTGAGGGTCAGGCTTCGGGGAAGGGTTAGGGTTAGGGTTCGGGCTAGGGTTAGGGTTAGGGGACGGGGACGGTTTAGGGTCCAGGTGAGGGTACAGCAACGCTTTAGGGGGAGTGTGCGTGTGAGGGCGCGCGTTAGTGTTAGCGTACGGCTTAGGATTAGGGGACGGGTGAGGGTCAGGCTTCGGGGAAGGGTTAGGGTTAGGGTTCGGGCTAGGGTTAGGGTTAGGGGACGGGGACGGTTTAGGGTCCAGGTGAGGGTACGGCAACGCTTTAGGGGGAGCGTGCGTGTGAGGGCGTGGGTTAGTGTTAGCGTAAGGCCTAGGATTAGGGGACGGGTGAGGGTCAGGCT